>NW_021941374.1:2549049-2849049 GCF_902148845.1 Salarias fasciatus | reverse complement strand
TGCCTCATATCAGGTTTTAAAATGTATTTGACTTTTTACAGCGCATTTGCACAGCGTCACCTCTCACACTCCGCGCACTCCTTTCCTTGATAAACACGCACACACACACCAACACACACAAAACAGTTGTGTTATTAACAGTCAATAATAATCAAGAACATATTAAAATTAGTAAAATAAGTCTCCCCAGCTGCGCACCAGGACTGACACCTTCCCACACGGTCCGTCCTCACCCTGCTCATTTGATTTTGGGATTTCAGGCTCCACAGGACAAAGGGATTTGTCTAAAGGTATTCAGAAAATATATTCGTTCTCAAATTAATTTTTGGAAATGAAAAACACTTGGTTTGCTGTACTTTGATGGAGGATATAATATTTTACCCGAATCTGTAACTGGCACATCTGGAGATGCTGCAGTGCTCCACCTACCGTGTTCACTGTTGTGTTGAGATTTATTACATTAGTTTATTTTTTTCACACCATTTTATGTTATTATTTAGTTGTAAACTGACAGCAGCCTGCAGTAATTCTCTATACCTGGAGGTGAAGCGTGAGCGCTTCATGCGCCACTGCAGGTTCTGCTGGACTGTCCAACACGACTCCGCCATCCGACTCCCCCTCCCTGACCTCCTGTATCATTGCTGAAGCTTCTGTTATGCCTCTTTTTATTGTTTTTTTTTTTTTTGGGGGAGGGGGGGGATTTGGTTGATATTTTTGGCCGATTGTCTGCTGTCAGAGCTAGCTCCCTGTTCAGATGCGCGCATATGAACCACAACAAATCGATCGCAGAAAAAAAAGCAACGCGAAGTGCGTCTTCTTTATCTTTTGGAGGTATAAATGCTTTGTAATATTATGTGTGTCATTATTAGAACCTTGTTTGCTTCAGAAACCTTATTTGCTTCAGAAAAACATACAAGACACATATTTAGGAAAAGTCAAAGAATTAGAGGACAGGGGAATTATTTTAACAGATTTAGTTGAATTATAAAAACCCAACCCATCTGTCAGACCGTCTTGGCTGTTCTGGTGTTAACAACTGTGAAAAAAATACTGTTTTATATATATTACTTCAACCTTTTTCATTTATTATTCCATTCCACTATTCCACCAACCCCGTGTCCGCTCGTAAAACGCTTCCCACCACCGCACCGACGTTTGTGCAACGTTTAATCGCCGCCTGGGCAACGCAGCGAAGCAGCGGTGGTCCAGCGTCCTAGATTGCGTTGGCCTGGCGGACCCGAGCGTCCACGAACTTGCGTCTAGCGGTGCCAAACTTGGACTGGGCGTTGGTGGAGCGGGGGTGGACGTTGCCAGGGCGGAAAATTTAACGCTCCTCACCGCTCGGAATATTTTGTGCAGCTCAAAACTTTCGGAGCGGTAGGAGGGCCCCTCCGGTAACACCAGCGGTGGCCGAGCGTACACGGCGTTGCTTTAACGGAGGCCAACTTCTGTTAAAGGGTGGTGAACGGTGGTGAACGGTTACGAGCGGTGATGGATTTTTTTCAGCGCTCCAGGAACGCTCCAGCAAAGTTCGGGTGGTGTGACCGAGCCTTCAATGAAGCAATCTTTATTCTTACGACGGAGTCAATCTAACCCCCCTGTGCAAATAGATCATGCTGAACTGTGGAATCATGCTGTACTCTGGAATTCCTGTTCTCAAATGAGTGGACTTTATGGTGAACGATACATGACACAGTTATGGAAAAGCTTCTTACATCAGATGTGATAACACGAGTACTTCACAGTAAGAAACGGACTGATGAACAGGTGTCTGAATATGCAGAAAGATTTCTTAAATGTTGGAAAGAAATGGTAAAATTAAAAGTGTCGCATAAAGCTGAACCTTTCTTTGTGTCAATGATCATTAATGGACTGGGAACACAGGATGCTGATACTTTAGGGGCAGGGCAGCGCTAGCTATAGCGAGGTAGCGGCAGGGCTCGCAGCCCGTTCCCGCAGTGAGAGGAGTGTTAGCAAGCCTAGCCCCGCAGCGTGTCCTGAGCAGCCGGGACAAGACCAGGACCGGTTTGTGACAGTCCGGAGGAAGGCTAGTGCTAAGCACCGCCACGTAGCACTCCAAGAACCGCTTCACGTCTGCAATAGGTTCTCTCCCCTCAGCGACGACACGCCGGCTGAACTGGACACGCTGGTGATTGGCAGCTCTATAGTTAGAGACGTGAAGCTGCCAGCGGTGAAGGTTAGGTGTTACCCGGGGGCCAGAGTGGGGGACATCGAGGGGAACCTTAGGCTTTTAAAACAGGAAGGTAGGAGATTCCGTCGAGTCGTGATTCACGCAGGCGGTAATGATGCCCGGCGGAGACAATCAGAGGTGCTCAAATTACAAGTAGCCTCGGTGTGTGAATTGGCTAAGTCGATGTCTGATGCCGTAATATTCTCTGGTCCCCTGCCCAATTTGGTCAATGATGAAATGTATAGCCGACTTTCATCATTCAATCGCTGGTTGTCTAGATGGAGTGAGGAAAACGGAGTTATTTTTCTAAACAACTGGTGCACCTTCTGGGGAAAGCCTGGGCTCATCCGCAGGGACGGCATCCACCCAACTTTGGATGGTGCAGCCCTTTTAGCTCACAATATGGCTGATCGGCTTCGAACTCTAAATTGACAATCCAGCTATGAGCCCCGGGCGCAGAGCAGTCGTGTAGAACACTCCTCTGTTGATCTTGTTGATCTCGTCACTAATCCTGCTCCCGGATTTTTACAAGTCAAGCATGGAGGTTTACCTAGGCTAACAGAGACTGAGTCTGTCCATAGTGCTCAGAGCATTAAAAAAAAGTCAATGGGTAAAAAGCTTAACATCTGTACAAGACAAAATAACTTTTCCAGTAGGAAATACATAAAATGTGGTCTACTAAACATTAGAGCAATCTCCACTAAATCTCTGTTAGTTAATGACCTTATCGGTGACAATAACATTGATCTCCTTGCTCTAACAGAAACTTGGCTCCAGCAAGATGATTATGTGAGGCTCAATGAATGTACCCCTCCAACCTATGTTAATTTCCAAACAGCTAGATCAACAGGTCGAGGTGGAGGTGTGGCAGTGATTTCCCACTCCAGTCTTCTTCTTAAACCCAAAACTAATGTTAAATTCAACTCTTTTGAAAGCTTAATACTAACGCTTACTTGTCCAAATTGGAAGAATCAAAAAGCTGTGCTATTAATTATTGTGTATCGACCTCCTGGTCCTTACTCTGACTTTTTAACTGAGTTCTCAGAGTTTTTAAGCAATATAGTATTGACTCATAACAAGATCCTTATAATAGGTGACTTTAACATCCATGTGGATGACTCTGGTGATAGTTTGAGTAATGCGTTTATTGCAGTATTAGATAGTATCGGTTTCACTCAAAATGTTGATGAATCCACTCATAGTCACAAGCACACCCTGGATCTGGTCTTAACATATGGGATAGAGGACCTAAATGTTCTCCCTCAGAACCCTATACTCTCAGACCATTTTTTAATTACTTTTCAGGTTTTGATTGAAGACTACTGTGCTCAAAAAGATAAAATTCAGCTGATACGGACATTATCTGAAAAATCCGTGGCTCGGTACAAAGAATTGATCCAGCCTGCATTTGCTGCATTATCTTGTGAACTCACAGAAATGAGCTTATTGACCAGTGGTGATAATAGTGATCAGTTTGTTGACAGTGCTATGCACTCACTAAAATCTGCCCTTGACGTAGTGGCCCCGTTGCAGCTGAAAACCAATCGACCCAGGCGCGTTGCTCCATGGTTTAATTCTGAAACCCGTGTTCTCAAACAAAAAACTCGGCAATTAGAAAGACTGTGGCGTAAATCTAAATCAGAACAATCTCTGAAGGCCTGGAAATGTAGCTTGCTAAGCTATAAACAAATTCTTTTTAAAGCCAAGACATTATATTACTCTCGTTTAATAGAAATAAACAAAAATAACCCTCGGTTTCTATTCAACACTGTAGCCAGACTGACAACCAGTCATACTGTAGTGGAACCAGTAATCCCAGAATCTTTAAACTGCCATGACTTTCTTAAATTCTTTAATGATAAAATCATAACCATTAGAGGTAAAATCAGTGAAGCGCTTTCCTCAGATCAAGCTCAGGGAATCCAGCCACTGCCTCCACCTGAAATACCTGAAATACTAGATAGTTTCTCATTAGTAAATGGGGCTGAGATTACTTCAATTGTAATGTCTTCTAAAACCTCAACCTGTCTCCTAGATCCAATTCCAACTAAGCTTTTCAAAGATATCCTTCCAGTTATCTTAAATACGATCATAACTATAATAAATACCTCTCTAGAAAATGGCTATGTGCCACAGTCATTTAAATTCGCAGTAATCAAACCACTGCTGAAAAAACCTAATCTCGATCCTGATATTCTAGCTAACTACAGACCGATATCAAATCTGCCTTTTATTTCAAAAGTCCTGGAAAAAGTTGTGGTTAAACAGCTTTACCGCCACCTACAGGACAATAGTTTATTTGAGAAATTTCAGTCAGGATATAGAGCTTATCACAGCACTGAGACTGCGTTAGTTAAAGTCACTAATGACTTGCTATTGGCGGCTGACGCAGGTCTAGTCTCAATCCTGGTTCTCCTAGACCTCAGTGCAGCTTTTGATACAATCGACCACAATATTCTCCTGCAGAGGTTAGAATGTGAGGTTGGCATCAGAGGAAAAGCCCTCTGCTGGTTCAAATCCTATTTATCTAATAGGTACCAATTTGTTCACGTTAACCAACAGTCCTCACCGTGCTCCCAGGTCAGTTATGGGGTTCCTCAAGGGTCCGTGCTCGGGCCAATTTTATTTCTGTTATATATGCTTCCTTTAGGGAACATAATTAGAAGTCACGATATCAATTTTCATTGCTATGCAGATGACACACAACTGTATTTATCTATGAAACCTGATCAAACTAATCAAATAGACAGACTCAGTGACTGTATCAGAGAAATTAAAACCTGGATGACTACGAACTATCTCCGTCTGAATCCTGGCAAAACAGAGGTCATTATACTAGGCCCCCATAAACTGAGAGAGTGTCTATCCAAACAGATTATTACCTTAGATAACGTCAGTGTATCCTCCTCCTCTACTGTGAGGAACCTCGGGGTCTTATTTGATCAGGATATCTCATTTAAAGCACACATCAACCTGGCTTGTAAAACAGCATATTTCCACTTGCGCAACATAGCTAAAATAAGAAACATTCTACCTAGAAGCGATGCAGAAAAACTCATCCATGCATTTGTTTCTGCGAGATTGGACTACTGCAACTCCCTTCTCGCAGCCTGCCCAAAAAGTGTATTAAAAAACTTTCAGTTGGTTCAAAATGCAGCCGCCAGATTATTAACTGGAACTAGAAGACGTGAACACATTACTCCCGTTCTAAAATCTCTTCACTGGCTTCCAGTCGAGTTTAGAGTTAGATTTAAAATCCTTCTCCTCACTTACAAAATCCTAAATGGGATGGCTCCAACCTATCTCCAAGATGCTTTAACGCCTTATCAACCAATCAGAGCACTTCGCTCTCAAAATGCAGGGTTACTGGTGACTCCTAGAGTCTCTCAATGGACACTAGGTGGAAGAGCCTTTAGCTATCAGGCACCGTTTTTATGGAACCAGCTTCCAAGTGGTGTCAAAGAGGCAGACACAGTCTCCACATTTAAGGTTAGGCTCAAGACGTTTCTCTTCGATGCAGCCTATGATCAGGTCAGCTAGGGATTCTAAACTAAACCAAACTAAACCAAACTAAACTAAACTAAACTAAACTAAACTAAACTAAAACAAACCAAACCAAACTACAGTAAACTAAACTAAACTAAACTAAACTAAACTAAACTAAACTAAACTAAACTAAACTAAACTAAACTAAAACAAACCAAACTAAAGTAAACCAAACCAAACTACAGTAAACCAAACTACAGTAAACCAAACTAAACCAAACTAAACTAAACTAAACTAAACTAAACTAAACTAAACTAAACTAAACTAAATTAAATTAAACTAAACCAAACCAAATTACACTAAACAAAATTAAACTAAACCAAACTAAATTAAACTAAACTAAACTATACTAACTAAATACTAGTTTAAACAGTTAAGTATCCACAAAGCTGCCCTAGGAGCTAGAATGCTGTGGGAAGTACGGTGCACTGAGCCTTGTCCTCTAATGTCTGAATGTTATTCCCTTTAGTCCGTTCATTGCTTTTCACCTGCTGTCCCCCCCTTCGAGGGGGAGTCTTCTCCAGTTTCAGTTGCTGACTCCACTATTACGAAGGCCTACGAACAAGCTCCGTCCGGACCGGGAGGACACCCCTGTCGGTCCTGCCCGTGGACTGGCTTCGGTTCTACTGCTGGGATCCGTGGTTCTTGTGCTGGACCGTCCAACGGACTGTCCTCAACATTGTCCTAGGCTTTACTTCTTATTGTCTCATGCTAGCTGTTGCCAAAGCTGTCCGTCCCTGGGAGAGGGATCCCTCCATACTGTGGTTCTCCCCAAGATCTCTTCTTTTCCCACTGGGTTTTTGGAGTTTTTTCTTGCCGGATGTGAGGGTCTAAGGCGGTGGTTGCTTCGTTCTGTCTCGTTACTGTAAATATTGACATATTACCATTATGCTTATTCACTGTTTTTACTTTTACCGACAAATGTAACATCTTGAAGCCCTCTGAGGCAACTGTTGTTGTGATACTGGGCTATACAAAAATAAATTGATTGATTGATTGATTGATTTAAAGAATTAGCAGCCCCAGACGTGTTTTCATTGAGTCCTGTGGATTTACTAAAAAGGACGAGAGAATTAGATGCAACTGGATTGTTTGCAAATCAAAAAAAAAAAAAGAAGCTAAGATTCATGCTGTACAATACACAACTCTGGGAGAGTATAGACCGTTTGTATCAACACTACCAGGCTTCAGAGGATGAGGCCGAGACAGGATGAGACCAAATCAACGACGATTTAGGGGCCAACGTTATTATAATAATACTAATGATCAAAAACTGGCAAGGGCAAAGAAACCTTAATGATGCATGCCATTATCAGAGACTGTGAGCAAAGGAAAAAAGAGATGAAGCTAAAGTAGCTTGACCCACTGGAGTGCCACAAGTGTTGAATCAAGACCAAAACTCAACAAGTACCAAAGACAAACATTACACCAGAACAGAGAGCACTTTCCTTTCTGTGGAGAAAAACTTCTACACAATGAAGAGGCCGACAGTATTGGGACGCTGACAGTGATCAAATAATAATACTAATGATGGTTATTCAGGCACAAGTTTCAGATACACCGATAGAAAATACCAAAGATTTGTTTAAACATTAAAGGGAAACCAAAAAAAGTTTCTCATAAATGTAGGTGCATTTTTTCTCTTGTATTCGTCAGCAGGAGATATACTGTCCATGAAGTAATGACACTGTTCAAACTGTCAGCATTTCTGGTGTCCCAGCTTGACATCTGTTACCAGTTTCTCCATAGACAACCAGATGATGAAGATAGCAACTAAAATGTTATTGTTTGGTCGTATGATGAGGACACTTCGCATTTTTTTTCATTAAAATCCTGCAAGATACAACGAAAGCAGAAGTTCATTCAGCTGGATGTGTTGTTACAACCTCCGTCAGTTTGAGCGTCTGTTCCATCTAAATTGTGGACACAGCACGCAAATCATGTAGGACTGCTGGGTATGAAACCTTATCAAGCAACAATTAACTATGCAAAATATCCTGTTATGTTAAAACAGAAGCCCTGATCAAATGGAAAAAGAAATGGGGTCAGACCAGTGGTTCAATCACTGCTGAAACGAGGAGTCATTGTGCCATGTGTGTCTCCAAACAACACCCCAATAAAAATCCCATTCAGTAAAACACAAAAACAGTGGCTCAGTAATTCGAAGATGGTTCAGTTTTAAAGTATCAGACGAGCAACAAAGTCACATTATATGTAAGGAGTGCTATAAACAAGATACAGGCAAGAGTGGAAGCACAACAAATCTTTACACCACCTAAAACAGCGGCGCAAACTGCAGTACGGAGTGTGTAAAGCTGCGCGCATTACTGTCTGTCAAAGTAGAAAAAGAGTGAGAAAATGTATATTGAGCTGATATTCTGTTTCTTGTGCAGCTGGTTGAGACTGTTCAGAAAAGAAATTGCTACAGGAGCAAAAGGAGAAGGTATTTAAAGCTGATGTTTATATTTGTTTCCTAAACTAAGCACTTTATTTCGTTCTTTCTTTGTTCTTATATAAATGCTGCTCTTACAAGGGGTTGTCATATTTTGTTCTTTGGTAATGTTTCTGTGGATTTGTTAGAAAGGAGAAGAAAATCTGTATTTGCAAATCATGTAGGATTGCTGGCTGTGGAACCTTATCAAGCACAAATTAACTACGTGAAATATCCTGTTTGTGTTAAACAGTATTCCTTTTCAATGGAAAGAAAAAGAAATGGGGTTAGACCAGTGGTTCAATCATTGCTGAAACAAGGAGTGCCATGTGTGTCTCCAAACAACACATCAATAAATCCCATTTTGAAACCAGGAACAAAGAAGTACAGATTTGCACAGGATCTGAGAAGAAAACTAAATGTCAGCGTCATTCCTTTAACTCCGGTTGTACCAGGATGTTAATGTATTTTAGTATCAATAGCAGCCAGAGTGAAATGATACACAGTTGTGGATTTGTGTTCTGCTGTACACAAGAATACACAGCATTTGGTTAGTTTCACCTTCTGTGGCCAACAATATCGTTTTACATGATCAACGATGGGTTGCTTTTTTTTGGACAGTCCAACCGTCTACGCTGCAGCTGTGAGACAGCAGCTTTCAAAGCTGACATGACCTGCTGACTCGGTTTTGTTTGGCGTACATCAACAACATCATTATTGTCTCTTATACAGAAAATTGAATTTGAGTTTATAAAAATTGTTCACCAGTTATTCTGTTTTTATTGAAGGCTGTGTCTACGCTTCCTGATTAAGTTTGTGTGGCTTTATTTTGTTTTTGTTTTTGTTTTTTTCCCCCCTTGTCCTGTTCAGAAGCTGGGTCGTGCAATATTGTATGATTGTAGCCTTTTACTATCTGAACAGATTTTAATGTCAGCAGCAGGACGAGACTGAGTCTCCTCCTGCTGCTGCCTTTATTTAAAGCTGGCATCCGGCATGGCTGAGGACAGGACCGGGACGGAGACGCTCAGAGAGCGAGAGACAGAAAAGAGAGAAAGATAAAGAGAGGGAGAACGGCGGGGGGGGGGGGGGGGGGGGGGGGCACAACCTATGTACAAATTCACAACAAATACAAAACAGTGTTGTCAACGCACCACACGCAACCAAGAACCATCCCAAACCCCAATCTCGACAACACCAAAACAGAGCCGACAACCAACACAAAAACTGACAGAACCATACATTTATATATATATATTTTTTTTTTTTCCCCCTGATGAGCCATAGTAGTGAACAGACTAGTAGCTAGTGGTAACTAGTAGTAAACTTGGGGCGTGCATCAAGAGAGGTCTGCTACAGATCACCATTAGTCTAACCACCACAAGAAGACAAGGTAACCCAGTATGTGAAGAGTGATTAGAGATCAGCGTGATCATGTGAATATGATGGTGATAGTGATCATGCATATATGACCTCTGACCCCTGAGAAGGCCAGAAGCAGGCCAGAGAGGCCCTCAGAGCCCAGACAGCCGGCGGTCATCACAGAGCCCGGATCCAAGCCGCCCCCCCAGGCAGACGCCCCCGCTCCGGTTCAGAAATGGGGCAGAGGGAAGCCCCGGCCGGGGACCCCGGCAGCCCCGGGGCCCGGGCCCCGCGGAGCCACGACCGGCAGGAGCCGGTCCATCCCAGGCGCCGGACGCCCGGAGGCGGGCAGAGCCGAGAGCCCAAGGCCCAAGAGCCCAAGAGCCGACCCCCCACCCAGGCGGAGGGCCATGACCCCCCTGGGAGAACCGGCCCACACGGGCGGCTACCCACCCCGGGCCAGTACACCCCCCCAGCGCTCCGGCCACGCACCCCGAGATCCAGGGCATCACCTCCCCCCCCCACCCCCCGACCCACCCCTCCCACCCTGTCCTCTCCCACCTCACTCCCCCCCACCCCAACCCAACACTTACACCCACTCACTCACGCTGACACACACACACACACACACACAAAGTCAACCCTACCCCAAACACACTCACATTCCCAAGTCATCCAACCGTCATGTCCTGTGGGAGACCCCCCCGGAAGGCCAGGGAACACCGAACCCCACATCCAGGACCCCCCGCCACCCACAACCGCCGCCCCCACCCCCCAAACCCCACCGCTGCAGACAGGTATGCACCCCCCAGAGCCAGCAGCCCCCCAAACCACAGCCGGTCCAAACCCCAGGCCCGTGGGGAAAACAACAGCCCCCATCCCCCGCCCCCCACCGGAAGGAATCCGGAAACGGGGGCGCAGAAGACCCCATTGCCCTTCCTCCCCCTCGCCTCGTGAGTGTTGATGGAGTATATGTTGTTTGCGATTAAAATTGAGGGGCAGTAACCACACCGTGCCGCGAGTGAGGCCAAACGAGCAGTCTCATCCACCTGAACAGCCCCACCCCTGTGTGTGGCTTTATTTTGAATATTTTCGAATGAGACTCTATCTTTGAATGATTTTACTATTCATTCATACTTTTTGTATTTTATACACTTCATAAAAACCTTTCCTCCTTTTGAGTTTTTTTTTTATATCTGTTTATTAGAATTTGGGTGGATGTGAAGGTTTTCCAGTGATCACGTTAAATGGGAAATATCAGAGAATTTCAAGATGCTTATCACAGAGGAGACTACATGTCTCAACGTTTTGAGAGCAGTAACTTAAAATTTCAAGTTAGGAGCACATTTGGTTATCTTCAGGTCACAAATAATAACACTTTTGATTAGTTGCTTTATATGTTAAGCTGAAACCTGAGTTTTTTTGTTTGGATCATAATTTTTAGGTTCATCTCTGGAGAGCTTTTAAAAAGGTCATATAACCATCTAAAGTGCTACAGACACCCGGACATATCTGTTTGTAGTAAAATGTAATATCTAACCCAGACTGTTTGAAAATTGTATGATTGAAAAATGTTAATGAGTTAAATGTTAATGAGTCTTTTTTCACTTTCTGCAGCTCCAGCTCATAGAATGAACCTCGATCACCTCGCCGTCATAATCTTTGAGTTTATATACGCGGAGTACGTGGAATGCATTCTGACACCGTAAATACTTCGTTTGTGAATCTCTGTTCGTATTTTTTATCGAAGGCCCTTCACAACTTGGATATTCTAACAACATCGCACACCTTAAATCCTGCCTTTATAGGGCTCGAAAGGACACGTGATATCTCGCAATGCATTGTGGTCAATGCGGGTGGTGTGCGGTAACGTCTGTTTACGCCAGCTACAGGCAAGACGCTGCGCTTGTGTTGCTCTTTTAATTTTATTTGGCAAGTTTCTACAAATACAAACACGATGCAGTCGTGCTGTGTCATTAACTGCCACAGTCATTCTCACGATCGCTCCAGTAAAAAAAAGAACGAAGGGATGACGTCTGTCTCATTCTCAACCTGGAAGCAGCGGCGGACCTCGGATATGTGAGCTAACAGTGATGCTGAATGGCCCGGAGAGCAGCTGTCAGACGACCAACGCCACCACCGACACATGTTGGACTGTTCACGGCATCTTCAGATGGTGAGTTCTGTTATATTACTGGCGCGTTACGGTGTTAGCAGTGTTAGCTGGTTGCTAGCGTTAGCCACGGACACAGCCTCAGGGCAGTTAAAGCAAACACTGTCTCTTTCCTCCACTTCCTTATCGATTACTTTTTAATTTATATCATAACTGTCCTCACTCATAGGGGATTGACTTTGACAGTACATAGACCTTTTTCACAAAAACCGGAAATACGCAATCCGTGGGTGACTTTTCTTCCGGTCCAGCGCCAAGTCCATTCATTTTCTCCGAGATGGGTCGTGTTTTCAGTGCTTGTCTCCAACATTTAACCAGCATTTCCTTCGCTGATGTGGAAAGGATGGTGGAAGAGAAATCGGTGACAAAAAAGTCAAAGATGAAGAAAGGATACAAGTTTTTCCACGAAAACTTCATAGAAAAACACGGAGGTAAGTAGAGAGTTAGCATGTTAGCCTAAGTGCTACTGAACCCCAGCAACTGTATTTAGGCATACTTTTTCATGTGTAGATCCTGATAACCGTATCCGAACATTTAAGATTCATGTGCAGCATGACAACAACCGTTTGTTCTCTTTATGGCTGTTTCAGTGAACGTCTTTCAGATATGATATCAGACGAATGCTATCATTGATTAGCCCAACAGCTAACAGCGTTAGCTCTCAGCTAAGTGTTTTTGTGCGTGTCTTATCATCATCGTAGTATCAAATGCATTAAAAAGCCAGGTGACAGTGAGGGCAAGGTGCTGCCGGTCGCAGAGGAAAAGCCAGGAGCCTCATAAACCAGAGGTTTGACCACAGAGAGCAGAAGTTCCTGCCGTTGCAGCTGCTGCTGCAGCTCTCTGCTGACGGCTGTCCGTCCCAGCCTTATCTTATACAGGAGCCTCGACTCCACTCTTTTTCTTTGTCCTTTTATTTCACTTCATTCCATAGGTTATAAGTCTCTGCTGCTGTTATCTGCTTTTATAATAGATCTGTGGCCAGAAGAGAGCATCCCCACTCAACCAAACCAGCTTTGTGTGGTGTATTTCTATTGTACTGAATAAAGTCGTGTATGTGTGTGTGAAAATATATTGTAAAAGTTAGTTATTTTGGGGGAAAAAAAGGGTCGTGGTGGTGCACTACAGAGTCCCCTTACCATCAGCTGTTACCATCTCTGACCACTGACAGTGACGTATCTCCACGATGTCATGTTCATCATTCTGATCCGTTTCTGTACAGATGACGCTTGCTGTTGACAGTGGACGTCTGATGGCGTTTTCCTGTAGCTGTGCAGCAGGAAGAGGGTTTTTCAACCACACTGTGGCCCTGCTTCATCAGACAGCGCATTACACACAGTCTGGCCTGCAGACTGTCCTCCATCTCTGGCCTGCATGAGCTGCAGCAGTGGCACAGAGCGAGGACTCAGGTGGTGTTTAATAAGGTCGTTTATTTACTCTGTTTTCATTAAGTGCTTGTGTTTACCATATGTTGTCTTTTTTGTTTGTGTCCTGAAATTATTAAAAAAAACAACAGACACAAACTGTGTATTACTACAATTCTTTGCAAAAATGAACATATTTCACCGTTGGTTTCAGGGAATTCATCCAGAACCTGTGAGTGATGTGGTGTGAAAGCCAACAGCAGCTGGTGAGAGTGGTCTTCAGTCCACGCTGTACCAGGCAAATGCAGGTAATAATATTCAACATTTCACTTTTGTGACAGCTAAATGCTAATGCCTTTGTGTAATAATGGCCAGATGTAACTACTGTAACTACATTTTCCCAAAATATAAGCACAAATAAGTAGAGGCTTTATGTATCTTTTTTTAGGACCATTTCCCGACCCTGACTTGATGGCGGCTGGACCCAGGCTGCATGAGGAACAACCCCAGCCCCTCAGTGCTCCTGTGTTGGATGGCTTGTCTGAAATAGAGCAGGTTCCATGGCCCTGTCCCACGTGGATGCCCCATGTCTTACCTTTGTCCACCTGAAACATCCAGTGATCTGATCCAGCACCACTCGGCTCCTGAACTCCCAGTTCTTCCTCCTCCTTGGTCTCAGGATTCCCTCTCTAACTTATACTTCTGTTGTCTGTTATAAATATTTGCTGCACTGCTGTAACATGATTGTTTTGATATTTTATCACATTGATTATTTTACAGTTTTGCATAGTGATCTGACATTGTTCATTCTTGTAAATGCACACATGGTGATTAGTTACACAGCTCATTTGATATTTCATTCGTTAAATAAATTGTTCAGAACATAGCCTTGGCCTGTATTGTACTGTATGTGTTTAAATCAAATGAATGCTTATTGATAAAATATCTTAAGCCTCAGTTGAATTAATTGTGCTTGTTGCAGTGTGTATGATTTCACTTTTTCAGATGTGGTTGCACGGTTAAATTCAAATCCTCTCCCCACAAAGGAACAGTAACAAAAGACTGTGTTACATGTAAATCAATCGAACTTTATTTATACATCAATTCGACTGAAGACGGCCGGGGACGGCAGGGAAACACTCTGCAGTTTGGCTTCCAGGTCTCTGATGTGATCTGCCTCCTCATCCAGAACACCTGTGGTGATTCAGAAGAGAGATTAATTCTGGTCTTTATACAATTTATTAAAATAATAGCCTGTTGACACACACACAGACAGACACAAACACACACTTTATTAAAATAATAGACCCTGTTGACAGACAGACACACACACACTTATATAAGAAAAATAAAATGTTATGTAATCCGTTGTTTACAACAGATGGAGTTTCTTCCCTGCAGGAGGCGGGTCGCAGAGTCATGGTCCAGTTTATCCTCCATCGCTGCAGTTTCTCTCTGTTTGCTCTCCGGTTCCTGGACAGACGCTCCACAGACGGCCGTGTGGAGCAGCGGCCGACACCGACTCCTGGTAGGAAGCGGTGTGAACTCATTCCAGCTGAAGAGACCTGGAACAGCATCAGCTTTAAGGCGGCTAACACTTAGCTCCTGGACGTAGCCGCTGGAGTGACATGTCAGCTGCAGACGTGCTGCTCCCCTCGTTAAGAACAAATCCGGGCCCCTCCCCGCCTAATGGCCTGAACCCACTTCTGTCTGACCTCTCCGTTCTTTGGAAACGAGTAAAAATTAAGATAAGGCTGCTTCAGCCCATTAGAAAAGCAACCAGGTACTCGACAGCATCGTTTGTTTTTAGCTTGTGGCAGCGCTACCGGAAGCAAAGTCACCCACAGATGGCGTATTTCCGGCTAAAAAAACCAGGAAGTGTGAAAAAGGTCTATTGCAACTGACCTCATTTTAAAAGTCATAATGGGCGTGTGTGTGTTTTTCAGGAGAGCTGCTGATGAAGTGAATGAACCTCATCCAGACTGAAGCTGTCATCACATCTCAACACACGGAGGAGAAAGCTGCGGAAAGATTCCAACGGAGAAAAAGGAGACAACTGCTGCACCTGCACCTCACACACCTGATGTGTATCAAGCTCCACAACAGAACGACATGGTGGAGAATGAGCAGTGTGTCAGTTGTAAACGAATGAATGGTGAAATTAGGTCCATGGTGAGATGAACCGCTTTTGTTTATCTGGATTATATGTCACCAACTTCTGCTTTTTTGTAAATAAAATTGATGACTAACAGTCTTCCTCTGTTTAATTCTAATATTTATCCTGAACATTTCATTCTGTCAGGACAGGTAAACCTCCTCAGCTGTTACTGCTCATATGGTGACAAAAACCAGCCTCTGCTTTAATAAGTTAATAATGCTGCGGTGAAATTAAATGTAGTTCAGTAGCTATTTATGACACTTCATTTTAATGGGAAATCCTCTGAGACTGCGCCATTTACCCAGCAATAATGTCAGACCATTCCTTGTTTCAAAGTCTTTTCTGTTTATTACCAACCTTCTTGTGTAGTGCAACACACTGTTAAAGCTACAGTTACAGTTCAAATAAGGTGCAAGTCTTTGTGCAAACAAATATCACTGCAACTATATAAAGTTAGATAGCTCTCTAGCTAAGTGTGAAAAGTATTGATTTGTGCTCAAGAGTTGAAATTTGGCTTGGTGGCTTGTCTCTGGGCTCTCATGACAGTGGTGGGCTTTCAAGTGCTCCCAGATGACAGTTTAAGGTTACAAATGGCGTGTTTCCACCGGCCCTACTCTACTCGGCTCTACCCCCGCTTGTGGGCGTTTCCATCAGCCTGCTTTGCCGCAACCCGGGTAAGTTTTCACAGGCTGAGTCGGGTTGGAATGTGACGTCAACACATACTGGTCGCTGATTGGTCAGTGATTGACCAATCAGCGACCAGCTGTGGCTGAAACGAAACTTAAACTCCGCCATGTTGCTATGCTCCGATGTGGAGGAGAAAAAGAAGAGCAAAGGACGGTAAATGAACAAAATAATAGCAATAAAAAACAATTTCATTACAGCGGACAGTAACTCCATGGTCTGTTGGGAGGATTCAGATGCTCATTTGTTTAGTGGGGGATGAAAAGATCCAGTAGGAGCTTGGTGACACCCGACGTTTTTCAAGACCTCCTGGAGTTGGTGGCGGACCACGGAGCCCACCGAACCGCAACCCAGTGCCGAACTGTTTTTTTTTTAAAGGACCACAACTCAAAGAGCGGGGTTTAAAAGACCTGGGGATGGTTCCAACAGATGGACAATCTATGGCCACCGACTTGTAAACACCGGGAGGTGACCACGACTCTGCCACGGGTGTGCTGGAGTCACCGATGGAAGATAATGGTGAGATTCTGGTGATCAGAGTTTGTTACAAGGTAGAAAAAATGTGTTGTCTGGATTGACAGTTTGTGTAAGAATGTGTTCAGACGCTGCTACTCTCAGGAGTTTACAGTCATTGTCCTCGGAGTCACGTAATCACACTCTAAAGCCAGCAGTAAAGCTGCTGATAGCAGCTTGATATGTAATATAACCACCGGACAAAGTTTTATTTTCTGACGCCCTTTTAGTTTCAGCATATGCATAAAGACCCTGTATCTGATTCTGTTCCTTCACGTAGTGAAATGAAATGTGTTTTCCCTTCAGTATTATGTAAAGAAGGACTTGTTATAGTCAATATTAAAGCCCTCATATGACTGTAAGCTCACACATTTTTTTTTTGTCCAGTTTTTTGACAGCATTGCTCTACTAAATTTATCAGACACGTTTTAAAGCCCCTCCTAAGGGCCAGCGCCCACATACTGCGAAATGGCTCCGCTGTGCTGCGCCGCGCAGTTTGCAGCACTCACGCAGTAATTACGCGCCCATTGAAGTCAATGAAGTCGCAGGCAGAGTGCGCCCACTGCCTGCGCGAGTGCTGCGTTGAGCGTACGCCCGCCGTCGTACTGCAGACCGCTCTCCGCACTACTTCGGTCCAGGTCTATTTTTGCCGGAGGCGCAGCGGAGCCAGAGTCAATTTCCCATAATGTCAAAGCAGCAACAGGAAACCAAAAGAGAGCAACATCTGTTTTATCAAAACAAATTACTACAAAAGTTGCCTTTTTTTATATTCCTAGGCATATTATTTATATAAATATCTATATAGATTACTATTGAAGCTGTCACACGTTTTTACATGTAAATATGTGACGAACAGGGCGTTCGTCACTGGTGAAATGCACTGCACTTTGCACTGGGACACTTTCTCTCATTCACTTTGCACTTTGTAATGCACACAACACTTTAAAGCAGCACTTTGCAAGGTTTGCTTTAGCGCTCCCCCTACTGGTCTCCTGTGAAAGCTCACTGTCGTAAACGTCCTCCGCACCCCCCCCCCCCTCCCCGTGCAGAGAGCGCCCCACTCCCGTGTCCTTTTTTTCCGCTTGTTAGACAAAGTTTTTTTCTGTCTTTGTGGTTCTGCCCTCCGTGAGCACCTATGGGTGGCGTTGCTAACGCTAGCGAGGGTTTCATGTTTGTTTTACGCGCTTTTGTTAAATCTTCTGCAGCAGCAGTTCCTCGCGCTGCCTCCTCCGGTTGCTCCCTCTGGTGTAGACATGCCTGCCTCGCACTCTCAAAACAAACACACTCGGAGATGCTTTCAGCCCAATGCAGCGAACTCACTCGCGCTCACTTCTACGAGAGGAGGTGCCACTCCTCTTTATTTTTCAGTTACCAAACGGAAATTAGAACCAATCAACACATCATGCAAAGATTGTCTATTGCAACACAATGACAGATCTCGCACTCTAACAGCTTTTACACGTGTAATCCCGTATGAGCGCCGTAAAGCAGGTTTGTTCTCTCAGATGTAGTCGGGTCGCTCCTCTGAAGTTGCAAGCGCTGTTTTCAGGACCCAGACCCCGGGGGGAGTGAAGGGACAGGCGAATCACCGTGACACGTCTTTGTTTACCCCCACAGGGATTCTGAAACACATTTATTGAGATAAAAAAGTTGCAAAGTTCTGCTTTAAGAAGCTAATTTGCACATAAAGGAATAATTTGCACAACGATTGTCTTTTTAAATTATTTATTTATTTATTGGAGACCGTTTGTCTGTGGGTCTGGTCGGGCGTGGCGGCAGACCTGCAAGACAAACAGATGACAAATCAAGATTGGGAAACGTGCAATATATGTGCCTGTTTTTAATTAGCTTTTCTTTTAGGTGTTGTCATGCATGCAGTGAGTGTGGAGAAGGTGTTGGGTGTGTGAATGTGGTGAAGAGTGTGTGTGAATTTTAACTCACCTTCTGCTCTTGTGTCCAGGAGTGGTGTCCGGCCTAAAGATTCCCCGGGACAGACACCACTAAAGAAAGTTCTGGGCTGGACCAAGAGTGGAAATGGGTGGGGGGTGGTTTCACGGATTTTAGATATGGTTTAGGATTTCATGTATTTATTTGGGTCGTTAGTTTGGTTTATTCTTTAGTATGGGTCTTGTTTTCTTTAGATTAGTATTATGAGTTTGTAGTGGAGGATTTTAACATAGTTTTAGAGATCTGATATTATGTTTTATATCTCCTGGAGTTTTTATGGTTTTACCCTATTAAGCTGAGTGTATTTAAGGGCCTGAAGCCCCTCAGTAGAGGGAGAGACTGTGTTTTGGTGAAGCCTGACTCCAGAAATCCTCCAATGCACTTTTTGGCACTTCTGCACTTTATTGTTTATTTTTGCACAAGAAAATGAAAAAGAAGTGGACCGCTCAACTTCGACTCATCCCTTGGTGCTCACTGTTCCTCCGCCGCTCGCGCACTCTGCTTACAAAATAAAAGCGTAAATATACACTTTTATGGATGAGTGTTTTATTTTGAAACCTGAACACGCTCTGGCGTCGCAAAACAAAGGAGTAGTGGAAGTTTTTAAACTTGAGAGCAGCGTGGTGGATGAAGAGAAACTGATCCTGGAGGAACAAGAGCACAGAATCCTCTCTGACCCCAGTCATCCATTTTATAAAGACACCAGCAGAAAGGAGAACACTCGGGCAACAATAGCTGAAGCTATTGGTGTGAGTGGTGAGTAAATTGTAACGATATAAAGTGCCTGTTCAAACATGTTTACATGGAGATCATCATAGAAACATAATCCCACACATGCGCTGAGCTCATGTCGGGTCAAAAGGCAGAGTGCGGAGACGCAGCCGTACCGCATCAGGTGGGCGCTCTGGTACGCACTCACGCAGTATGCGGGCGCTTGGCGTAAGGGGGAAGTTGGATTTTCGAAATGAGTATAACATGTTAGGGCCGAGTTTTAACCACAATGACTTGACTTTATTGTTCTTTGTGTGTGTGTATTCTCTTTCATTTGGTGAGGACAGTTTGGTCTCCCCATCCGAACTCCCAGACTCCCTGCCCTGACAGCAGCTCCAGCTTCTGAGCCAGCCGGAGCATCAACACCAGCACCATCTTCTCCACCTGCACAGGGACCGTCTCCTCCACCTGCACCATAGGTTTCCTTCCAACTGTTTCTACATACATCTTTATAAATACATGGACATATATTTTCTAAATTGCACAGGGGGGAAATGCAGCTGCTATTCAGTAACAGACACTGATATCAAGACAAAAGCCTCAATCAAAATGTGAAGGCTCATCTGAATCTCTCTGCATATTTATATATTTTTTAAGTCACACACCTGTATAAATGCTGTTATGGCATATGTAAAAGAGTGTGCAATTTGAAGTAGTTACACAAAACCATCACAACTAGAAGATGATGAGGGATTGAACAACATTTAATATCAGTTTCCATCACTCTGTTTAGGCCAGAGAACCAGGACCCTGTTCCAGCCAGACGTCTCTGCTGTCCTGCCAGAATCCTTTCTGAGGATCTGGAGCATCAGAGGCAGAACCGGATCCAGCGAGACGAACATCTGAACTGGTCCTCAGCGAGGCTGGAGAATCCAGGGAGCAGGAGGGAAGAGAGTGACGCCAGGCTGCTTTCAGTCCAGCTGTTCTGGGTTCTGACAGGACCTGCTCACCACGGAGGAGGCCGGGAACCATGAGAACCATTAATAACACAACTGAATTTGTTGTTGTTGTGGAGTTGTAATTGATATCAATAAAGTTTTTTATTTAAGCTTGGTTTACTCTCTGCTGTTTTAAACAATATGACAAAATTGTTATATAAAGCACTTTGGATCATGGATGGAAACAACCGATCTACAGAAGCACAACAAATTTATTGAACGACAGGTTGAAAAAACACAAAGGGCAATATTGAGTGAACTTAAATCAGCAATCACTTTCAAGATACTTTAATGCTGCAATACAAAACAGTTTTTACATCTTTACAATCGATCAACACTGGTTTACCTTATTACAGTAACGATCTGTTCAAAACTCAGTCGTCCTGAATAGTGACTGATCAGATGAAGCATCAGAACATCCTGGATCCCATTTCCTGCTTCTACATCTTTACCACTCCACCTGTGGCCTCCACCGCTCAGCTGAGAAGCTGGAACCGTTTCATCCTCCACTGCAGCTCAGATGTGGGTCCAGAGACAGGCCTGGTCCAGCTGGTCCTGATAGGACAGAACCTCTGAAAGAAACACAGTATATGCAATGAAATTAGATAAAAATAAAGATGGCATTTGGACTTTTCAATAGATAATAATATGAGTTATCATGACATCTACTGGCACTATTATTAATACAACTAACTTCCACAAATATCATCCCAGATGATGAAATTTAAAATTGTAATCTCCTTAACACCGTAAAACAGTCCCCCAATGGTTAACGTTTCTCATTTTGTTGAAAATATTAATAGTTCCCTTTGTTTGTTCCAGCCTGCTTCTAGTTTAATGGCTAGTTGATGTAGGAAATGCTGTGGAGAACCTGGATCCTCTAATGGAACAGAAATGCTAATCATTGAAGAGGGGCTATTAATTTAATTGTTAAATTCTTCTTACTTTTCCTGGGTTTCTGTGCACTGAATGGATGTTCAACCGTGGATCTGAGATTTGCTCTCGCATTTAAAACTCCTCTGAGCTGCTGACAACAGGAAAGAACAGAAATGCTCTTTAACTACTGAAGCTAATGCTAATTGCTAATAAGCTAATGCACTGACTGTACTGCTTGAAGGACTCTTCATCGCAGCCTAATCATTAGAATAACGCAAATAAAATGATTTAAAGCACAAACTACTCTTAATAACTGCAGTTACATTGGTAACTCACCCGGAGCTGTCGTCTCCTCACAGCTCCTCACGTCTCATCTTGGGCTTGATTCTGCTGCAGGGCCTCCAGACTCTTCCCTACTTTTCTTTCACTTTATTTTTCACTGTTTGTAACATTTTATGACTCTCTTTCTTACAACGAAAAAAACGGCAAAACAGCAAAAAGAAACATGACGGCCTGCGTCCTCCATTTAGCTTGTTTACATCCACTGAGGGGCGGAGTGTTCACCGTCTGATTTCCCCGCCCACTGATGGGTTTCCAGGGAGACAAACAGGGCCGGTGGAGACACAACCAGACCGAGTAGAGTCGAGTCGAATAAAAAGGGGTGGAGTCGAGCCGAGCAGAGTAGGGCCAGTGGAAACACGCCAGAAGTCTCCAAAGGGTCATACTACCCACTACCCTTGCACTGTCTACAAACAGCCAGAGAAGTCCATTTAGACCAAATCCAGCCTTTCTAGCTCAGTGAAGAAACCAGTTGTTGCAATGCTATTTGTAGACTTTAAGAGACGTACACCTTGGAAACCCAAGGTCACACTGACTCAAACAGGGTTTGTTATTGTTCAGTCTGCCCCAAGCTTTAATTTGAGCTCATCTCCAGCCCTCTAGATCTTCCCTATGCAGAATTAGAGCTCCCTTTGCAGAATCCGTCAGTGAATATCAGAATCTGTCAGCCACTGACAGATTTTGCAGTGGGCCTGTAAAATCTTCAAAAATAGACTTAGAGACTTCAAACCACTTCCACACCACTTAGAAGTCCCCCAGCTGTCATTTTGGCAAATCCCCAATCCTCTAGATCTTTGGTATGCAGAGTGAGAGCTCACTTCGCAGAATCCATGAGTGAATGTCAAAAACAGATTCTGCATTGGGCCTGTAAAATCTTAAAAAATAGACTTTGAGACTTGAAACCACTTCTACACCACTTGGAAGTCCCGCAGTTTTCATTTCAGCCCACCCCCAGCTATCTACCTCATTTGCATAAAAAATTATATCCAATCCATGGATTTCACTTTCCACGTCCTATAGCCCAAGGTCACACTTACTTGAGGAGGGTGTCATATTGTTCAGTCCATCCCCAGCTTTCTTTTGAGGACACCCCCAGCTCTCTAGCTAAGTGTGAAAAGTATTTATTTGAGCTGGAGTGTTGAAATTTGGCCTGGTGGCTTGTCTCTGGGCCCTCATGACAGTGCCAGGCTTTCAAGTGCTCCCAGACTGTACTTTAAGGTTACAATGTCTCCTAAGGGTCATACTACCCTTGTACCAAGCAGAGATGCCCAGACTTCCTGTCCCCAGACTCTTCCTCCAGTTCTTCCTGGAGGATACTGAGGCGTTTCCAGGCCACTTGAGAGATACAGTCCCAGAACCTGGAGCCTTGTCTTCCTTATTTATGTTTATTGACCAGAAATGATCCAGGCTTCTCAGCTTTTATTTACATTCAACTAAACGTGTTATGTCCAGGATTATTCACAGCCTTCTTCTTCAACAATCTTCTTCAATAATCAAACACAAAGCCTCCATTAGCTAATACAGTGATCAAACCCTTCCTATAACTGCTGAGCAACTTTTTGCATGTCTCCATTGGGATTTTTTTCCATTTCGTTTCAGCATTGAACTCTGCCACTTGTTGACAGTTTGTGTGGCAGAATTTTGGGTCCCAGTGGAAATAATGAACAGTCACCAAGTGACAGGCAAGACATGGGCTGTGTTCGAAACCGCATACTGTCTACTACATCCTTACATACTCATACTATCCATCCTGCATCCTGCTTAC
This sequence comes from Salarias fasciatus, assembly GCF_902148845.1. NCBI lineage: Eukaryota > Metazoa > Chordata > Actinopteri > Blenniiformes > Blenniidae > Salarias > Salarias fasciatus. The sequence goes on along the minus strand of NW_021941374.1, from coordinate 2,825,997 downwards.
TCAGTCCATCAAACAGTATGCGAAGCGTTTACACTACAGCATACTACATAATAACCCACAATGCATTGCACTTCTTCCATGAGCAGAAATCGATCTGCTAAAGCTGATTTCACTTTAGCTCTAAACTCGTCAAATGTATAACTTTATCGAGATTTTTTTTTAAATTAGGCGACAAAGTGGTGGTTTAGAGCCCGAGTGTGTCGTTTATTTGTCCGAATATCAGCCGTTTATGATTTTGTTCGGACAACTTCGGCGGTTTATGATTTTGTTCGGACGAATTTGACGAAATTCAAGCAAGCTGCAGTGAGCAACGCACTTCCGGTTATTTTCACCAAAATAAAGCACCCCTTTCCCTTTCTCATGCAAAACAACCTCAGTGATAAATCTGTGCTTTTACTTTGAAAACAAGAAGCCAATCCTTCAGCAATATATCTCGCTTAACGTCGCCGTTTGGACCGGTGTCCCGTTAACGGGCCACTTATTATGCCAATTATGATGCTTTACCGACAGAGAGTTTTTTGGGCTCTTCAACAAAGATCGGCTCTCCGTCTTCGGTACATCATGGTCGCTTTCAGCATGGACTTGTTCTCAGATGTAAGGGGTTTTTTTTTTTTTTTTTTTTCTTTTTTTACGATTTTTAATCATTGTCAATCCAATCAGAAATCTCGTAACAACATACCTACGAGCACAAACAATGGAGGGAAGATTAAATCTAGAACCATACTCAGCTTGCTAAATGTACATCATGAAGAAACAGTCATTGTGAACTGAATAAAGTTTATTCAAATGTCCGTCGCGTTGCATCTTGGGTAATTTCAGTATGAGTAGTGAACACACGATGTATACTCAACATTTCTGGCGAATGCAGTATGCATCCGGGAACTTCTCGCATACTCAAAATCACATACTGCCAGTGTAAACACACTGCATACTCAATAAGTTAGTATGAGTAGTAGGTAAGTATGCGGTTTCGAACACAGCCATGGAAAATATGTAAGAACTGTCAGAGAATAGTAGTGAACACTGTGACAAACAGGAACTCTATGCTCTCTGCACTTCTTCTGTGCTGGGCCTGTCCTGACAGACAGGTTGGACTTTATTCCCAACTGGACAGTTTGGTATTGAGGTCAGCTGCCAGGCGAGAGCTGATATCATGATCAGGGATGTTTGAGACATTAATGTGTGTGTGTTGTTCTCTCCAGAACATGTTGGTAGGTTTACATTTCAGCAGTACATCTTAAAGCTTGGTACAGACGTCACAACGGCCTGATGTACAGTTGATATGGCTGTTCCCTTTACTGATCATGACAACAGAGGAGATAAAGTTTAACAAAAAACCCCTTTGATATGATTTTACGATGTTACACTCAAAGTGTGTGTGTGTGTGTGTGTGTGTGTGTGTGTGTGTGTGTGTGTGTGTGTGTGTCTGTGTGTGTGTGTGTGTGTTAAGTTGACACTTCAGCACCATGGACAGCTCTATCAGTCCTTTTCCACTGGTTCCTTCTCAGTCTTACTCCACTCGGTTCTCTTTCCCAGCCTTGGCTCTGGTCGTTTTCCATCATACAGAGTACTGACTTGGTGTGGATGGAGTCGTCATGGCAACGCAATACCAAACACAAGTTTTTTTCAGAGACAAGCAGCTGTGAAAGACATGGAGGCTAGAGTGAACCTGCAGCTCAGTCTGATCGATTTTCCAGAAGATCAATGTATATGGAGATATACTGCAGACAATCAGCCCTGAACATGAATAATATCTGTGTTATGACATGGTCTGTCTTCAGTTAGGGTCAAACACCGATATGAGAAAAAGACAATGATGATGCTAATTTGTTGACATGATAGCAGTTTCTTTCTTTCTTTCAAAGCTACAGGACTCCAGATGTTAGGTTAACCTACTTTAGTACTGATACTTATGAAAGTCAATAATAATCACTGAACTTCATCAATCTCCTGTCAGACTTTTAGAAAACCACGTTTCATGAGCTCCAGTTTTTCTCCTGTCTAAATGAATATGGCCACAAACAGGCTTTGCTAACATGTGGAGCAGTGGCAGCAGATGAGCCATGGCCTTCTTCCAGCAGTCAGTGGACAGATATGGATTTCCATCTGGGTCAATTATACGTAGGCAAAACTGGTGGGGGTCCAGGGTGCGGGTTCGGGCTGCTGTGATGTGACTATGGACCAGCTTTTCAAAGCACTTCATCACCGCAGGAGTGAGTGCAACTGGCCTGTAGTCACTGAGGCTGGAGATGTCAGGTTTCTTGGGCACAGGGACAATGGTGGAGGACTTCAGGCAGGCTGGGACGGTGGACTGCGAAAGGGATTGGTTAAAGATCCTGGTGAAGAGTCCATCCAGTTGGTCTGCACAGTCCCTCAGCACACATCCAGGGATGCCATCTGGTCCCGCTGCTTTCCTTGGATTCATGGACCGCAGAGAGCGCCTCACCTCATGATCCTTTAGGGTCAGGGTCCGCAATAGGTGGACCGCGATCCACATCCGGACCGCAGACCACCTCTTTGTGGACCCAGGGAAAAAAACAAAAATACAGCACGCCACTCTGACTGACTGATGCAAGGTGAGACTGGCCGAGAGAGAGAGAGAGAGAGAGAGAGAGAGAGAGAGAGAGAGAGAGAGAGAGAGAGAGAAGCACCACGTGTGTGTCATTCCATTAGCACTGTCAAGGCACTCAGGAGTCTTCATCACCTGCCTGATTTATCACAATCAGTTGAGTCCTTTTGCTTTTTGAACATGTGGGCTCATTGGTCTTGGAGTCTCTTCGGGTGTGAGAGGTTTAATTCCCGGACAAGCCCTTCAATTGCCAGTCCCACCCTGTTAGGATCAACGCCCAGCATCTCTACGCTTTATGTCTAACATCAGTACCATCAAGCACATTAATAGAGGCTGAGTGTGTCTTGGTGGTTGCGAGATAAAATCCATCTCTAATCAAAGAGGTCTGAACATCCCAGAGGATCCTTCCAGCAAGACAGACCCTTCACATGATCAGACCTGCATTGAACTGTCATCAGGGAAGTTCTCCTCCATGGCAGTGAGCTCTGGAGGAAACACAAACACCTGATGGGCCTCATGTAGAAATGTTGTTTCTCACTAAACGGGCCAGATTCCACCAATGGTACATCAGCAAGGAGAGAGTTTTTAGGGAGCACCAAGACTTCCTGGCCCATGATGAGGACTGGATAATAATCCCATTTAGATTCCACAGAGCAGCTCTGGGATCTCTCTGCTGAACTGGCTCCAGCGTTCGACACATCAGCCTGCCAGAACCCAACCGTCCTAGTCCATACAGGTCCTGACCAGTCTGGACTTTCTGGAAACGGACTGTTTCCAGCAGGAATCAGTTGAAAGCACCAACTGAAGAGGTTGAACAGCCACTGAGAAACAGAGCATCAAAACAATCATTCAACGTCATTCAATGAGCACTGTCAAAGCTGTCAAGAGCAGAGTCCTGCACTGGGTTGGGTACAGGTGGTTTTTAAAAGCTTTTTTTTTCTCAGGTTCAGATCTGGGTGGGAAAAATAGCTTGCGGGTCGGGTCGCGGGTTGTAGATTGACTCATGAGAATCAATATAAAATAATAATAAATTAAATAAAATAAAAACGTCAGTTGGAAGCTGTTTGTAAAGCTGTGACGTGATCCATCTGCTGCGACTGTCTGCAGCACCGCGGCTCTCCTGCATCCATTTCCGGGCTTTTCAGTCAGTTGAGCAAACTACAGAAAACTATCTTGGTCATTATTTACTCTCTGAGGATCGCTTTCGCTATTTTATGACAGTCATTGGCTCAGTTGATTAACGCCTTTCACCATCTAATAACACAATTTGTGATTGGACAAGAGCATCAAACGGTCTGCCGCCGTCTGACAAGCGCCACTTCCAAAACAGTTAATAGCTATTTAGATATTTGAGAAATAAATGGATAAAACGTAAAACTATCACTTTGTAATGTTCCTGAAGTATTTCCCTGATGGATTACTTTGCTCCTCGGTGGATTCTAAACATGTCACAGCTCGTAACAGCTGAACGCCGCTCAAGTCTGGACAGGAAGTAAGTCTACGATGACACACGTAAAGTCCCCTTTAAGAGATTAAAAGTTTAAAAGCATTTAACGTAACAAACGAGTGGTTTTCCAGTTGTATAGGAGAAGAACACGCAGGGCTGATGATTCATGACTGAAGTCAGACTTTTGTTGGAAGAGCTGCTTCATTCAGGGGCGTTGTTTACTCACTGCACCTTAGCTGTGGCAATATGCTGTTCAGTATTCAGACAATATGGCCCAAAATGATTACTTTAAATACGGGTTACAGGTCGGGCTGCGGGTCGTGTTTCAACAGGTCGGATCGGGTCGCGGTACTCATCGGGCTGATGCACGGGTTTGCGGTTCGGTTGCGGGTTTGTACGTCCCCGCAGGACAGCTTGCAGGCAGCTTGCCTTCACTCTAGACTTTGTTAAATAGCCTAAGAACATAGATCAGTGCTTCATCAGGGAGGTGTCTAAACATTGCATAACATAACTGGTCCTGCCCAGGGGCTGAAAAGCCATTTCCAAGTAGAGCTTTTTTAAGTTCACCCATAGTAAAGTCCATATCTAGCAGAGTAGGCTCCCTATTCTTTTTCTGTGTCACATCTGGGTTTCTCTCTAGGACTTTCTCTTTCCTCAGTCCGTGAACCTGATCCAGATGACTACCACTATGAACACCTGCGAACTTTCTCCCCAGTAAATCAGCCTTTTCTTTATTTGTGACAGCCCGGTAATCTCCATCTATTAGGACAGGAATTTTATTACATTGTTTCTTTCCCAGCATCTTCCTCACCATTGCCCACACCTCTTTTAGCTTGACCTCACTTCCAATTGTAGAGCACAACTGTCTCCAGGAGTTCCTTTTAGCAGATTTGATAACTTTCCTTGCTAATGCCACCTTCCTTTGATATTCCAAAATGCTGTCTTGGTTACAACCCTTTCTTAGGTTCCTACGAGCACGATTTCTGTCTTTGATGGCGGCTGTACATTCATCGTTCCACCAGGGGACCACTTTTCTCTTATATCCACCACATTTTTTAGGTATAGACTGAGAAGCTGCATTCAGAATCATATTAGAAACGCTCTCATTGCATTGCTCGACATCTCCCTGCATAGTCAGCTTCTCACAGAGCTCTAAGCAACATGTCTGGAACTTGTCCCACACTGCCTGGGCCAAACACCATCTATCCATTAAAATACTCTCTTGAGTATACACTTCAAAGTTAACTGAACAAAGAATTGGGAAATGATCACTACCTATATTATTATTCAGGACAGTCCACTCACAGAGGTTGCTTAGATTTCCAGAGACTAATGTTAGATCCAAGCATGACTCGCAGTTTCTTACTATATCCACCCTCGTTGCTTTGCCATCATTCAGGCAGACAAGTGACCTTTCCTCCATCATTTCTTCCATCACCTCTCTGTTTAAATCTGTGTGTTTACTTCCCCAAAGAGAATTGTGGGCATTAAAGTCTCCACACCAGATTTCTCGCCTTTCCACTGTAGCAGACATGTCCAGAAACGTTTGCTGTGTCAGCTTCTTGCATGGGTTGTAAAAATTGACAATTGTAACATCACCTCTGGGGCTGCACACCTTGATCACGACACATTCCTGCTCTCTAGAAGCCCCCGCCATCCTGAAAGCCATACAGTCTTTAATAAATGTTAAGCAGCCACCACCAGGAGACTCTTTCCTATCCCACCTAACTGCTGCGTAACCCGGAAGAACAAAATCCAAATGCGGTCTTAACCATGTTTCCTGGACACAAATGACATCAGGAGTCTTTTCCATATCTGCAATAACCTTTTTGAATTCTTGACCGTTTGCAATTAAACTGCTGGCATTCCACTGTAGAATATGGAACACCATTAGCACCCTAATCAGCAGTAGTCTCATTTCCATCGTTTGATTTAACCAACTCATTTATCTTCCTAATTTCTCCTTCTTTGATCGCTAGGAACTTAATTGCTGCCTCCACCACGCCACTGATTCTGTCCCTTCTTCTTTCCCTTCTAACTGCCACTTCGATTACTTGACATATGAAGGCAACCAGGCTAACCTTGTCCACAGTATACATGTCTTTATTGATGGTTCTGGAACCTTCTTCACCTTCCAGCATGCTCTGTCTCAGCGGCGCAGGCGGACCTGAGACTTGCAGTCTTGCGAGGGGGCAAAGGGTTTGACACTGTAGCAGATGGATGACCGACTGTTTCAGTTTGCTTCACTTTTTTGACTGCGTCTGCATAAGACACTTGGTTTGTTACTTTATACTTCATAACTTCTCTGGCTTGGATTTGGGCTGGGCAGCCACCATAGGCGGCACTATGCTCCCCACCACAATTACAGCATTTAACTTGAGCCTCTTTGTCACATTTACCATACTCATGCTCCCCTCCGCATCTGGCACATCTCAGTTTCCCTCTACACTGTGAAGCTGTATGCCCAAATCTTTGACACTTGAAGCACCTGAGAGGAGCTGGAATAAATTCCCTGACTTCATAACTGACCAATCCCACAATAACATGTTTAGGAAGAGCATTTTTGAAATCCAGTACCACCGATAAGCTGTCGCTTTTAAAACCATTCTTCCTTCTTTGAAGCCGTTCCGCTTTCACCACTTTCCCACCTTTCACTTCTGCAATGAGTTCATCCATGGACACTGTTAGAGGGACGTCCCGAATCACTCCTCTCAGCTTAGCAGCACTCCCTGGAACATGAGCATTAACTTTTTTACCACACAAACAATCCAGACGTAGAAACGCATCTCTCTATTCAGACGACTGACTGTCTGACTGCGCATTTCTAGTTTTCCTCTTCCTATTAACCACTTGCCATGGGTTCAGATCACCCTCTCCGTCCATACAATCACCCGTCATCGATACAGTCACGTTGTTGTCGCTGTTGCTTCTCGCCAAACTTGCTTTACTTTCATCTTCCGTAATATCCTCAATCAGTTTCTGGTTTATCAGGTCTCCCCACTTGGCTGTCATCTCTGGCAAGCCAGCGACGAGACCCCGCTCTGAAAACCGCCGAGAAAAGTCTCGCCAGCTGTGCTGTCAAACCGTCCGAGCTCCAACCCGCTGATTTCCTCCCCCGTACGATAAAGCTCATCTACGGCGATCATTTACGCCCCCAATAGCGTTAAGTGATGCTGAGTTAATAAATATACATGTATCTACCACACCACAACAAACATAAGAGAAAAGAGCGTCTGTAACGGCTGCATGTCGGTGCCCCGCCCGCTGCCGTTATATGGATATGGGAGTATCTAATTATCTCCGAACCAACTGCAAATCACACGAAAGTCAAACGGGTGAGTATATATTGTTGTTACGAATGTGAAATAAGGTCCAGATTGTAAAAACGACCGTTCCCCTTTAAGAAATTTTTACTTGAAATTAGTAAAAAAAAATCTGCCAATAGAACAAGCAAAAAAATTTCTTGATTTCAGAGAATTTTCTCTTAAATCAAGCCTTTTTATCTTGATCAAGTATAAAATTTAAGTAAATTTATCTTAAATCAAGTAAAATTAGACATTTTCACTCAAAACAAGTTGAATAAACTTGCTCAGATTTGGAATTTTTGCAGTGTATGCCCTAACCCCTCAATCACTATGCAGAGCTGGACTACATAGTGGACTTTATAGAGTCCTGAATCCGTTGGCAATTCGGACTCGCAGCGTCATACTTTTTCCCTCAGCGCTGATCACGTGACCCCTGGCCAGTACCCAGGGCTGGCCCGGGCTTCACAGGCACCCTAGGCGAGCCCGAGACAAGCGCCCTGTGGGAGGATAGCCGAGGAGCCAAGACTTGTTGTCGAGCGGGGGGGGGGGGGGCGTGCAAGCGATGCCCAGCGATACCAAGCAGTGCCAAGCAGTGCGGTGCGTCGGAGCGCCGCAGAGTGGGACACAGAGCGTCGGGGCGCCCCTTGTACACTCACGGTGCTGCCTAGTTCACCTATGCGGCAACCAGACGCACCAGCTCGCGAAGATGTAATTCCACGACACAAAAAACATTTGTAATATATATTTTTTAAAAATATGCTCTTATTCTTCATTTTACTTTCCTTGTCATCTTTATAATCATCCGCCATTTTGCTGGAGATTCGCAATGCACCATGGGTAACATTGAGCCTTCTATGGACCATCGATGCTCACTACTTTTCGAGATGAATTGTGGGAAATTTCTAGTGCCCTTCTTTTTTGCTATCTGGACATTTGGACACCCCCTACAAATGGCGTCCTCACTATTCCCTATAGGGAATAGTATGGACATTCGGACACAGACTAGGTGTGTACTCACTAGCCTCTCCAGTGCTAACACCAGCTTTGGTGTGCTCGTCTTTAGCCTCTCCAATGCTAACGCCAGCACCAGACTAGGTGTGTACTCACTAGCCTCTCCAATGCGAATGCACTTCCAAGACAATATTTGGTTCAATGAGTTCTGTACCAAGCTTACGGGCCGGGCAAAGGGAGTAGTTGCCTTCTCATTTACCTGAGTCGGCCGCTCAGGTACCGATACGGGCTGAGGAGTGATCACATCAGTAGCTGGCTTTGTAATGGACATAGCCTCCTGTGACACGGAGGTTTTGAATTCACCCTCACTTCCAGCACTATGTGAATGATATTGTTTGACCTGGTGAAGCATTACACCTGAGAGGCTTTGAGGGGATATAAGTTTAGACTGTTTTCAGCATCAGTCATACTCTGTTTGACTCTACAGAAGTGTATCTGCTGCCAGAATCATTCAGCTCAAAAGAAATAAAACACATAGCAAACACTTTTCAGTCTTAAAGAAAGATCACACTTTGTGTCATTTTCTCAAATCTTTATTGTCACAATGATCACAATAACATTTACTTAACATGCGAAGCTACATGCAGATAAGCCATCAGGCAGTAACAGCCAGCACAGTTGATGAGCTGGAACAGAAGAGATAGCTCCCAGCAGTTTAGCATGCATGCTAGCAGTTGGATGGGTTAATGGAGCAGATGAAGCGGTAAGCTGTGCCACAGTTGGTGTTCCCCCAGCCATCTAAAACGTGAAAGACACAAAAACTACATGAGTACATTATTCTGAGCATGGTCCTCTTGGTTCATCAGAGCTGACTCAACAGTGACTTACACAAGTTGCGTAACACCATGCAGGGGTAGCTGCTGGCAGTTGAAGGAGCGTACCAGTTGGTGTAGTAGAGTCCAGTACCGTCAATCCAGATCCACCGATTCTGAGGAACAAAGATCACATCAGTCAGAAAGAGTCCTCTCCACCTCCTGCTGCTGACCTCTACTGGAGCAGGTTGTGGGTTCAAACCTGCAGGTAGAATCCTCCCAGCCAGGCAACGCTCTGACCGGCCCCCTGAGTCAATCTCTGCAGGAAGCTGTACTCTCGGGGGTTGCTGACCGAGGCCAGGTGACCTCCCAGGTTGTAGCAGTAGCTCTGTAGACCAGAGGAAGCATCATGTCAGTGTGTTTAGCTGCAGATGAACAGAAAGCTCCTCTTTTCATGAACTGACTGGAACAGACCCATGATCATCTACCATCACCGTCCAGTGGCATCAGGAAGTTATTCTGGAGGAACACTGAAAGTCCTCCATCAGGTCCTGAGAGTAGACTCTGTTATCACTCCTTATCATTTCTGTTGATATGATCTGACTGGAATCATGTTTTAATGGGGATGCTGACATGCAATTTCTGATTTGTTGCATACAAACTTTACATTTGAAGTCAGGGAGGAAGTTTGATGAAAAATGAAGAAAGACCACCAACAAGCATCACATATTCAATTCCGTGTAATGAGCAAATTAAAGTGATTCTGTAATAACCAGTAAAGCCTCTAGAGGGCGCCGTCAAACAGCCTCCACATATCAACACCCAGCAGCTCCATGGTTTGAAGTAATGCTGAGTTTGTTCCAACAGAGCAGGAAGAGATGTTTACTGAAGAAATGCAGCAGTACCTCAGCGTTGTACCAGGACATGGCTGAGTGGATGAACTTAAAGCAGCGAGAGTTGTAGCTTGACCAGCCATAGGGACAGGAGTTAGAACGAGCTGCAGGAGGACAGAAAGAGTCTGTGACTGAAGCTCTGTGATCTTCTTCTCTTCTCACATGTGAACAACAGTTGTCAGAGACTGAACTCTCCACTCTACACATGACTCCATGTGTATTTGTTGTCTTGTGGATGTCCCTGATGTGTTAACATGGAGAAGAGATGAAAAAGTAGCTCTTACCTTCAGGAGCTGCTGCGTCCAGAGAAACCCATCAGCAGGTTGGTCCACATACATCCAGGAGACACAGGAGTGTGAACATTGGTTCCAGATGACAACATGTGAACAGCTGGAGTGTGTTTGGACTTGTGCTCACCGTTTCTGGAAGCAGGAACCAGGTCTTCTGGAGCCAACGATTCATCTTCACTCTTCACCAGCAGCTCCGCCTCTGAAACACCAACAGCTTCATCAGACTGGAGACACTGACAGTAGAGGTGGAGGTGGCATCACCATGACAACCAGCTGTTTCCCTGCAGCCTTTGAGCCAGGCAGCAGGAAGCAGCTCCCCACAGCTCTACAACAGCCAGAGTACACCTGGATCACTGTGATCAGGTCCAATGGCCCTGATTGAGGATGATGATGAGAATGCTGAATAACTGGGAGCTTCCCACTGGGAAACTGCTCAGAGCTGGAAAGTTCCAGAAGAGAAGCTGGCAGCATTCAACATGATGACACTGATGTTTCTACATGACAAGCAGCAGAAAACTGACCAGGGGCAGCAGCCAGCTCTTCCTGGGCTTCCTTCACTGCTTCTTCTGTGGACAGAAACAAGGAGAGTGGATGTGAGCTAGAAGCAGGTGTGACTGTCTGACTGTCCACATGAGAGCTACCAGCTTCAGTACTGACCCAAAGCTGCTGGCTGCTCAGCTGGAGCTGCAGAGAGAAACACAACACAGAGCATGAGTTCCCCTTCTGGCCCTTCTTCCATGCTGAATGATGGAGCCATGAGCCATGAATCATCTGACCTGCAGAGGCAGCAGCCAGCAGAAGAGAGAGGAGCAGGACTGTCTTCATAGTGAGGATCAGCTGATGATCTGAGGAGACTCAGGAGCTCCAGTCAAAGAGAAGCTGTCAGGTGAAGGTCAGGAGCTGTTCAGGGATCAGCTGAGTGATGCTCTGAAGACAGGAGCTCCTTCTGCTCTTTATATACACAAGCTGAGCCTCAGCAGGCCCGCCCCATGTGGGCACGTGGAGAGAAAAACTCTCTTTTTACACAACTCAGCAGGAAGAGCCTGGAATTTGACCTGATTTTGACTGAGGAAGGAATTAGATCTGATTAATGATAATAAAGTGTTCACAGTCCCCACTCCCTGACTGATAAGGTTTCAGAGGTTTCAAAGGTTCAACATGATTTTTAGCTCTGCTGTTACTGTGAGTGTGTCAGCTGTTTGTTCTGCGATGATGAGACTTTAAGAACAATATAAAAAAGCATATGATATGTTTAATATAACCAATACAACATATTAAATAATATTATAATATTAACAAATACTAAATGTCCATCATCATCATCATCATCATCATCATCATTTAAGCATATATCAATCTGACCTTAATTTCATCTACTCTTCTGGTTGAATAATCCAAATTGAAAATGTGACGTTATGTTACATCCAAATGAAAGACAGTACAATTATTTGGATTTTATTTTATTGCCCAAACAACCAAAATAACTTTTCTATTATGAAACAGATACTTTATCATCTTGTGAACAATGGGTGAGGGGATAGAAAGAGGAGATAGGACAGTTTCTTGTATCTACATACAATTCATATATAAACACAGGGTACATAGGCTACAAGAGGAACAATCATCAATGGCATGTAGCAATACAATGAAATTACAGTAGTACAATGAAATTACATTGAAAGGAGAGAAGGAGCAGAATTGGGAGCCGGTTCCACATGGTAGGATGCTTACACCAGTAAACCCTTACACCCACTGGGTCCAGGTTCCTCGATTAATCAGTGGAGCAGCTGTTTTGAATGAAGCCCAATTAGAATTGCACCCATTGAATCCAGGCTGTCTCAGTGGATCAGCCGCGATTGATGTTCTGTCTGCGATCCCTCAATCACAGCTCTAGTCCACCTAAGACACACCCCTTTTCATCCAGGGTTCTGGTGTTCCCTCTTTTGGGTCTCCCATAGTGGAAAGAGAGAGAGAGAGGGGGAGAGATCATTTTATTTCCATTGAAGTGGACACAGGTTCACAGATTTGTACAATAAATCCGCCACTCATTTTCCCAACATCACCTTACAGAACAGTTACATAATAGAGGAGGGAGAGAGAGAGAGAGAGAGCAGGCGCGACCCCTAACTGTAAGCTGTATTGAATATAAAGGTCTTAAGCCTGGTCTTAAAGCAGAGACTGTGGCCCAATTCCAATTCTATTTTTCATCCCTTCCCCTAGCCCTAGCCCTTAAAGGTATAATACAGGATTTTCTTGAAAAGACGAAGCCAAACGTCTGTTACTCACTTTTTTACAGTTTCATTAAGTCAGACTCGCCATCGGTAAGTACGAGCTCAGAAGCTCACCGGCTACATAAACACTCTGAATGCACATGCGCAAAAGGGAGAAGCTTATTGGGCGCAAGCACTTCGACCCGCCTTACAAAACCAGCTCATCAGAATGATTGACAAACGGACCCACCAATTATTTAGGTGATCCACCCGGAAATCAAAATCCTGTATTATACCTTTAACCCTTCCCCTTGCCCTACCCCTTGAAACGGAGTGTCAAGGGGTAGGGCCTGAAATTCCCCCCTAAGAAATGGGACAACCCTTAAAGATCATCATACGTCATCGGTCGTTGCCCGTGACGTAGTAAAATGACGCTGGTATTGTTTAAAAAGAATTCACGATGCCGTCTCCAGCTGCACTAATCTTCCTTTCCTGGGGAATTGGATTGTTTTTTCTGCTTTTTCTGGGTGCATGCATAAAAGTGTTAATAATAATTCATACAAACAATGCATTTTATTATGCAATTGGCATTACCAGCAACAGTTTTAACTTTTTTTGCTTCAAAATTAATGAAATAGTATAAACATGTAAAAGGATTAAACTGTGTGGAAACATCCACCATCAATATTGCACAATAACCAAAATAAACATTTTTTTCAAACCAGTAGTTCTGTAAAACAAAAAACGGACTCTTATATATTTAAAGGAGCACAGCGCAGTTTGCTTGTTTTATGCGAAACAGCGACCCCTGCAGGCCTTAGGCGTAACTGCAGCTTAGTGAAAAGCTCGTGTCTGTGGCTTGTGCCCATGTACGTGCACAGAAGAGGGGAACTCCTTCCTCGCTCTTTTAGCAGTGCTCCAGTAAAATGTAAGTTTCTCCTGCCTGGTGGGTCTGTGTGGAGCTGTGGCAGTGTGGAAGCCGGTCTGTTCTTACTTTCTGGAAGCTCCATCCTCAGTACTGCTCAGTTGTTGCTGCTAAGCGTCTGGCGGAGTAATGGCGGACAAAGCGAAACTTAGGATTACCAGGCCAGCGTCAGGCTCAGAGCGATTCGAACCCGAATCACTCATATTGCTGTGCCTTCAGTGCGCTGCACAGGAAAATAGGAGCGACTGCGATCTTGCAAAAATAGCTCTTGCTGCCCATCAGGCAAAGGTACAAACGTGTGGGTGTGAATAATTGATAATTTAATATTTAAAACTGCGCTGTGCCCCTTTAACTAACCACAGCAATAATAAAATGTGCAAAAGGGTCCTACACTCCATGGTATAGACAAGGATTCATTATTTGCATCTGGCAAAAAGGCTCAAAAAACGCTCAGTTTTGGCTTCACTCTCTCTGTGGCACTTCTGCTCCTTTGCACTTTCCTCTTTCAAAAAGTGAACCAGGCTGTTGCTCTTCTTCCTCTTCTTATTCTTCTTCCCTGTATAAAAAGTGAAGTCAAATATGAGTGAAAAGTTATGACACATAAGAGGGGTGCAGCTGTTATATGTGAATAAAAGCACAAATAATGTGCTGTTGTAATCTGCTGCCAGGCTGGTTATTTTATTATATTACGTTTTCACAATTGTCTGGTTGACATGCAGCACTGCTGTGAAGGAATTATTCGTTCACAACCCACGTTTCATTCTTCATCAGTCATATGATCCCAGCGATGCTTGTTGATGTTAACGATAGTCCGTGATACCGGCACAATGCTCCGGTAACATTTACTTTACTAGTGGAGCACAAATGGCAGATTTTCGGGTGTCTTATACGCTCAAAACAGAACAGCAGGCTACGGTAATATCAATAAAACGTGTCATGGTCGCGCAGAAATTAAAACAAGTTAATCGTTAACGTTACATGAGCAGATGCACTTAAAGCTAACGAGCTGTCACGTAACATTGCAGTGACCTTAAAGTAGCGTTTTTAGGGACCGAGCCCTCCGGGCATGGTGGGCAAGGTCTCTATTGTTATTCGTTCGTTTGTCGTTCTATATTAGGGACCGAGCCCCGGAGGGCAAGTTCTCTATTGTTATTCGTTCGTTTTTTCTTATTAGGCCCTTTGCCCCTGGCCTGCCAAGGGCGAAGGGCCTATTGTTTCTGCAACACAGACAACGACTAGTCGAGCGCGCAGCGCTCGACCTCAGGCCTTTCACACTCTCAAAACACACAACAATGACAAGTCGAGCGCACAGCGCTCGACCACAGACATAATACAACATGTCCAGACACACACACACCGACATGCACTCACACATACACGCTTACAAACACAAAAACGCACACACAATTTTTCGAGCGCACAGCGCTCGACCAAGGCCTTTCACACACTCAAACGTACAAAAATGACAAGTCCAGTGCGCAGTGCTCGACCTCAGACATAGGCCAACATGTCCAGACACACACACCCCGACATGCACTCATACACACGTGTACAAATACAAAAAACGCACACACACTCTCACACACAAACATGAATTGTCGAGCGCATAGCGCTCGACCACGGGCATGCACACTCTCAAACACCTCACAGGCGCGTCGGGCTTGTCGAGATCTTTCCGAAAATATATAACATGTGGGCGAAATAACGGCGGAAAAAAAAAAAACGCATATTGTTTTTGCAAAAAATATTATTCTTTCTTTCTTTCTTTCTTTCTTCTTCCTCTGTAATATGCGGGCGTTAGCCGACGAAAATGATGGGTATAGTTATTTACTCACAGTCATAGACGTTTTTTCCAAATTAGCGTATGTACGAGCTTTGAGAAAGAAGACCGCAACTGAGGTGGTGTCTGCCTTTGAATCCGTCTTTCACGAGAGCCAGATACCTGAAAAACTACAGACTGATGCGGGAAGAGAATTTTTCAACAAAAGTTTCAAGATTCTAATGAGGAAACACAACATCATACATTTTGCCACAGCCAGTGATCTAAAAGCCTGCGTGGTTGAAAGATTTAACCGAACGTTAAAGACCAGAATGTGGAGATATTTCACTGCTAAGAACACTAGACGATACGTGGAAGTCCTGCCAGACTTAGTAAAAAGCTATAATAACACTTACCACAGCAGTATAAAAATGCACCCGGTTTATGTGACTAAGGGCCTTCGAGTGTTTCACAATCTGTACGCTACGCCTACACCACGAGACAAGAGAGAACAAAAATAAAGGCAGGATTTAAGGAGGGCGATGTTGTCAGAATATCTAAGTTGTGAAGGGCCTTCGATAAAAAATACGAACAGAGATTCACGAACAAAGTATTTACGGTGTCAGAATGCATTCCGCGTACTCCGATGGTATATAAACTCAAAGATTACGACAGCGCAGTGATCGAAGGTTCATTCTATGAGCCGGAGCTGCAGAAAGTGAAAAAAGACTCATTAACATTTTTCAATCATACAATTTTCAAACAGTCTGTTAGATATTACATTTTACTACAAACAGATATGTCAGGGTGTCTGTAGCACTTTAGATGGTTATATGACCTTTTTAAAGCTCTCCAGAGGTGAACCTAAAAATTATGATCTAAAAAAGAAACTCAGGTTTCATCTTAACATAGAAAGCAAATAATCAAAAGTGTTACTATTTGTGACCTGAAGATAACCAAATGTGCTCCTAACTTGAAATTTTAAGTTACTGCTCTCAAAACGTTGAAACATGTAGTGTCCTCTGTGATAAGCATCGTGCAATTCTCTGATATTTCCCAGTTAACGTGATCACTGGAAAACCTTTACATCCACCCAAGTTCTAATATATAGATATAAAAAAAACTCAAAAGGAGGTAAGGTTTTTAAATAGTGTATAAAATACAAAAAGTATGAATGAATAGTAAAATCATTCAAAGACAGAGTCTCATTCTAAAATATTCAAAATAAAGCCACACAAACTTAATCAGGAAGCGTAGACACGCGCTTGAATAAAAAACAGAATAACTGGTTGATAATTTTTATAAACTCAAATTCAATTTTCTGTATAAGAGACAATAATGATGTTGTCGATGTACGCCAAACAAAACCGAGTCAGCAGGTAATGTCAGCTTTGAAAGCTGCTGTCTCACAGCTGCAGCGTAGACAGTTGGACTGTCCAAAAAAAAACAACCCATCGTTAATCATGTAAAACGATATTGTTGGTCACAGAAGATGAAACTAAACAAATGCTGTGTATTCTTGTGTACAGCAGAACACAAATCCACAACTGTGTACCATTTCACTCTGGCTGCTATTGATACTAAAATAGCATTAACATCCTGGTACAACCGGAGTTAAAGGAATGACGCTGACATTTATTTTTCTTCTCAGATCCTGTGCAAATCTGTACTTCTTTGTTCCTGGTTTCAAAATGGGATTTATTGATGTGTTGTTTGGAGACACACATGGCACTCCTTGTTTCAGCAATGATTGAACCACTGGTCTAACCCCATTTCTTTTTTTTTCCATTGAAAAGGAATACTGTTTAACACAAACAGGATATTTCACGTAGTTAATTTGTGCTTGATAAGGTTCCACAGCCAGCAATCCTACATGATTTGCAAATACAGATTTTCTTCTCCTTTCTAACAAATCCACAGAAACATTACCAAAGAACAAAATATGACAACCCCTTGTAAGAGCAGCATTTATATAAGAACAAAGAAAGAACGAAATAAAGTGCTTAGTTTAGGAAACAAATATAAACATCAGCTTTACATACCTTTTCCTTTTGCTCCTGTAGCAATTTCTTTTCTGAACAGTCTCAACCAGCTGCACAAGAAACAGAATATCAGCTCAATATACATTTTCTCACTCTTTTTCTACTTTGACAGACAGTAATGCGCGCAGCTTTACACACTCCGTGCTGCAGTTTGCGCTGCTGTTTTAGGTGGTGTAAAGATTTGTTGTGCTTCCACTCTTGCCTGTATCTTGTTTATAGCACTCCCTACATGTATCGTGACTTTGTTGCTCGTCTGATACTTTAAAACTGAACCATCTTTGAATTACTGAGCCACTGTTTTTGTCTTTTACTGAATGGGATTTTTATTGGGGTGTTGTTTGGAGACACACATGGCACAATGACTCCTCGTTTCAGCAGTGATTGAACCACTGGTCTGACCCCATTTCTTTTTCCATTTGATCAGGGCTTCTGTTTTAACATAACAGGATATTTTGCATAGTTAATTGTTGCTTGAGAAGGTTCCATACCCAGCAGTCCTACATGATTTGCGTGCTGTGTCCACTTTTTAGATGGAACAGACACAAACTGACGGAGGTTGTAACAACACATCCAGCTGAATGAACTTCTGCTTTCATTGTATCTTGCAGGATTTTAATGAAAAAAAATGCGAAGTGTCCTCATCATACGACCAAACAATAAAATTTTAGTTGCTATCTTCATCATCTGGTTGTCTATGGAGAAACTGGTAACAGATGTCAAGCTGGGACACCAGAAATGCTGACAGTTTGAACAGTGTCATTACTTCATGGACAGTATATCTCCTGCTGACGAATACAAGAGAAAAAATGCACCTACATTTATGAGAAACTTTTTTTGGTTTCCCTTTAATGTTTAAACAAATCTTTGGTATTTTCTATCGATGTATCTGAAACTTGTGCCTGAATAGCCATCATTAGTATTATTATTTGATCACTGTCAGCGTCCCAATACTGTCGGCCTCTTCATTGTGTAGAAGTTTTTCTCCACAGAAAGGAAACTGCTCTCTGTTCTGGTGTAATGTTTGTCTTTGGTACTTGTTGAGTTTTGGTCTTGATTCAACACTTGTGGCACTCCAGTGGGTCAAGCTACTTTAGCTTCATCTCTTATTTTTTTTCCTTTGCTCAAAGTCTCTGATAATGGCATGTATCATTGAGGTTTCTTCCCCCTTGCCAGTTTTTGATCATTAGTATTATTATAATAACGTCGGCCCCTAAATCGTCGTTGATTTGGTCTCATCCTGTCTCGGCCTCATCCTCTGAAGCCTGGTAGTGTTGATACAAACGGTCTATACTCTCCCAGAGTTGTGTATTGTACAGCATGAATCTTAGCTTCTTTTTTTTTTTTTTTGATTTGCAAACAATCTAGTTGCATCTAATTCTCTCGTCCTTTTTAGTAAATCCACAGGACTCAATGAAAACACGTCTGGGGCTGCTAATTCTTTAAAGTATCAGCATCCTGTGTTCCCAGTCCATTAATGATCATTGACACAAAGAAAGGTTCAGCTTTATGTGACAATTTTAATTGTACCATTTCTTTCCAACATTTAAGAAATCTTTCTGCATATTCAGACACCTGTTCATCAGTCCGTTCTTACAGTGAAGTACCCGTGTTATCACATCTGCTAAAGTAAGAAGCTTTTCCATAACTTTGTCATGTATCATTCACCATGAAGTCCACTCATTTGAGAACAGGAATTCCAGAGTACAGCATGATTCCACAGTTCAGCATGATCTATTTGCACAGGGGGGTTATATTGACTCCGTCGTAAGAATAAAGATTGCTTCACTGAGGAGCAGAAAATGGTTGTCGTACAGGCCTGCAAGAATGCCCCGGAATACAACTGGCCCCAAAAAACAGCATAAAAATGGGTCGATACTCAGATGCTTTAAAGAACATTCTGTGAGAAGACACGGAACGAGGGAATCTAATCTAAAATGGTGGTCTTATTTCTTTCATTCGCTTGTCAACTTCTCTGATTGATCTGACCATACTAAATACACATCGGGAAAACTCTGTGGAAAACCACAAAAGTGTCACTTGACACAAACAAATGGCTTTAGCACCTCTGCATGGTGAGGCTATAAGGCCTTATTTGTACTCACTTCCAGAATTAGCACCTGTAGCGAGAGAGAGACAGATAGGATATTATATGTCAAGCCGAAAGATTTATGGCCCCCCAATAAACCCCTCCCCTCGCCATTTGTCCACCATTTGTCCAGCGTATGTCCACTGCACATTTGTCTCTTCCCCCCCCCCCCCCCACTTCCTTCCGTCTGAGGTCTTTTGAAGTTTTTACGACGGGTTAGGTGTTGACACATCTGAAGGGATGAGAATAATAATAATAATAATAATGAATTTTATTTGTCATGCACTTTACATTTGTAAAACAAATCTCAAAGTGCTAAAGAAGAGAAGGAGCCAGACAGACGGTTAGAGGGGGGTGAATTTATATTGTACTTAGAGATGGCGGAGAAACGTGTCATGAAGAGGTTATATTACAAGCCGAGTCATCCTGGTAGTTTCGGTGGGGTAGAGCGGCTTCATAAAGCGGTTCAAGATGAGACGGGAAAGAAAGTCAGGGTGGAAGATGTGAAAGACTTTTTATCATCTCAAGACTCCTATACTCTGCATAAACCGGCGAGGGTACATTTTCCAAGGAACAGAGTTTTTGTTACAAGGCCTCTCAAACAATTTCAGGCAGACCTTTGCGATATGCGCGCATTAGCGGATGAAAATGATGGGTATAGTTATTTACTCACGGTCATCGATGTGTTTTCGAAATTAGCGTACGTGCGAGCTTTGAGAAAGAAGACCGCGGCTGAGGTGGTGTCTGCCTTTGAATCCGTCTTTCGCGAGAGAAAGACGCCTGAAAAACTACAGACTGATGCAGGAAGAGAATTTTTCAACAAAAGTTTCAAGATTCTGATGAGGAAACACAACATCATACATTTTGCCACAGCCAGTGATCTAAAAGCCTGCGTGGTTGAAAGATTTAACCGAACGTTAAAGACTAGAATTTCACTGCTAAGAACACTAGACGGTACGTGGAAGTCCTACCAGACTTAGTAAAAAGCTATAACAACACTCACCACAGCAGTATAAAAATGCGCCCGGTTGATGTGAGTAAGGGCCTTCAAGTGTTTCACAATTTGTACGGTACGCCTACACCATGAGACAAGAGAAAACAAAAAGTAAAGGGAGGATTTGAGGTGGGCGATGTTGTCAGAATATCCAAGTTGCGAGGGGCCTTCTCTGATATTCTCTGATATTTCCCAGTTAACGTGATCACTGGAAAACCTTCACATCCACCCAAGTTCTAATATATAGATCTGAAAATACAACTCAAAAGGAAGGAAGGTTTTTAAAAAAGTGTATAAAATACAAGAAAAGGTATAAATGAATAGTAAAATCATTCAAAGACAGAGTCTCATTCTAAATATTAAAAATAAAGCCACACAAACTTAATCAGGAAGCGTAGACACGCGCTTGAATAAAAAACAGAATAACTGGTTGATAATTTTCACAAACTCAAATTCAATTTTCTGTTTAAGAGACAATAATGATGATGTTGTCGATGTACGCCAAACAAAACCGAGTCAGCAGGTAATGTCAGCTTTGAAAGCTGCTGTCTCACAGCTGCAGCGTAGACGGTTGGACTGTCTGAAAAAAACAAACAACGTTAATCTTGTAAAGCGATAATGTTGGTCACAGAAGGTGAAACTAAACAAATCCAATGTATTCCTGTGTACAGCAGAACACAAATACACAACGGTGTACCATTTCGCTCTGGCTGCTATTGATACTAAGATAGCATTAACATCTGGTACAACCGGAGTTAAAGGAATGACGCTGAAATTTATTTATTTTTCCTCGGATCCTGTGCAAATCTGTACTTCTTTGTTCCTGGTTTCAAAAATGGGGTTTATCGGTGTGGTGTTTGGAGACAGACATGACACTCCTCGTTTCAGCATTGTTTGAACCACTGGTCTGATCCCCAGTTCTTTTTCCGTTGATAAGAGATACTGTTTAACACAAACAGGATATTTCACATAGTTAATTGTTGCTTGATAAGGTTCCACAGCCAGCAATCCGACATGATTTGCAAATACAGATTTTCTTCTCCTTTCTAACAAATCCACAGAAACATTACCAAAGAACAAAATATGACAACCCCTTGTAAGAGCAGCATTATATAAGAACAAAGAAAGAACAAAATAAAGTGCTTAGTTTAAGAAACAAATACAATCATCAGCTTTACATACCTTTTCCTGTAGCAATTTCTTTTCTGAACAGTCTCAACCAGCTGCACAAGAAACAGAATTTCAACTCAATATACATTTTCTCACTCTTTTTCTACTCTGACAGACAGTAATCACTCCGTACTGCAGTTTGCTCCACTGTTTTAGGTGGTGTAAAGATTTGTTGTGCGTCAACTCTTGCCTGTATCTTGTTGATAGCACTCCCTACATATAACGTGACTCTGTTGCTCGTCTGATACTTTAAAACTGAACCATCTCTGAATTACTGAGCCACTGTTTTTTTTTTCTTTTACTGAATGGGGTTTTTATTGGGGTGTTGTTTGGGACACACAATGACTCCTCGTTTCAGCATTGATTGAACCACTGGTCTGACCCCATTTCTTTTTCCTCTGATCAGGGATACTGTTTTAACAAACAGGATATTCCGCATAGTTAATTGTTGCTTGATAAGGTTCCATATCCAGCAGTCTTACATGATTTGCGTGCCGTGTCCATAATTGAGATGGAGCAGACGCTCAAACTGACGGAGGTTGTAACAACACATCCAACTGAATGAACTTCTGCTTTCGTTGTATCTTGCAGGATTTTAATGAAAAAAAATGCGAAGTGTCCTCATCATACGACCAAACAATAACATTTTAGTTGCTATCTTCATCATCTGGTTGTCTATGGAGAAACTGGTAACAGATGTCAAGCTGGGACACCAGAAATGCTGACAGTTTGAACAGTGTCATTACTTCATGGACAGTATATCTCCTGCTGACGAATACAAGAGAAAAAATACACCTACATTTATGAGAAACTTTTTTTGGTTTCCCTTTAATGTTTAAACAAATATTTGGTATTTTCTACCGGTGTATCTGAAACTTGTGCCTGAATAACCATCATTATTATTATTATTTGATCACTGTCAGCGTCCCAATACTGTCGGCCTCTTCATTGTGTAGAAGTTTTTCTCCACAGAAAGGAAACTGCTCTCTGTTCTGGTGTAATGTTTGTCTTTGGTACTTGTTGAGTTTTGGTCTTGATTCAACACTTGTGGCACTCCAGTGGGTCAAGCTACTTTAGCTTCATCTCTTATTTTTTTTCCTTTGCTCAAAGTCTCTGATAATGGCATGTATCATTAAGGTTTCTTCCCCCTTGCCAGTTTTTGATCATTAGTATTATTATAATAACGTCGGCCCCTAAATCGTCGTTGATTTGGTCTCATCCTGTCTCGGCCTCATCCTCTGAAGCCTGGTAGTGTTGATACAAACGGTCTATACTCTCCCAGAGTTGTGTATTGTACAGCATGAATCTTAGCTTCTTTTTTTTTTTTTTGATTTGCAAACAATCCAGTTGCATCTAATTCTCTCGTCCTTTTTAGTAATTCCACAGGACTCAATGAAAACACGTCTGGGGCTGCTAATTCTTTAAAGTATCAGCATCCTGTGTTCCCAGTCCATTAATGATCATTGACACAAAGAAAGGTTCAGCTTTATGTGACAATTTTAATTTTACCATTTCTTTCCAACATTTAAGAAATCTTTCTGCATATTCAGACACCTGTTCATCAGTCCGTTCTTACAGTGAAGTACCCGTGTTATCACATCTGCTAAAGTAAGAAGCTTTTCCATAACTTTGTCATGTATCATTCACCATGAAGTCCACTCATTTGAGAACAGGAATTCCAGAGTACAGCATGATTCCACAGTTCAGCATGATCTATTTGCACAGGGGGGTTATATTGACTCCGTCGTAAGAATAAAGATTGCTTCACTGAGGAGCAGAAAATGGTTGTCGTACAGGCCTGCAAGAATGCCCCGGAATACAACTGGCCCCAAAAAACAGCATAAAAATGGGTCGATACTCAGATGCTTTAAAGAACATTCTGTGAGAAGACACGGAACGAGGGAATCTAATCTAAAATGGTGGTCTTATTTCTTTCATTCGCTTGTCAACTTCTCTGATTGATCTGACCATACTAAATACACATCGGGAAAACTCTGTGGAAAACCACAAAAGTGTCACTTGACACAAACAAATGGCTTTAGCACCTCTGCATGGTGAGGCTATAAGGCCTTATTTGTACTCACTTCCAGAATCAGCACCTGTAGCGAGAGAGAGACAGATAGGATATTATATGTCAAGCCGAAAGATTTATGGCCCCCCAATAAACCCCTCCCCTCGCCATTTGTCCACCATTTGTCCAGCGTATGTCCACTGCACATTTGTCTCCCCCCCCCCTCCCACTTCCTTCCGTCTGAGGTCTTTTGAAGTTTTTACGACGGGTTAGGTGTTGACACATCTGAAGGGATGAGAATAATAATAATAATAATAATGAATTTTATTTGTCATGCACTTTACATTTGTAAAACAAATCTCAAAGTGCTAAAGAAGAGAAGGAGCCAGACAGACGGTTAGAGGGGGGTGAATTTATATTGTACTTAGAGATGGCGGAGAAACGTGTCATGAAGAGGTTATATTACAAGCCGAGTCATCCTGGTAGTTTCGGTGGGGTAGAGCGGCTTCATAAAGCGGTTCAAGATGAGACAGCCTCACCATGCAGACGTGCTAAAGCCATTTGTTTGCGTCATTTGACGCTTTTGTGGTTTTCCACAGAGTTTTTTCCCAATGTGTATTTAGTCCGGTCAGCTCAATCAGACAAGTTGACAAACGGATGAAAGAAATAAGTTAGATTAGATTCCCTCGTTCCGTGTCTTCTCACAGAATGTTCTTTAAAGCTTCTGAGTATCGACCCGTTTTGCTGTTTTTTGGGGTCAGTTGTATTCCGGGGCATTCTTGCAGGCCTGTACTACAGCCATTTCCTGCTCCTTAGTGAAGCAATCTTTATTCTTACGATGGAGTCAGTAACCCCCCTGTGCAAATAGATCATGCTGAAAAACTACTCTGGAATTCCTGTTCTCAAATGAGTGGACTTTATGGTGAATGATACATGACAAAGTTATGGAAAAGCTTCTTACTTTAGCAGATGTGATAACACGAGTACTTCACTGTAAGAAACGGACTGATGAACAGGTGTCTGAATATGCAGAAAGATTTCTTAAATGCTGGAAAGAAATGGTAAAATTAAAAGTGTCGCATAAAGCTGAACCTTTCTTTGTGTCAATGATCATTAATGGACTGGGAACACAGGATGCTGATACTTTAAAGAATTAGCAGCCCCAGACGTGTTTTCATTGAGTCCTGTGGAATTACTAAAAAGGACTAGAGAATTAGATGCAACTGGATTGTTTGCAAATCAGAAAAAAAAAAGAAAAAGCTAAGATTCATGCTGTACAATACACAACTCTGGGAGAGTATAGACCGTTTGTATCAACACTACCAGGCTTCAGAGGATGAGGACGAGACAGGATGAGACCAAATCAACGACGATTTAGGGGCCAACGTTATTATAATAATACTAATGATCAAACACTGGCAAGGGTGAAGAAACCTCAATGATACATGCCATTATCAGAGACTGTGAGCAAAGGAAAAGAAAAAGAGATGAAGCTAAGTAGCTAGACCCACTGGAGTGCCACAAGTGTTGAATCGAGGCCAAAACTCAACAAGTACCAAAGACAAACATTACACCATTTCTGTGGAGAAAAACTTCTACACAATGAAGAGGCCGACAGAACTGGGACGCTGACGGTGATCAAATAATAATAATGATGGTTATTCAGGCACAAGTTTCAGATACACCGGTAGAAATACCAAAGATTTGTTTAAACATTAAAGGGAAACCAAAAAAGTTTCTCGGAAATGTAGGTGCATTTCTCTCTTGTACTCGTCAGCAGGAGATATACTGTCCATGAAGTAATGACACTGTTCAAACTGTCAGCATTTCTGGTGTCCCACCAAGAGAACCGCTGTCAAAACTGTTACCGGTCGAGAGAGATGGCTGGAAATTTCAACATGTGTTTGTGATTTAGAAATGTTTTCATTTTTAGGAAAAAAATATGCTATCAAAATTAAGATTATATAGCGTTTGTGCTCCAGAGTGAGTAACAGTAAAACATTCCAAACATACATCAGACGGTAGGACAGTATTTCACTGTTTGGCAGAAAGCAGCCTCTGTTTTTCTAAATGTTGATGTGGTGACTTGACTGTTCACAATAGAGGGAATCAGAACATTAGCATCCTGTCAAGCAGACCAGTAGATAAACCATTCTCGGACAGAGTAGAAAGTCCACAAATACTGTTTGTCTCTCTCCAGAGGGACTGATGTTATTATTAAAAGATGTGCACGGAAACATTGAACCATTCATCTGTGCAGTTACAAATGATCATTGGGTCAGCGACTAAAAATGCTTGACATTTGTTAGCAGTTTCTTCATAGACAACCAGAGGATGAAAGAGAGGAGAGGAGGAAAGGTGAGCCCGTCTTCCTATCGCAAAGGTCTGCCTGAAACTGTTCTTTTAGAGGTCTTGTAACAAAAACTCTGTTCCTTGGAAAATGTACCCTGGCCGGTTTATGCAGAGTACAGGTGTCTTGAGATGATAAAATCTTTCACATCTTCCACCCTGACTTTCTTCATGGCACGCTTTTCTCAGTACAATATAAATTCACCCCCTCTATCCGTCTGTCTTGCTCCTACTCATCTCCTCAACACCTAACCCATCGTAAAAACTTCAAAGTGCAGTTGCAAATGATGACGGGGACTAAAATGCTTGACATTTGTTACCAGTTTCTTCACAGACAACTAGATGATGAAGATAGCAACTAAAATGTTATTGTTTGGTCGTATGATGAGGACACTTTGCTTTTTTTTTCATTAAAATCCTGCAAAATACAATGAAAGCAGAGGTTCATTCAGCTGGATGTGTTGTTACAACCTCCGTCAGTTTGAGCGTCTGTTCCATCTAAATTATGGACGCAGCACGCAGATCATGTAGGACTGCTGGGTATGGAACCTTATCAAGCAACAATTAACTATGCAGAATATCCTGTTTGTTGAAACAGTATCCCTGATCAAATGGAAAAAGAAATGGTGATCAGACCAGTGGTTCAAACAATGCTGAAACGAGGAGTGTCATGTCTGTCTCCAAACACCACACCAATAAACCCCATTTTTGAAACCAGGAACAAAGAAGTACAGATTTGCACAGGAAAAATAAATAAATTTCAGCGTCACTCCTTTAACTGCGGTTGTACCAGATGTTAATGCTATCTTAGTATCAGTAGCAGCCAGAGTGAAATGGTACACAGTTGTGTATTTGTGTTCTGCTGTACACAGGAATACATTGGATTTGTTTAGTTTCACCTTCTGTGACCAACAATATCGCTTTACAAGATTAACGTTGTTTGTTTTTTTCAGACAGTCCAACCGTCTACGCTGCAGCTGTGAGACAGCAGCTTTCAAAGCTGACATTACCTGCTGACTCGGTTTTGTTTGGTGTACATCGACAACATCATTATTGTCTCTTATACAGAAAATTGAATTTGAGTTTGTGAAAATTATCAACCAGTTATTCTGTTTTTTATTCAAGCGTGTGTCTACGCTTCCTGATTAAGTTTGTGTGGCTTTATTTTGAATATTTAGAATGAGACTCTGTCTTTGAATGATTTTACTATTCATTTATACCTTTTCTTGTATTGTATACACTTTTTTAAAAACCTTCCTTCCTTTTGAGTTGTATTTTCAGATCTATATATTAGAACTTGGGTGGATGTGAAGGTTTTACAGTGATCACGTTAACTGGGAAATATCAGAGAATATCAGAGAAGGCCCCTCGCAACTTGGATATTCTGACAACATCGCCCACCTCAAATCCTACCTTAAATTTTTGTTTTCTCGTGGTGTAGGTGTACCGTACAAATTGTGAAACACTTGAAGGCCCTTAGTCACATCAACCGGGCGCATTTTTATACTGCTGTGGTGAGTGTTATTATAGCTTTTTACTAAGTCTGGTAGGACTTCCACGTACCGTCTAGTGTTCTTAGCAGTGAAATATCTCCACATTCTGGTCTTTAACGTTTGGTTAAATCTTTCAACCACGCTCAAAGGTGAGCCCGTCTTCCTATCGCATAGGTCTGCCTGAAATTGTTTGAGAGGTCTTGTAACAAAAACTCTGTTCCTTGGAAAATGTACCTGAGCCGGTTTATGCAGAGTATAGGAGTCTTGAGATGATAAAAAGTCTTTCACATCTTCCACCCTGACTTTCTTTCCCGTCTCATCTTGAACCGCTTTATGAAGCCGCTCTACCCCACCGAAAC
This sequence comes from Salarias fasciatus, assembly GCF_902148845.1. Classification (NCBI taxonomy): domain Eukaryota; kingdom Metazoa; phylum Chordata; class Actinopteri; order Blenniiformes; family Blenniidae; genus Salarias; species Salarias fasciatus. The sequence continues at coordinate 2,798,332 of NW_021941374.1, read as the reverse complement.
TACCAGGATGACTCGGCTTGTAATATAACCTCTTCATGACACATTTCTCCGCCATCTCTAAGTACAATATAAATTCACCCCCCTCTAACCGTCTGTCTGGCTCCTTCTCATCCCTTCAGATGTGTCAACACCTAACCCGTCGTAAAAACTTCAAAAGACCTCAGACGGAGGAAGTGGGGGGGGGGGGGGGGGGACAAATGCGCAGTGGACATACGCTGGACAAATGGTGGACAAATGGCGAGGGGAGGGGTTTATTGGGGGGCCATAAATCTTTCGGCTTGACATATAATATCATATCTGTCTCTCTAGCGAGCTTCAAACACTCACAGCCAGACCGAGCGTCTCTACATGCCTGATGTGCTTTTCTCCTCCAGAGAATCATCGTCAGCATCCAAGTTCCTTCAGCTTCCTGAAATCAGACACACAATACGCGTCTCTGCTTTCTTCACCTGGACAGGATGCCACACTGTCAAATGACTTCCTCAGATCAGAACACACAAACACACACACACACACACACACACACACATACACACACACACACACACCCTGCCGCCCCCCCCCCCCCCCCCCCCCCTTCCATGATGACTCAGTGGAGGTGGGGGAAAGGAGAAAAAAAAAAAAACGCTTAAGTCCTGTGGGCCCTCCTCTCGCCCTCCCTATAGAAGGGGCTCTATTCATACGCGTCGTTAAATACATCCAGCCCATGTTGGGTCACTCCAATAAAAAAATACAGAGTTTGGAAGAAAAAAAAAAATGGTTCAGGAAAGAATTCACATACCAATCATCCGGGACACACCGATCATGGTGTACGAAAAGACGCCGATAATCCCGAATGCGCTGAAGAAGTATGTGATGCATCTGCTTCGGACCCAGCTCCGTCCATCTGAATCGTTGAAGGAAGAATGGCCGCTGAAACCATACGGACGGCGTGGTGCATGGGGCTATGTGTTCAAATATACGACGGGGGAGCTTTGCCTCTCTCAGCGAGGTGAGGGTGAAAAGCAGGGAGCTGTACCTTCTATAGCAATGCTGAACTCCAACGACTGGGGTGTACTGTATCACATGATTGTTCGACATTTTCGGGCAAACCCTGATGAAGGTGGCGCGAGGCCCATCGATCCAACGCTGACACCAGTTCAACCTCTGAAGCGTGAGTCCGTGGAGGGTGATGCACAAACAGGGTCTCCTTCTTGGAAAAAAAAAGTGCTTTACAGCATTGCGTGGCAGTCCAGAGCGGGTGTTTCAGGCACTATGTGCTTTCGCGCCTGCATTTGTTGCTACGAAGGGAAAAAAGGCTCGGAGGAGTTTTTTTTTGGAGACCTTTAATACCAGCTGCGGAGTATTCCAGACATTGCTAAATGTCCCGCTGGTCGCATGGAAGGAAAGGTTTGGAGGACCGAACGATAAAATCGGCTCACTTTTTCGCAGCTGCTGCTACTGGAAAGACCTTCTAGCGGTTAAAAAAAACCTGTTTCCTTCGGCCTCCATTCAATCCTCCAGCTTTTAGTTCACCACGTCCACGATCCTACCACTTTTTCTGCTTGACCCCACCCCTCGGACCTTCCTGCCACCTGCACACATTATGAAGACTGCGATCGATCATTCCACATCAAGAAGATATGGAGAACATCAGGAGTATCCGTAGAACCAGCTCTCGCGTCCTCATCGATCCGCTGTGGAGCAGAACTCCGTTGATGGAGTACTCGATCAACATGTTCGCGGATGAATCGTCGAATTTGATCTCACCCGCTTCCCCGCACCTTGACTCTCAGCCGGGTCCCTCTCGATCACTGTACACCATTCCCGAGACCTGTGACCCGGATCCAGGGTCCCTGGGAGATGATGAGGATCGAAGCATCGAAGCAGGGAGGTGAGCGCTGACGGTGGAGACCTTCAACTGGATGAATCCCAACTCCCCGACTCTGAGGATTTTGTGGAGCCTGAACCAGCGTCTTCGCCTCCTGACACTCCAGAGGTTGAGGAATCCGAGGATGAGCTGGACGGGTGGATGCCCTCAGCCATCATCAAAACCGTCAAAACAGCGGTCGTCCATCTGCTGGACATTGTGACTCACAAGTACCGGGAAGAGCTTTGCTACGGATGTCAGATCAAACATCCGAATGAGAAACAGCATCCTTGTCTACAGCCGGTTGATGAGTATTTCTACCAAACCCACTTTCGCCGTCTGATGGAAAAACTGTGTACGAACCGTTTCATTCCCGCTATTCAACGTTTGTTACTCATGCGCAACATTAAAATCGACGATATGCGAGTCAAGACTGTGGCAGAGACTTTGCTGAGAGAGATGAGATCCAAAGAAAAGTTTGTGGAAACTTTTGCAGATGTTTATGACAATCTGATCGGGTTGGATGTTGTGAAAATTGGTGAGCTTGGAATTGTGAAAGAATGCTGGAATGAGAACTGAGGCAGGCCTGGAGCTGTCCTGATGTGTTCAGTATTTTTCTTTTCCATCTAATCTTGTTTTTAGTTTTGCATGTCATCATTTCTTTGTCGCTGGGCATACTACTCTTAATTTTAAAGAAACTTTAAAGGGACTTAAGGCAACTTTTCAAAATTTACCTCAGTGCTGCCGCGATAGGTGCTGCGGGGAACTGCAGCCACCAGCCAAGACAGCACGGAAGCGCGCACAAACATTTTACAGAATGTCCGTCTTCACAGCGCTGCACCAGGGATGCTCCTGCTGTTTACTACGTCGCGGATTACTGCAGGACCACAGTGCATATTATGTGATTTTTGTAAGCATCCATTTTCACTCCCAAATGCAGCTGAAGTTCCCTCCATGAATCAAACACATATCCAATATTTATTCGGGTGCCTGCCCGGCTTCGGTCATGTTTTTATTTTTTATTTTTTTGACTAACAAGATAACGCTGGTAATAGGGCTGCGTTAAACGATTACTTTTGTAATCGATTAATCTAGGAAATAGTTCTTCGATGCATTGATTAATCTAACGATTCATTTTTAAATCTGTCGCGGAGCTCCTCTCCGCCTCCGTGGTTATGCGGCGGGTCCCTGCGCGCTCTGCGGCCGGCACGGAGCGCGTCTCCGCCCGGGAGCAGAGATCCGGAGCTCTCCCGTCAGCCTCCGTGGGGCAGCTCCACTCGGCCCGTGGAAGCCGCCGCCTGCTTCAGGCGCCTCCGTGGAGCAAGCCGCGGCGCGGCAGCTCCGGATCTCCGCTCCCGGGCGGAGACGCGCTCTGTGCCGGCCGCGGAGCGGCGGGGACCCGCCGCATAACCACGGAGGCGCGTGAAGCAGGCCGCGGCTGCTGGAGCTCTCCCGTCGCCGCCGTGGAGCCGCTCCGGGCCGTTTACCCAATCGGCCCCAACTCAGCAGGGGGCGCTGCTGAGACTGGCCACCTGTGAGTGCTTTGGGACGGGGGAGGGGCTCACGCAGCACCCGCTGCTTGCTGAGAACAGCGGACACGTCCTGTCACGTCTCCAGAACACCAGAAAAAGCCGCTAAGTTTGTCGCTAGTTACTTTTGACAAAAAAAAGTCGAAAAGAGGCTTTGGAAAGTCGCCAGATTTAGCGAGAAAGTCACCAAGTTGGCAACACTGCCCGCCGCTGATCCCAGCAGTGTTTGAGTCCGTGTCCACGGCGGCCATGTTCTTCCTGTTCCAGAGCTGTCGGCAACGCGCATACAGCGTCAATTTACGTCACATCCCCACGATTGCGCGGGAAATTCAGACCCCGAACAGCAACAAATTATTTGGCACACAGCCTGTATAAGGCAACAGACAGATACGCGGATTGGCCTGTTATTTTAGGTTTTTAATGCTTCACGACCCATTAGCATTGAATAAAGTGGAAATGCATGTGTAGTTTTTCACAAATCTTGCCTTAAGTCCCTTTAAGTTCTTTAAGTTGTGTTCTTGTACCTTTTCAGTTTCATGTCTGTCGTGAGACAGGTTAGTTTTACACTACTGATGATGTGTTGTTGCAATAATAATCCTCCTTCTTCCCTCCTGCTTGGTAGAAATTTTGCTTTGTGTGTGCGTTATTTATTTTTTTAATAAAACAAAGAAAAAAAGAATCTGGTTTTCTTTCAGTGTTTCTGAAAAAACATGACTGACAAACGGTGGTTGAAAAAAGCATTCTAGCCCCCCTTCATCCACCAGCCCACGTCTGATGAACCATTTACGACCCCACCGTAAGGGTGTGTGTGTGTGTGTGTGTGTGTGTGTGTGTGTGTGTGTGTGTGTGTTTGTGTGTGTTCTGATCTGAGGAAGTCATTTGACAGTCTGGCATCCTGTCCAGGTGAAGAAAGCAGAGACGCGTATTTTGTGTCTGATTTAAGGAAGTTGAAGGAACTTGGATGCTGACGATGATTCTCTCGAGGTGAGAAGCACATCAGGCCTGTAGAGACGCTCGGTCTGGCTGTGAGTGTTTGATGTTTGGTGTTTGAAGCTAGCTCCAGGTGCTAATTCTGGAAGTGAGTACAAATAAGGCCTTATAGCCTCCCCATGCAGAGGTGCTAAAGCTATTTGTTTGTGTCAAGTGACACTATTGTGGTTTTCCACAGAGTTTTCCTGATGTGTATTTAGTATGGTCAGGTCAATCAGAGAAGTTGACAAGCGAATGAAAGAAATAAGACCACCATTTTAGATTAGATTCCCTCGTTCCATGTCTTCTCACAGAATGTTCTTTAAAGCATCTGAGTATCGACCCATTTTTATGCTGTTTTTTGGGGCCAGTTGTATTCCGGGGCATTCTTGCAGGCCTGTACGACAACCATTTCCTGCTCCTTAGGGCCCGATCACACCACCCGAACTTTGCTGGAGCGTCCCTGGAGCGGTGAAAAAAATCCATCACCGCTCGTAACCGTTCACCACCGCTCACCACCGTTTAACAGAAGTTGGCCTCCGTTAAAGCAACGCCGTAAATGCTCGGCCACCGCTGATGTTACACCCCCTCCAAAGGCTGCAACGATCAGCCAGACCATCATACAGGAGCACACCAACAGGTTGTTTTTCTGTAATCTAATGTATTAGAAACTGACATAAATAAACAAAATATTAAGTCAAGAGGATCAGCAAACATTTTAATGCCTCATGTCTGCTGTATTAATTACGGAGCCCCAGACATGACATGGTAAAAAAAAAAAAATTAAATTGTGGCCACGAATTACTAATTCGTTCCCTCGAAATAATTAAATCGTGCGCACGAATTACTAATTCGTTCCCACGAATTAGTTCTATCATTCATATACTGAACAGTTCAGTAAAGTTTGCAGCATATTGACAGATACGGACTTTCAGTCTCAATAACTCTTTAACAAAACATCAGTAACATACAAAGGGCGCCTGCATCCCATCGTTGTGAGCTGGACGATATGCTACAAGTTCATTTTTATTAAAAGTATCTGTCTATCAATCAGCAGAAACAATATTGATTTCAATCAGCACCCGGTAGTGCTGCGGGCGTCAGGGACCGTCTACAACTTACAAGACGCAGCAACAGTGAAGAGAAATAGCTCATAAACAAAATCAACAAGAACAACAACAACAAAACGTAATACAACCACTGGGATTTCCTACAGTGTCACCATAATCGATACAACCTTCATTTGTCTTCTATCAAGTTTATTGGATATGGTATTTGTCTTCACTGTTGCAGTGTCATGTAAATTGTAGACGGTCCCTTAACCCCGCAGTACTTTCTGCTGCTTGATAAACAGATAATTTTAATAAAAATGAGCTTGTAGCACAATTTAATTTAATTTTTTTTACCATGTCATGTCCGGGTCGCCGTAATTAATGCCTCAAATCAGGTTTTAAAATTTATTTGACTTTTTACAGCGCATTTGCACAGCGTCACCTCTCACACTCCGCGCACTCCTTTCCTTGATAAACACGCACACACACACCAACACACACAAAACAGTTGTGTTATTAACAGTCAATAATAATCAAGAACATATTAAAATTAGTAAAATAAGTCTCCCCAGCTGCGCACCAGGACTGACACCTTCCCACACGGTCCGTCCTCACCCTGCTCATTTGATTTTGGGACTGCAGGCTCCACAGAACAAAGGGATTTATTCAGAAAATATATTCGTTCTCAAATTAATTTTTGGAAACGAAAAACACTTGGTTTGCTGCACTTTGATGGAGGATATAATATTTTACCCGAATCTGTAACTGGCACATCTGGAGACGCTGCAGTGCTCCAACTACCGTGTTCACTGTTGTGTAGAGATTTATTACATTAGTTTATTTTTTTCACACCATTTTATGTTATTATTATTTAGTTGTAAACTGACAGCAGCCTACAGTAATTCTCTATACCTGGAGGTGAAGCGTGAGCGCTTCATGCGCCACTGCAGGTTCTGCTGGACTTTCCAACACGTCTCCGCCATCCGACTCCCCCTCACTGACCTCCTGTATCATTGCTGAAGCTTCTGTTATGCCTCTTTTTATTGTCTTTTTTTTTTGGGGGGGGGGGGGGGGGGGGGGGATTTGGTTGATATTTTTGGCCGATTGTCTGCTGTCAGAGTTAGCTCCCTGTTCAGATGCGCGCATATGAACCACAACAAATCGATCGAAGAAAAAAAAGCAACGCGAAGTGCGTCTTCTTTATCTTTTGGAGGTATAAATGCTTTGTAATATTATGTGTGTCATTGTTAGGACCTTATTTGCTTCAGAAACCTTATTTGCTTCAGAAAAACATACAAGACACATATTTAGGAAAAGTCAAAGAATTAGAGGACAGGGGAATTATTTTAACAGATTTAGTTGAATTATAAAAACCCATCCCATCTGTCAGACCGTCTTGGCTGTTCTGGTGTTAACAACTGTGAAAAAAATACTGTTTTATATATATTACTTCAACCTTTTTCATTTATTATTCCATTCCACCGTTCCACCAACCCTGTGTCCGCTCGTAAAACGCTTCCCACCACCGCACCGACGTTTGTGCAACGTTTAATCGCCGCCTGGGCAACGCAGCGAAGCAGCGGTGGTCCAGCGTCCTAGATTGCGTTGGCCTGGTGGACCCGAGCGTCCACGAACTTGCGTCTAGCGGTGCCAAACTTGGACTGGGCGTTGGTGGAGCGGGGGTGAACGTTGCCGGGGCGGAAAATTTAACGCTCCTCACCGCTCGGAATATTTTGTGCAGCTCAAAACTTTCGGAGCAGTAGGAGGGCCCCTCCGGTAACATCAGCGGTGGCTGAGCGTACACGGCGTTGCTTTAACGGAGGCAAACTTCTGTTAAACGGTGGTGAACGGTGGTGAACGGTGACGAGCGGTGATGGATTTTTTTCAGCGCTCCAGGGACGCTCCAGCAAAGTTCGGGTGGTGTGACCGAGCCTTCAATGAAGCAATCTTTATTCTTACGACGGAGTCAATATAACCCCCCTGTGCAAATAGATCATGCTGAACTGTGGAATTCCTGTTCTCAAATGAGTGGACTTCATGGTGAATGATACATGACACAGTTATGGAAAAGCTTCTTACTTTAGCAGATGTGATAACACGAGTACTTCACTGTAAGAAACGGACTGATGAACAGGTGTCTGAATATGCAGAAAGATTTCTTAAATGTTGGAAAGAAATGGTAAAATTAAAAGTGTCACATAAAGCTGAACCTTTCTTTGTGTCAATGATCATTAATGGACTGGGAACACAGGATGCTGATACTTTAAAGAATTAGCAGCCCCAGACGTGTTTTCATTGAGTCCTGTGGATTTACTAAAAAGGACGAGAGAATTAGATGCTACTGGATTGTTTGCAAATCAAAAAAAAAAAAGAAGCTAAGATTCATGCTGTACAATACACAACACTGGGAGAGTATAGACCGTTTGTATCAACACTACCAGGCTTCAGAGGATGAGGCCGAGACAGGATGAGACCAAATCAACGACGATTTAGGGGCCGATGTTATTATAATAATACTAATGATCAAAAACTGGCAAGGGGGAAGAAACCTCAATGATACATGCCATTATCAGAGACTGTGAGCAAAGGAAAAAAGAGATGAAGCTAAAGTAGCTTGACCCACTGGAGTGCCACAAGTGTTGAATCAAGACCAAAACTCAACAAGTACCAAAGACAAACATTACACCAGAACAGAGAGCACTTTCCTTTCTGTGGAGAAAAACTTCTACACAATGAAGAGGCCGACAGTATTGGGACGTTGACAGTGATCAAATAATAATACTAATGATGGCTATTCAGGCACAAGTTTCAGATACACCGATAGAAAATACCAAAGATTTGTTTAAACATTAAAGGGAAACCAAAAAAAGTTTCTCATAAATGTAGGTGCATTTCTCTCTTGTATTCGTCAGCAGGAGATATACTGTCCATTAAGTAATGACACTGTTCAAACTGTCAGCATTTCTGGTGTCCCAGCTTGACATCTGTTACCAGTTTCTCCATAGACAACCAGATGATGAAGATAGCAACTAAAATGTTATTGTTTGGTCGTATGATGAGGACACTTCGCATTTTTTTTCATTAAAATCCTGCAAGATACAATGAAAGCAGAAGTTCAGTTGGATGTGTTGTTACAACCTCCGTCAGTTTGAGCGTCTGTTCCATCTAAATTGTGGACACAGCACGCAAATCATGTAGGATTGCTGGGTATGGAACCTTATCAAGCAACAATTAACTATGCAGAATATCCTGTTATGTTAAAACAGAAGCCCTGATCAAATGGAAAAAGAAATGGGGTCAGACCAGTGGTTGAATCACTGCTGAAACAGGGAGTCATTGTGCCATGTGTGTCTCCAAACAACACCCCAATAAAAACCCCATTCAGTAAAAGACAAAAACAGTGGCTCAGTAATTCGAAGATGGTTCAGTTTTAAAGTATCAGACGAGCAACAAAGTCACATTATATGTAAGGAGTGCTATAAACAAGATACAGGCAAGGGTGGAAGCACAACAAATCTTTACATCACCTAAAACAGCGGCGCAAACTGCAGTACGGAGTGTGTAAAGCTGCGCGCATTACTGTCTGTCAAAGTAGAAAAAGAGTGAGAAAATGTATATTGAGCTGATATTCTGTTTCTTGTGCAGCTGGTTGAGACTGTTCAGAAAAGAAATTGCTACAGGAACAAAAGGAAAAGGTATATAAAGCTGATGTTTATATTTGTTTCCTAAACTAAGCACTTTATTTCGTTCTTTCTTTGTTCTTATATAAATGCTGCTCTTACAAGGGGTTGTCATATTTTGTTCTTTGGTAATGTTTCTGTGGATTTGTTAGAAAGGGGAAGAAAATCTGTATTTGCAAATCATGTCGGATTGCTGGCTGTGGAACCTTATCAAGCACAAATTAACTACGCGAAATATCCTGTTTGTGTTAAACAGTATTCCTTTTCAATGGAAAAAAAAAGAAATGGGGTTAGACCAGTGGTTCAATCATTGCTAAAACAAGGAGTGCCATGTGTGTCTCCAAACAACACATCAATAAATCCCATTTTTGAAACCAGGAACAAAGAAGTACAGATTTGCACAGGATCTGAGAAGAAAAATAAATGTCAGCGTCATTCCTTTAACTCCGGTTGTACCAGGATGTTAATGCTATTTTAGTATCAATAGCAGCCAGAGTGAAATGGTACACAGTTGTGGATTTGTGTTCTGCTGTACACAAGAATACACAGCATTTGTTTAGTTTCACCTTCTGTGGCCAACAACATCGTTTTACATGATTAACGATGGGTTGCTTTTTTTTGGACAGTCCAACCATCTACGCTGCAGCTGTGAGACAGCAGCTTTCAAAGCTGACATTACCTGCTGACTCGGTTTTGTTTGACGTACATCAACAACATCATTATTGTCTCTTATACAGAAAATTGAATTTGAGTTTATAAAAATTGTTCACCAGTTATTCTGTTTTTATTGAAGGCTGTGTCTACGCTTCCTGATTAAGTTTGTGTGGCTTTATTTTGTTTTTGTTTTTGTTTTTTTTCCCCCTTGTCCTGTTCGGCAGCTGGGGCGTGCAATATTGTATGATTGTAGCCTTTTACTATCTGAACAGATTTTAATGTCAGCAGCAGGACGAGACTGAGTCTCCTCCTGCTGCTGCCTTTATTTAAAGCTGGCGTCCAGCATGGCTGAGGACAGGACCGGGACGGAGACGCTCAGAGAGCGAGAGACAGAAAAGAGAGAAAGATAAAGAGAGGGAGAACGGCGGGGGGGGCACAACCTATGTACAAATTCACAACAAATACAAAACAGTGTTGTCAACGCACCACACGCAACCAAGAACCATCCCAAACCCCAATCTCGACAACACCAAAACAGAGCCAACAACCAACACAAAAACTGACAGAACCATACATTTATATAATTTTTTTTTTTTTTTTTTTTCCCCCGATGAGCCATAGTAGTGAACAGACTAGTAGCTAGTGGTAACTAGTAGTAAACTCGGGGCGTGCATCAAGAGAGGGCTACTACAGATCACCATTAGTCTAACCACCACAAGAAGACAAGGTAACCCAGTATGTGAAGAGTGATTAGAGATCAGCGTGATCATGTGAATATGATGGTGATAGTGATCATGCATATATGACCTCTGACCCCTGAGAAGGCCAGAAGCAGGCCAGAGAGGCCCTCAGAGCCCAGACAGCCGGCGGTCATCACAGAGCCCGGATCCAAGCCGCTCCCCCAGGCAGACGCCCACGCTCCGGTTCAGAAATGGGGCAGAGGGAAGCCCCAGCCGGGGACCCCGGCAGCCCCGGGGCCCGGGCCCCGCGGAGCCACGACCGGCAGGAGCCGGTCCACCCCGGGCGCCGGACGCCCGGAGGCGGGCAGAGCCGAGAGCCCAAGGCCCAAGAGCCCAAGAGCCGACCCCCCACCCAGGCGGAGGGCCATGACCCCCCTGGGAGAACCGGCCCACACGGGCGGCTACCCACCCCGGGCCAGTACACCCCCCCAGCGCTCCGGCCACGCACCCCGAGATCCAGGGCATCACCTCCCCCCCCCACCCCCCGACCCACTGTTGAATAATTATATTGTATTCTTCATATTATGTATTCTTCATATTATGTATTCCTCATATAATGTTTATCTAGTCGTCATTATCTTATGTTATTTAGTATTATTCATAAAATGCATGTTTTTGGTTGTGTGTGTACTCATGGGTGGACAAAACAATGAATTCTTTCAGGTTTGTCTGTCTGTCATGTTTCATTTTTACGGCAGCCTCTTGGCAGCTGGACAGTTTGTTTTTTAAAGTTAAGACAACAGGTCAATTCTCTCTCTGGCTCCCTCTGGTGTAAATGAGGCTCGTTGGACAAGAAATGTAACACCATGATTTGTTGCACAACACCTGGCATTTGGGAAGAGTTGAAGGAGACTTGATGGAGGCTGAGTGGGCCTCCTAAGGGGTCACGGACAGTGACCTTTGTAGGGAGGGGGGAACAATTGTGTCTTGAAGGAGACTCAACGAATGTTTGAACAATTGTGTCTTGAAGGAGAACTAATTAAGCACCAACGAACCCCCAAGAAATAGTATAAATAGATGGAGCGGAGAGCGATCGGCGCGTCAGTTCTTTTGGTCGGTCTGGCTGCCAAGAGGTTTTTTGTGGAATAAAGTCCTTTTTTTGCATTCTGACTCCGACTCTGCCTGATTTTTTCGAGGAGAACTACGGTTGAAGACTTCAAGAACCAAGAGTGGATATAATTGAGGATTTTACGTTTTTTCTGGAATATATGTTCATGGGGTTTTTTGCTTCGTGACTGGCCTAGGATACCTTTTAAATAAAATTCCATGACATATTATTGGCGAGCCAGCCAGGAGGAGTAACCGGAGATTGATTTTTATCTGTGGAGGAGGACCGGCTCAGCACACTGTGGCCACAACAATTGGAGGTAAGCAGATTCATTTTTTCTGCTCTTAAATTTTTTGTGTGCTCGATGTCGGGTCTCTGCCCAGGTGAAATCTAAAACCGGATTAAATTAATCCAAAAGGACCTAGTTAAATTAAAAAGAGATTTTTAAAGATAAAAAAGAAAATTTGATTCAAAAGAAATTCAGAGTGGGAGTTCGGAGTCAGAATGCAAAAGAAAAAAAACCACACTGTAGGAGTAATAACCATGGTTTAGGAGTAATAACCATGATTTAGAAAGGGTAAAAGGGGCCTGCTTGCATGCGCTGACTGTCTTCTGCCTGCCTGCTATGTGTCCTAACTTCTGAGGGGGAAGCGACACCGCGGCTAGAGAAAGGGTCAGCTAAGTATAAGGGCAGGATCCGCTTAAGGATAATTCTCCTAAGACGGGAGTAGGCGCCAGGGTGGAGGTGCGGATACCGCTAAGGGTTTGTTAGACAGGAACAACTGTAAATCAATACTTTAGATAATGTTCTAAATTTTACATGGAGTAAAATGCATGCAAATTTGCTTGTTTGAATATTAAATACAAAACGCTATGTTTAACATACATTATACTCAACTAAATTAAAGGAAAATACTTTAGGTAATTTTAGAAAACAATAAGTATTTTAAAATTTTAGTGATCTTTATTAAAACAAAAAAAAGAGTTTTGAAGTTAAGTGATGTTTATTTGGAAATAACTAAGGTAACCATATTCATAGTTTTTATGTGTGCATGGTTGTTGTGGTTGTTCTAAGCAAATAGCGCTCCATACTATTTTGGATGCGAGTGTGTTGTTTCTGTGTAATTTAACCTTAGGGCTGAATGGGTAATCTCTGCCATAAATAATTCCTTCCGAGAGGGGAGAGGGTATAAAATAGGAGACCCAGGAGTGGGTCCTTTACGGACGGCCGGTCCAACCTATGAGAGGTTAATGTGTTGACCCAGCTGAGAGACTGGGCTGTCAAAGCGAACTCTGGGTCTGAAGTGTAGGCCAGTAAACCAGTAAGCCTTCTAACAGGAGAAGGTAATTACGGTAAAGGAGTAGAAACTTTGGTTGGTAAAGTACTTATGTAAATAAAATGCGCATGTAATTATAGGGTATTTTAGCATCATCATATAAATAGTGTAAATAGACAATAAAGGAAGACTGACTAATTGTGAAGGTGGAAAATTTGCAGCAGATTCGCCTGCAAACGAAACGAGGTAACAGTGTTTTATATGCTGTTGCTTGTGTGGCGTTAATACTTTTGGTAATAGGACTGATATGGATAATTATAGATAAACAACTGTATTTAGGACGGGGGAAGAAACTAATTAACCAAATTTAGAACTTTAATACAGGGCTGCTTGACTGAGTATACTCAGAATGGACTCAGCCTGAGTGAGTGAAATACGCACGGAGCTTGACGGAGTGATTGCTTGTGAGAGGAGGCAGTTGAGATAAGAGTATTACTCTTCGGAGAACATAGATGAAATTGGGAGATATTGGGATATATGGAAAAAAGACCTTACTTTTGGACTTTGGGACAGAGCGTCCATGTTTAACGGACAAGAAGAAGTTGAGGTTGAACTGTGGCAAGGTCAGCAGAACCTGTGGCATTTGATGAGATTGTTAATTTAATAGAATTACTGGGGGATTCCCTGACGCGCCTGGACATTGGTGAGACTAGGCTGCTGGAATATAAAAAGGGGCTTGTAGGTTTTATTGCAGCTGAGTGAAGAGTGGTCATGGCAAGCCTCTTATCTGTTAAGTAATTTATTACGGCACGGAGTGGCAGTAAAATCCACGGCTGGATGGTCTGGTCGGTTCACAGAAAGGAAAGTGAGAGTTAGGTAAATTTTCCCGACTGGTAAGAAAGCCAGAAGGATACGGGTGACAGAAGAGCCAGCCGTGGGGAAAGAATTATGGGAGCAAAAATGGGTAAGGCAGACAACAGGAGGAGTCCGGTACAGGTAATAATAAGACAGCACCCAAAATTTGAAAAGGAAATTCTAAAATGTATGAAAAAGTGGAATAACAGAACTCCCGAAGGGGCAAAGTGGCCCATACAAGGAGCTTTTGATGACAAATGTTGTGAGGAAATGAATATGAATATTAAGCATTATAAAGCCAATGACCTCAGTAATAGTAGGAGAGGTAAACGGTTACGGGAACAGGAAATTTTGCAATGGTTTTGGTTGGAAGGACGGAGACAAAGAGAGCTGAAACCAGCCAGGCCCACGGCTCCTAGCAGCCCCTCCCGCCTGTCAACCCCCGACAAGGGGGATGTCAAGGGGGGCTTTACTGCTAGTGGCCAGGCAAAGGGGAACGGCTCTGATGCTTCGGCACCACCATGGATCGGGGAGCAGCCTCCACCCTATAAATATCCCAGAGACTTGAATCCATTCAAAGAAAATCCAAGTCAAAGCTCTTCATCAAACATCAATCCATTTGTGGGACAGTATCCACTGTTTCACTCGGAGGAGGTGAGAATGCAGCGGGCAGCTGGAAGGAAAGGTCAAGGTCTCCTGGGATCACGTGGGGAGAGCAAGAAAGGAGGGAGGACCTGTTGAAGCGGCTGATGTAGTAGATCATCCTAATGAGTTAGAAGGGGATGATGAAGATAGATACAGCCTCTTGGAGGAACACCTGTCTGAGGGCAGTGCGGACAGAAAGGCCTATGACAACATAAAAAAGAGACATTACCCAGAAGAATTTAACCCCCAACGCACCCAAGCTGGAAGTAGGTCGCAAGCGCCATCTGGAGGAAACTACATTGAAAGGAGGAGCCGAGACTCAAAGGGGGGAGAAGAGGGTGGATTGTCAAGAGCTGAAAGGAATGCAGCCACAGAGATAAGAAGAACTCACAGTTCAGAGGAGGTGTATAAAATAAAGTTTGAAGTGGAAGGAACAATGAGCGAAGAGCCCACAGGCAAAATAAAGCAGAAAGAGAAGGAACTCCAGCTCAGACCAGTGGTGGATGAGATGAAAAACATCTTGAGCAAAACACAGAACAGCTGGGAACGGATGAAACAGGAATTACATGAGAAAGACATGGGGGGGAAAATGCCACAAGCAGCAGAGACACCGAGGCAGAGAAAGCGAAAGCTGTATCCTCCACAAGGGGGAGAAGAAGAGGGCCCAATGCTCTTATTGGACACACCCGTGCCTGATGCATTGGCATCAAGGCTCCCACTGGATCATTGGACGCCTCCATATATGACCAGAAGCAGAGTATTGGAGCTAAAACAACAAGGACGCGACCCACCGACTACAATGAATCCACTTATGATAAAAGCCGGTGGACATATCCAGTATGTGCCCTGGTCCTTCATGGACATGGTTGGATTGGCATCGCGTTTACCTGATCTCACGGAAGGAGCGAACAAGTGGATCACTAAGATGGAGGAAAGTACAGCAGGAGTGAGATTGGCACTTGGAGATGTCAAGGCCTTGCTGATGCATGTAGCAGGAAAGCAAGTGACAGAAGAAGTCTTCGAAGCCACTCAACTGCCTCTGGTGGTAAGAGGAAATACAGCAGATCACATAAGCTTCAGTGGACACCGTAATGTGGTGTGGGCAGAATTAAGAAAACACTTTCCCGAAAAACTGGACCCATCCAAGCTGGAGGGAGAGATGTTGTCGGATACAGAATGCCCTGCCAAATTCTTACGGGATTTTCAAAGGAAATGGAGGGAGGAGACAGGGAGTGCCTGGAATGTCAATGAAACTACTCAGTGCCTCTTCAAAGTAATGGTGAAGAAAGCCATGCCACAAGACGTTCAGAAAAGACTGGAAGGAGTCGTTGGACTCATGAAGATGGAATGGCCATTATTTTCTGAACATGTGGTGCATTTTGTGGAACAATGCAGAAAAGACAAACAAAGAGAAGAGGATCGGAGTAAAGAACTGACAAACAAATTGACACAACTGCAACTTGGAGAGCTGTGTAAGCAGAAGAAGGAAAAAGCCAAAATACAGGCTCCTGTTGTGACAGTCAATCGAGAGCTAGGATCAAACCAGGTGGTGGTGCAACAGCCTAATGACAGAATGCCTCCGGCTCTGAAAATGACAAAACCACAGCAAGATCCGGCTGTTGACGCAGTGATGTCAAAATTACCACCAATACATGTGTATGTAAACACCAGAGAGGAAGCGTATAGGCCGGCACAAGGGAGAGGTTGGCCGAGACTGAGAGGGAACATGATGCGTCGAGGTGGAGGAAGAAATGTGGAAAGACCTAACAGAGACCAGCCTCGCCCTCCATCTAATAACATTCAAGATGAGGTTTGCTGGGGATGCAATCAACTGGGTCACAGAAGGAGGGACTGCCCAAGTAATCCTTGGCCAGGTCCCGATCCACAGTGGCAATAGAGGTGCCCAGAGGAGCCAAAGGGGGACACCATGGCACCAGTTCTTACTGTAAGACCTCAGGAAGAGCCCATAATCACGGTAGTTATTCAAAATCAAGAACACCCGTTTATGGTCGACACAGGTGCCACTTACTCTTGCATTGGAAAAACCGGCTCATTACTCCCCCTATCGTGTACCTCAGTCAGGACTGTAGGCTTCTCTGGGAAACCTCAAATAATACCAGTAACTCAGCCGGTTCCTATGTTAATTGGAGGAAAAACTATCACAACATCACTGCTCTACTCAGCCGACACACCTGTCAATTTATTAGGAAGAGACGTTTTATGTCAACTACAAGCCAATATAATGTGCACACCGGATGGAGTGTATGTTGATTTCCCTGATAAGGAAATGGCAGAATCAAGCGCTATGATGTGCCAACAACCAGATGACATGGAAAACCAACCTTTGGTTTACTGGATTCGACTGATGGAGAATTCAAGTCTACTTTGTAAATGGAAAGAATGGGAAAAATGGATAAAGAGTTACATAGGTACTGTAAAAGATCTGGCACTGCCACTGCATTGCACCCTGATGTTTACAGAAGAGCCATATGAGGATTATGACGTGTGCTGGGAGGAAATGATTAACAAGAAACCATATTACATATCCAGTCAAAACATCTATGTGGGACCTCAAGGAGCTGCAATAGCAGTGACCCTTCCGGAAAGTCTACAAGAATGGTTTCAGGTATCATCCTCCACTCCTCATGTTGTGCTCACTGTAGCTGAAGGACATGAAAGCCAGGAGTTGGGACCTATGGTAACAGTGGCGCAACGAGAAACGAACTGGCAACCTATGGAAAATAAGTACATACATGTCTCATCAGATAACCAATTCCTGAGGATCTCAACACAACGATTAGTGGATGAAGGCACGGCAGAAAAAGTAGTATTGGAACCTAGATCTAGTAAACAGATGCTGCTTGATGAAGAAGAAGCACTTATTCTTGAACAAGTACCACCAGAAGTATGGTCAAGATATAAGACTGATGTGGGTAGAGTCAAATCAGCACAACCCATCAGTATAAAAGTCAAACCTAATGCTCGACTGCCATACAGAAATCAGTATCCATTGAAGCAACATGCAATCAAAGGCATTGAACCAACCATAAATGGATTACTGGAAGTGGGAGTGTTAGTTAAAACAAACAGTCAATGTAACACACCAATTTTTCCAATCAAAAAACCTAATTCAACAGATTACAGGTTGGTTCATGATTTAAGAGCTGTCAATGCCATTGTCGATGCTGAGACTCCTGTTGTCCCTGATCCACATACGTTGTTATCAAATGTTCCACCAGATACTACATGGTATACGGCAATAGACCTTTGTTCTGCATTTTTCAGTGTGCCAATAGATAAGGAGTCACAGTATCTTTTTGCTTTTACATATCAGAAACAACAATATACGTATACTCGACTTCCACAAGGTTATGTAGAAAGTCCATCAGTATTTAACAGGATATTAGCACAGGATTTACTGCATTTGGATGTTGCAAGCACAGTAATACAGTATGTAGATGACATATTAATATGCAGTCCTACTAAGGAACAATGTATTAAAGATTCGGTAGCTGTATTGACAGCATTGGCTGATGGAGGTCATAAAGTCAGTAGGGAAAAGCTACAATTTTGTAAGGAGAAGGTAGAATATTTGGGGCGGCAATTGAGTGGAGGAAAACGAAACATAGCGCCATCACAAATAGATGCTATAACTCAAGCTCCACAGCCACAAACGGTAGGACAAATGCTTTCCTTTCTGGGCATGACTGGATTTAGCCGTCCATGGATAACTGACTATGCTGAAAAAGCCGCTCTATTACGTGCTTTAATAAAAGCTGCAGGTCAATCGAACGTCACCACTGTGCTACAATGGAATGAAGAGGCAGAGGTTGCATTCCAAATGTTAAAAAAAGACCTGCAGTCTGCACCAGCTCTAGGGAATCCTGATTACACTAAACCTTTTCATTTGTACGTAGCAGAAAAATCGGGCTATGCTAATGCAGTGTTAATGCAAGATACACCTACAGGTAAGCAACCATTGGCTTATTATAGCACTAAATTGGATAACATTGAGAATGGCATGCCACCCTG
The DNA here is from genome assembly GCF_902148845.1 of Salarias fasciatus. Classification (NCBI taxonomy): domain Eukaryota; kingdom Metazoa; phylum Chordata; class Actinopteri; order Blenniiformes; family Blenniidae; genus Salarias; species Salarias fasciatus. The sequence goes on along the minus strand of NW_021941374.1, from coordinate 2,780,002 downwards.
TTATCGGGGACTAGCCGCTGCAGTATTTGCTTTTAAGAAGGCTTCGAGTGTGACCATGGGACATCCGGTGACATTATATACGTCCCATCAATTGCACGCATTACTAACAAGCCCTAGGTTTGTTTTGACTCAAGCTAGGCGTACAGGATATGAGGTTATTCTTGCTGCTCCTGAGCTCACTATCCAGCGGTGTGCCACGGTAAATCCTGCCACTAAAATGGTAACTCCTGAGGATGGTACCCCTCATGACTGTGAACAAGAAACAGATAATTTTATGAAGGTACGTGATGACTTACATAACCAACCAATAATGGCTGATTTTACCTTGTTTGTGGATGGATCTTGTTTTAGGGACGCCGCAGGGAGTCATGCAGGTTTTGCCATAGTTGAACTACAACCAGATGGCACCTTTTTAGAACTACAAATCACTAAACTGACTCAGCCGTGCTCTGCCCAATTGGCAGAGATAAAGGCCCTTACGGCAGCATGTGAATATGCAAAAGGCAAACGCTTGAATGTATACACTGATTCGGCTTATGCATACGGTGTGTGCCATTTGCACGGCAATACATGGAGACAACGAGGATTTATGAAAGCGGATGGTACTCCTGTTAGTCATGCAGAGGATATTGCCAAACTCTTGCAAGCAATGTTACTCCCAATAGCAGTTTCAATAATTAAATGTCCTGCTCACCAGAAGCCGAACAATTTAATAGCTAAAGGTAATCAGTTAGCTGATGAAGCAGCAAAAAAGGCGGCTGGGGTAAGTCTATGCCCCATACTGTTTGCAGCTGATTGTGAACCCTTAACTACTCTGTCTTCTCTTATAGCAGCACAGGACAAGGCAGTCCCACAGGAAAAAACAGTGTGGCTTAAACGGGGTGCGGCCATGAACACCCTGGATGGGCCGCAGCGGGGTTTGTGGAGGAGTTGTACTGGACATTTTGTCTTGCCACTGTCTCTGCTACGCTGTGCTATTAGGAATGCGCATGGTCAGGACCATTGCGCAAGGGGGGAAGTGTTAAGACGCTTAAGAGAGGTTTGGTGGTCACCATTTCTGGCACCCACAGTCGATCGAGTGCTGCATGAATGTGCAGTATGTGCTCAGTATAATACAAGGAAATCTTTTTTGGCACCTATTGCGCATATTCCTCCACCAGACGGTCCATTTCGTCATCTGATGATAGATTTTGTAGATATGACTCAAAGAATTGGATATGTGCGATATATTCTTGTGGTAATATGTCGTTTCAGCAGATGGGTGGAAGCAGTACCAACCCGTGCACCAGACAGTGGATCTGTAGCAAAGTTTTTGTGTCGAGAAGTTTTCCCCAGGTTTGGTTTTCCTGACACAATCAGTTCAGACAATGGATCCCACTTTGTGGCTGAGGTAATAAAACGTATTATGAAAATGCTTGGAGTCAAGCAAAAGTTTGGATGCGTATATAACCCACAGTCACAGGGAGCAGTTGAACGAGCAAATGGAATTTTGAAATCAAAACTAGCCAAGATCATAGCAGACAGTGAGAACAAACTAAACTGGGTGGATGCTTTGCCGTTAGCACTAATGGCTATGCGTTGTCAAACCAACAGAGTGACTCATTTAACACCGCATGAAATGTGCACAGGAAGGCCCATGCCAGTGCCGTTTCTGAGGGGGCCATATAAAGGTCCATCTCTTGAACAATTGGACCGGGAGCTGAGTGGTTATGTTCAACAATTGTCCAGTATTCATAAGGTGATCTTTCAACAGGTTAAAGGGGCCACAGCAGACCGGGAAGCTGAAATCTCACCATCTCTAGAACAAGTGCGACCTGGAGAGTGGGTATACGTAAAAGTGTTTAAAAGAAAGTGGAACCAACCGAGACGAGAAGGCCCATTCAAAGTCATCCTAACCACACCCACTGCACTGAAAGTTGAGGGTAAGACTGTTTGGTTCCATTTAAACCACTGCTGCAAGGCTGATAGTCCACCCGTGGAGTATCAGCAGACACCACCTGAGCCGGAAGGGGAAGGTAATGCCTCCCCGCAGGGTTTAGGCCGGCCACAGGAGGGGGAAGACGACGTCTCCCCTACACATACGGCACAACCACAGATCAGAAGATCCCAAAGACTGATTGCTAAATAAACCAGCAAAGAAACTAGGAAAAGAGGGCTGTTGCCGGGTAGACAAGGGAGTGATTTAGACCAATACAGCATAAAAGTCAAGCACAAACTTTGAGATCTGGAGTCAATAGAGGAACTACTGAGATCCCAGTATATGTAAGCAATGTTACTATTAATATTATCTCTGTTAGTAGGAGGAGGAATACATCAGGACATAGGGACTAGTTCGCAGTTGCAACTTAGGAAATGTGCAACCGCAGCTGGGGTATTAGCTGCTAAACAGGGAGTAATACCAGTGAACACAGATGTAACATTAACATACATTAAATCCTTGGAACATAATGTAATGCTCATCATAAACGACGTAGAGAAGGTTGAGATAAGTTATAGCGCCCAAATGACTGAATGTAGCTTAGATGGAGTAATCACTGTAACAATTAAATGTACACCAAATAATTGTATTGCAGAAGAATCTACGAGTCGGGTGTATTATGAATATGCAAATAGAATAATGCGTATGGGAACAACCAGAGTCAAAAGAAGCTCCAGATCTGTAATGGGTGTTAAAACCCCAACAGAAAGTATGTTTTATCAGTGGATGGAATACTCGGCCAAACAGGTGAGCTCACGCTCTTGTATAACTTGCTACAATGCTAAAAGGAGACCTCAAGTTTATCCGTTGCCTGGGATAGATGACCCAGAGTGCACAATTACGAAGAATTGTTTCACCTACTGTACTTTAGTTATGGCAGCAGGATTCAGAGGATGGAACGTGCCTAGGGGTATATGTCCTATTGCAGTATTGGATGAATCCAGTATTGTGATTCCCCCAGTTGTGGATAGAGACAGAAGTATGGTATATCCTTTGTGTATAACAGCGAATCCAATCACAATGGAAGCAATGATGGGAAATGGGACTGATGATAGGATTAGATGTGAATACAAGGAGGTTACAAAGAATGGAGAAATCATTACTATTCGTCTATGTAATACCACTCACAAATCTGCCCTGCAATGTAGTCAAGTAATACCAAGTAGGGGTACTATATATGTTATAAAGGGGTCTCAATGGGTGGCGCAGCACTTTCTGCCTAATCTATATAGGGGCTTAAGGCCCCTGGCAGATATTTTTTGGTTATGTGAAACAGATATGGAAATTAAAATTAAAGTGTATCTGTCAGATTTAGATCTCTGCACACCAGTTATGTTAACTAGTAAAATAACGGTGTTGAATATACCATCATCCACATTGGAGAGGAAGAAAAGGAATGATGAATGGAGTGAAGATGCTCGAGTATATATTGCATGGAATCAGGAACCCTATGGAGTCCCTAGTGAACATAAAGCCATAGGGGAGGAATGGATTATTAGTGGCCAATTAGCAGGATTGATACCAATATGGGGACAGGCAATAAATGCACAATACATAGCACGTAACAGCAGATGGGTAAATGCATTATGGTATAATCAACAACGATTCATGAATTGGACAGTTGCAGCGATAGATGCTATACGAGACCAGCTACATGCTACATCTCGTATGGTGTTACAGAATAGGTTGGTGTTAGATACCATACTAGCAGGGGAACAGGGAGTGTGTGGTTACATAGGAGATGAATGCTGCACCTTAATTAATATGCACACAGGTGATGAAGGTAATTTAACTATTGCTCTTCGTAAGCTAAAAGAACTGCGTAACGAACATGTTGTAAACTCAAATTGGAACACTAAAACAACAAATTTGATGGATTGGCTCAGTAAACTCTCATGGCAAAAAATTCTTCAGATAATAGGGATGGCCCTGGGAGGATTTCTCCTTATTGTGGCTATACTGTTGTGTTGTGTATTCCCTCTGATAAAACTGCTGATTAAACGTACGCTTGGAGCAATAACGGGACAATTCCCTTTACAAGTACGTAATGAGATTGAGATTAATGTGGATAGAGGAGGAAGTAGATGTATTTACGAAAATGAAGATGAAATTGAGTTAGAACCTCCCGGCTACTATGAGCTTGAATAGGAAAGCATGCTGGTTTATAAGCTCTACGACATCAAGGACTGAACGATAAAAGACGGGGTAAGTTGAATTTTAGATTATAAAAATGTTATATACAACCAATAGGTTGTTGCGACCGTAAGGTTGCTACGCTACCTCACCCCACGATAGGTGGAGTGCTAGCTAGTTCCGGACGAATTCTGGATAGGGGTAGTATGGAAAACAATGAAAAAGAAAAAAGAAAAAAAAAAGAAAAGGGTAACAATGTGCCTATGGTGGATACCATTAGAAAATGCTTAATGGGGTATTTGTCTTTATAGGAAAATCATGGCGGAGAGCAATATTGACTGGAATGCACTCCTGTTGGACAACATGCCATCGATGACTCGAGACCAATCATGGGCAGGGACGTCGGACAGTGTCGTCCAGCCGGAGCCTGCCCCATGGCAACTGTCGATTGGGGATCTACAACCAGGACCCAGCAGACCTCGTCCGCAGGAGTCCACCGGCGTGTATTGGGCTCCGCCTCCACGCCGCTATCAGCCGCCAGTGACTAGCTACCAGCATCCCTTTCCACTGAATGTCACCAGTTCCCGAGACCCTCTTCACACCTCCCCTCCCGTCATGCCGATGCAGGAATGCGCTCCATCGCAGGAGCAAAGGGCACCACCAACACACACGGGTCCTCGAACCCCTGAGGAGCCCAGGGAGACACCTTTCTCCCCGACATATGAACCAATATCATCTGAGAGCAGCGACGGCAGCGACAGCGATACCAACACTCGTGTAGGATCCTGGTATTTGAAAGGTCGTGTTTATACTCGGGAGGACCTTGCCATCATGCCTATGAATGATGTACGAGAGATGGTGAAAGATGTACCACGTCACCTGCGTGCTGAGATGCTTGCCGCTCGTAAACAATGTATAAAAAAACAGTACAGTCGACGTTGGCAAAGCCAACGCCGTGCAGCTTACCGCACCCTGATGTCAGACAACCGTATCATGAAGCTCCAAATTGAGTCCCTCGAAACAAGAGTGGAAATGTATCAATTTGCTCTTCAGCATTTTCGCTCCCAGAGGGATGCGGTTCCTGCTGCACCCAATAATACCCCAAACCCCACTGAGTAGTGTATCGCTGCTCATATCCTTTTGTTTGGTGGTTTCAGTCAGGAGGTTGATTGATAGTGGATGGTTAACCATTAATATTTTAATCTCTGCATGAAGTTAGTATTATGCTTTTAGTATTGATCATTTATCGGAGTGTGTATCATGTTATTAATCATTTTATGTAGTTGATTTTAGTATATTCATACGTTTGTGCTGAAACCACATAACCTTTTCGAAAAGGTGCAAGATGTGCCGCAGTTAAATACTGCCGTTACACGCTTATGCCGCAGTTAAATACTGCCGTTACACGCTTACAGACAAATGCTTGTGTTTGCTATGAAGAAATTGTTGTTGATTAATTGTTGTGGTGTAGTATGAGACTTGTTAGTCTCAAAGGGGGGAAATATGTTGAATAATTATATTGTATTCTTCATATTATGTATTCTTCATATTATGTATTCCTCATATAATGTTTATCTAGTCGTCATTATCTTATGTTATTTAGTATTATTCATAAAATGCATGTTTTTGGTTGTGTGTGTACTCATGGGTGGACAAAACAATGAATTCTTTCAGGTTTGTCTGTCTGTCATGTTTCATTTTTACGGCAGCCTCTTGGCAGCTGGACAGTTTGTTTTTTAAAGTTAAGACAACAGGTCAATTCTCTCTCTGGCTCCCTCTGGTGTAAATGAGGCTCATTGGACAAGAAATGTAACACCATGATTTGTTGCACAACACCTGGCATTTGGGAAGAGTTGAAGGAGACTTGATGGAGGCTGAGTGGGCCTCCTAAGGGGTCACGGACAGTGACCTTTGTAGGGAGGGGGGAACAATTGTGTCTTGAAGGAGACTCAACGAATGTTTGAACAATTGTGTCTTGAAGGAGAACTAATTAAGCACCAACGAACCCCCAAGAAATAGTATAAATAGATGGAGCGGAGAGCGATCGGCGCGTCAGTTCTTTTGGTCGGTCTGGCTGCCAAGAGGTTTTTTGTGGAATAAAGTCCTTTTTTTGCATTCTGACTCCGACTCTGCCTGATTTTTTCGAGGAGAACTACGGTTGAAGACTTCAAGAACCAAGAGTGGATATAATTGAGGATTTTACGTTTTTTCTGGAATATATGTTCGTGGGGTTTTTTGCTTCGTGACTGGCCTAGGATACCTTTTAAATAAAATTCCACGACACCACCCCTCCCACCCTGTCCTCTCCCACCTCACTCCCCCCCACCCCAACCCAACACTTACACCCACTCACTCTCGCTGACACACACACACACACACACACATGCGCGCACAGTCTTGTATTTCTATCCTTGTGGGGACCGTCCATTGACTCCCATTCATGTCTAGCCCCTAACCCTAAAACCCTAACCCACACCACAACAAAGCCTAACCCTAAAGAAATGTTTTTGCACTTTTACTGTTTTCAGTAACAACAACATGGTTAAGAAAACACTGTTTCTCCTACTTAGGACTGGAAAAAGGTCCCCACAAGGCACGTCGTTCCACGTTTTGCTATCCTTGTGGGGACATTTGGCCCCGACAAGGATAGAAATACAAGAACGCGCGCACACACACACACACACACACACACACACACACACACACACACACACACACACACACACACACTCTCTCTCTCTCTCTCACACACAACCACTCATGTATTTTCAAAAATGGGGCCCAAGGACTAGATTGTCGTTACTCATCCACACCGCTAGAGGGAGTCAAAGTACCGGTGACCAGTAAGCAAATGGAACATCACAGAGAATTTATCCTTATCTGCTCACTAAAAAGGTCTATAGCAGGATCTGATGAAAAATGGAGGAACGTGACCATCTGGAACAAAGAGGCTCTAACGCTAGACAAGTGAGCAAACAGCAGAGGAGAAGTTTTGATGCCAACTTTCACTGAGTCATAGCCTCAGATTTTGAGAAAGGGAATATATTTTTTTATTTAATACTGCAGTAATATTTCTTGATCTTAAATCATATGAAATGTTATCTGTGTTGTAAGTTTTCCTAAAATAATTGTACAATTAAAAGTTGTTTTAAGAGTGACCTTATTGTCTTCAACATATTGTGGCGATCTCGACGAGCGGGGGAGACGGAGAAGGAGACTCAGTTTGCTCTTTAGTTTTCACAAGCATCAAGTTTTTTTGTTAGAACAACCAACCTTGAGTGCACTGGCACCCTCCCCAGAGGCGCGCAGGCCAGGTCCCTCCCCTTGAGGTCTCCCTGACCCACGGTGTGCACACAAATGAAAGTGAAACAACACAAAATGGTGGCAAACACATAACAACAATGAACACAACACCCCCATAATAAAAGGAAACATAAATTAACCCAAAATGCACACAAACTGGCCCAAATGGCTCAAATAGTCCCGCTTCCCATGAGCCTTTGCGGCTCCAACTCAGTCAACAAGACAGCAGTCCTCTACCGCCCCCTAGCGACCCCCCACGGTCGCTACTTAGCCCCCACCCGAGGGGTTTAAACGTCCCTGAAACCCCGAAGCTCCCCGAACAAAACAAGTCCAAATGTCCCGGCCGCTGCCGGCGGCGAGTGGAGCGACGCAGGCCCTCCGGCACCGGTCCTGGCCGGGGGTCTACGTCAACAGTCCTGGGGCTTGCGGTGCCGGCTTCTCCCCCCCTGGGCGGCTCCGAAGGTCGGTACGGGGAGAGCCGGTCCCGGTGTAGCACCACCGGATGTCTGCGGTCGGGCATTCTGACCCGATAAACAACGTCCGACAGCCTCTCCAACACCACGGCTGGTCCGCGCCAGTGGGTAGAGAGTTTTGGGGAGAGTCCTTTTTTCCGAGTGGGACAGTACACCCACACCCGCTGTCCCTGGGTGAGGGGCTGCCCCCAACATCATACGCACGCTTCTGCCGGAGCCCCGCGTCCTCCTGGGCTTGCCGGGCAAAAGCGTGCGCCACATGCAGACGCTCTCTCAGACGCTGGAAGTAGTCCAGCTCAGGACCTGCAGCGAGCTCTGGTTCAGGTGGCGGCCCAAAGGCTAAGTCCACGGGGGTCCGCAGTTCCCGACCAAAAAGCAGGGTGGCCAGCGTGCACTTGGAGGAGTCCTGTACCGTGGATCGGTACGACCACAGGACCAGGGGCAGATGGCGGTCCCAGTCTCGTTTGGTGGCGGCTGGTGAGCATGGTGAGTTGTGTGGCCAAGGTGCGATTGAAGCGCTCCACTAACCTGTCGCTCTGGGGGTGAAGCGGTGTTGTCCGAGTTTTTTTCACTCCCAGCCACCTGCAGACCTCCGCCATCACCTGACTCTCGAAGTTCCGCCCCTGGTCGCTGTGGAGCTCCTCCGGCACGCCGAACCTGCAAAACATCTCCTCCACCAGCCGCTCGGCGGTTGTGGAGGCACTCTGGTCAGGAACCGCGTACGCCTCGGGCCATTTTGTGAAGTAGTCCATGGCGACCAACACATACCGGTTTCCGGAGTCGGTGATGGGGAATGGACCCAAGATGTCCACCCCGACGCGCTCCATGGGGGCTGCAGCGGCGCTTGAGAGCGTTGACTTGGTCCTTTCTGAGCAGTGCAGGTGTCACAGCAGTGGACGTGGAGTTTGACGTCCCGCCGGCAGCCTGGCCAGTAGAATCGAGCCCGCAGACGGTGCAGCATCTTGGCGATGCCGTAGTGTCCGGTCCCCACCACACCGTGAACGACACCCAGGACCGTGGAATGGAGCGCTCTTGGAACCAGCAGCTGGAGTAAGTCGTGCCCCCGACCCGGCGCCTTCCAGCGACGGTACAGCAGTCCATCATGGTTCTCGAAGCAGCCCCACTGTGAGTAGTAGGCTTTCACCTCGAGCGCACAGCCAGTCACCTCGGCCCGCTCCGGCCGCTGGCCCGCCTCCAGCCACCTCTGGAGGAATTTCAGCGTGTCATCTGCCACCTGGGACGCCTGTAACTCAGCAGTGGAGAGTGAGACACCATGGGTGATACTCACCACGTCTGCACTCTGGACTTTGGGTCCGCGCTCCTCTGCCGCTGACAGTAATGGCATTCAGCGGCTGCACAGGGCTGCCGGGATAGCGCGTCAGCGTTACTGTGCTGACGCCCCGCCCGGTGCCGGATCTCAAAGTCAAACTCCTGGAGGATCTCAATCCAGCGAGCGACCTGGCCCTCCGGGCTCTTGAAGCTCAGCAGCCATGTCAGCGAAGCGTGGTCGGTGCGGAGGAGGAACCGCCGGCCCAGGAGATATGGCCGGAACTGCCGCAGAGCCAGCAGCTCTCTTCGGGTGACGCAGTAGTTCCGCTCGGCCCGGCTCAGTGCTCTGCTGAAGTAGGCCACGACTTTCTCAGCCTCCCCCTCACCCTGGGACAGCACCGCTCCCACACCGACACCGCTGGCATCAGTGTCCACGATGAACGGCTCATTTGGAGCTGGATACGCCAGGACAGGAGCCTCTGTCAGCGCAGCTTGGAGGGACCGGAAGGCGGCGGTGCAGCTGTCGTCCCACTGGAATGGCCGGCCCTTGTCGGTCAGCCGGTGGAGTGGACTGGCGATGGTGGCGAAGTTTCTCACGAAGCCGCAGTAATACGAGGCCAGCCCCAGGAAGCTCCGGAGTTCACTGACGTTGGTCGGCTGCGGCCAGTCCCGGACCACCTTGCTGGGGTCAGTGGCCACACCCCGAGCACTGACGATGTGCCCCAGACACTCTGTTTCCCGGCTCAGCAGGCGGCACTTCCCCGGGTGCAGCTTCAGCCCAGCCCGGTGGATGCACTCGAAGACTTCTTTTAAGTTTGCGAGGGCTCTCTCAAAGCTGTCAGCGTGTACCAGCAGGTCATTGAGGTACACCACACAGCGCTCACGTGGGACGGCAGCCAGCACTCTTTCCATCAGCCGCTCGAATGTTGCCGGAGCATTGCAGAGCCCGAATGGCATGACCCGGAACTGCCACAGCCCCTGGCCGAAGGTGAACACGGTTTTGGGTCTCGCCTCGGGGGCGAGCTCCACCTGCCAGTAGCCGCTGCGGAGATCAAGGGAGCTGAACCAGCTGGAACCGGAGATGTAGTCGAGGGCATCGTCAATGCGCGGCAGCGGGTACGAGTCTTTCTTGGTTACGTTGTTGACACGCCGGTAATCCACACAGAACCGCCATCCGCCTCCCTTCTTTTTCACCAGCATGACCGGCGCGGCCCAGGGGCTGTCAGAGGGCTCCACTACTCCAGCCTCGATCATTTCCTGAAGTACGTCTTCTGCTGCCTGCCGCTTTGTGAATGCGAGCCGGTGGGGGCGTAGTCGGATGGGCGGGGCATCCCCCTTTTCAATGTGTTGTTGAACGAGGGAGGTTCGCCGGCAGTCTTTGGTGTTGGCCGCAAAGATGTCTCGGAGCTGCTCCAGAAGCTCTCTCAGCTGCTGCTGCTGGTGCGGAGTTAGCCCGGTGCTGCTACGCTGCCACAGCTCGTTAATCGCCTCAGCGGTTTCAACGGAGGGGCTGCTCGATGACGGCGGCGGAGTTGCTGACGCTGGGTGGCCACCAGGGGGGGTGGACTCGGTGAGGCGCTGTCCCTGGACGGCGGAAGTCGTTGGGGACAGCTTCTTGAAGGGGGCGGAGCTCTGCTTCCGCTCTGCGACTGGTGCGCACTTTGTAGGAACGGAATTGACTTTGCGTTCTGCAGATGTAGTTGACGACTGCCTTTCGGAGTGGGCGGAGTCATCAGTCTGCCCCACTCGGCAGTGTTTCTCCCGGTCAGGCCGGAGCGGGAGGATGTGGGACCCCAGGATGATGCTGCCTCGGGCCACGTCGATCATGGCTCTCCAGCAGCTCAGCAGGTCCAGGCCGATGATGCAGGGGGCCTGGATATTGGCGAGCCAGAATTCGTGTTTTATCTTTCGGTCCCCGGCGCGGCTTCTTCCCCGCCATGTCGATCTTCTCCCCGGAGACAGTCATCAGCTTGACGTCGGTGGGGGCCCAGTCGGCGGCGAGTTGGTCCACTGTGTCGGGGAGGAAACCAGGCCGCACGATGGAGATGGTGGAGCCAGTGTCGACGAGGGCGTGGCACGGTTGATTGTTTACGTGACAGGACAGGTACAGCCCTTTAGCACTGTCCCACCAGCGGACGAGGGTCTGGGCAAGGGGTTGGAGCGGGGAGCGGCGACCCCCTCACGGTGCAGCTCTCTTCCCGTTTCCCGGAGCCTGACTTTTCGGGGCGGGCACCGGGCAGTTTCTTGCGACGTGGCCCGGCTCGCCACACCGGTAACAGCGGTCATCTTCACGGCGTCTCCGACGAGTTGTTTGGGGCGATGTGGAGCGCTGTGCCTGGAGGGCTGTTTCGGCGTCTTCTTCTGCAGTTTCAACCAGACGAGCATGGGGCAGTGATTTGGCGCCGACCCGTGGTGTGGAGAGGATTGTTTCGGATCGTTCTGCTTCCCGGAGGGCCTCCTCCAGGGTCTGTGGGGTAGCGAGCCGCACATGTTGACGCAGCCGCTCGGGTGTGAGTCCTTGTAGGAATGCATGGAGGGCCAGTTCCTCCAGCACGCTTACGGGGAAGGTGGGGAAGCCCTGCCGCGCGTATAGCTGGACGTCGGTGGCGAAGGAGCCCAGGTTCTCTCCCTCACGGAGGTTTTCACGCTTTTCTCTCTCAGCGGCCTCTACGGTGCGCCGTCCGAAGCACCGCTCGAGTGCGGTGATTAATGCGGCCAGGACCCGCTCTTCTCCCGGCGCCAAATCGAAGAGAACTTGCTGGGCCTTCCCCTCCAAGGCCAGGGCTAGATGCGCGGCGGTGTCTTGGTCATGCCAGCCGTTGTGCGTAGCGGCGACTTGTGTTTGCTTGATGAAGAGCTCCAGTGAGCCGGCGTCGTCATACTTCGGCAGCTTGACGGCGGCTCTCGCCGCAGTGGTGGGCGGGTGAGCTCCCGCATCCACGCGATCTTCACCATCTTCGGCCATCCTTGCCGCTTCTGGACGGTGTTTTCGCCGATCGCTGGATCCGTCGGGCCGGCTCGGGGTCCCCCACTGCGCGGCGATCCTTCCCGCGTTCTCTGGGCGTCTGTTCTCTGGAGTTTGCCGTGGCTCCATCCCACTTCTGACACCAATGTGGCGATCTCGACGAGCGGCGGAGACAGAGAAGGAGACTCAGTTTGCTCTTTAGTTTTCACAAGCATCAAGATTTATTGTTAGAACAACCAACCTTGACCACACCGGCACCCTCCCCAGAGGCGCGCAGGCCAGGTCCCTCCCCTTGAGGTCTCCCTGACCCACGGTGTGCACACAAATGAAAGTGAAACAACACAAAATGGTGGCAAACACATAACAACAATGAACACAACACCCCCATAATAAAAGGAAACGTAAATGAACCCAAAATGCACACACAAACTGGGTCAAATGGCTCAAATAGTCCCGGTTCCCGTGAGCCTTTGCGGCTCCAACTCAGTCAACAACACAGCGGTCCTCTACCGCCCCCTAGCGACCCCCCATGGTCGCTACAATATTTTTATTTTCACAAAATGATATTTGAAAAATAGGGGTTGTCTTATAATCAGAGTCATCCTATAGTTGGGCCAATATGGTATTATGTTTTTTTTTGTTTTTTTTTGCCTTAGAAAACTTCTCTCCCAAGTTTTGGGAATCAGAATGTTTTATAGTTCAAAACATGGAAACACTTTTCCAAAAATAATAGTCCCATTGATTTTTTGCAGTTGTTTATGGATCTCATGATCTGTACCATTCTGCAAAGCAGCTCCTATCTGTGATGCTGCAGAGGGCCACAAACTCCTGACACTTCAGAGAGAGAGAGGCCACATTCTCCTGCTCTGCCTACAGCGAACACAGAGTTTTCATACATATCTTTAAGGCATTGCTGCTTGTTAGACTGTCTCCTTATTTAGCCTTTTTCATTATTATTACTATAGGGGCTACCAGAATTTGTTCTAATATAGAAATAAAAGTAGTTTAACTTACATTGTAATATCTCTTATTTTCACAACAGTCTGAGAGTTTTTTCTGTTTAAAAAAGGTACAAAACAATATTTCTTAAGTATATGGAAGAGGAAGTCGGTAATTGTGTATGATCAAAAATGGTGTTGAGTGTTATACATATAGTGTAAATTAATATATAGTTGTTATACTGTAGTTATATTGTAATTATTTTATTATAAAGTATATATGTATGGGGATAACTATATGATATCTGCATGGTATACATACATATATATATATATATATATATATATATATATATATATATATATATATATATATATATATATATATATATATATATATTAGTGCTGTCAATGGATTAATCGCTATTAATCCATTGAGGTCTGCCAATTGGGTCAAAGAAAAGAACTGGAGGATAATCGTCTTTTTCCTGACATTGGGACTGATTTATGAGGATTCAATTCTTCATTGCGATTAATCTCAACTTAAAAAAAGTTAATTGTTGACAGCTCTCTCCATGAATTAATCATGATGAGTTGCGATGAAATGCTTAAAACTGACAGCACTAATATATATATATATATATATATATATATATATATATATATATATATATATATATATATATATATATATATATATGTATATATGCATTCATTCATTCATTCAGAATCAATACATAACATGAACAAACTCACAGTGGCTCAAATCTAAGGTTACATGCAGGAAATGCAGAGTGGATGGTACAGTTTCTTGCTATGATGTCTTGCCCATGTCAGTCTGTACCAGCCTGGGGCAGCCCCCACAGTGCTCCACTGCCTCCACAAAGTAACCCCGATGACTTTCAGGCCGCTGTTAGTAAGTACAGCCCGCAGCCAAATAACATTGTGTGAAAACTTGTCGATGCAGCCATTAATGCATATCCCATATGGGTTCAGTTTGTCGTCTATGAGTCTTTGTGCCAAACAAAGTTTGGTCCCTCAGCAAAATATTGCCTCCTTCTGAGATGTCTGGTCTGGTGAACTTGAGAACCGGCGGGGTCAAGTAGAGAGAGGAGGATCCTGACGTCTTGTTTTCTGATGGAAATACCGTGTTGTTGATGCTTTGTATACATCCACTGGTAACCGTGATCCTTTCCTGTGCCTTGCAGTTGGTCGACAATGAAATCTATCCCGGCGTTCAAGTCCTACCTGCGCCGGTAGAGCAGCCTGGCTCTCAGGATTCTGTGTAAATGCCGCTCGATGATAATAGTTCCTTGTAATGCCAGGCTTTTCAGAATGTCTCTGTAGCTCATTCCCAGTCGAAAATAAAATTCAATCGCACTGTCTCTGTTCATCGTGTTGTTTCAGTTCCGTTTAGTGCCTCGAACTTTGACCTCAGAGAACACCACTAGGTGCTCTTGATTTGCTCACCCAGTTGCCCAGGAATAATGAATTTAATTTGTGGTCGCAAATTAGTATTTCATGTGTACGATTTAGTATTTCGTGGCCACAATTTTTTTTTATTTTTTAACCATGTCATGTCTAGGGCTCTGTAGAAATCCCTCCTGTTACCGAGGTAAAAATGAAATGGGGGAAAAACAACTGGTGGCATGCCAGTATGGAATGGAATGGTATGGTATGGAAGTGGAAATGCCACTGGTGTGAGTGATGAAGAGCTTTACGTTTTATGTTGGAGGATTTGGTCCTGCAGGACTGTTCCTTTCATTTCTAATATCAAGTGAGTGTTCTCATTCTTAAATAATCAGATTAAAGATGAATTAATGTCCAGCAGCAAGGAGGAAAGACTTCTCTATTCTACTAGTCTGGGGCCTTACCTATAAAACTCTGCGGGAAAATCTGACAATCATCGTGAGTGGGAAAGCAACGGAAACTTCTGTCTGCAAAACAAATTCGGGAGATAAAAAAAAGTCTGCAGCACAGCTGTACGCAATTTCCAGGTAATGGTTCCAAATCCTGTGGAGAACCTGACGGTGGCCGATCCCACCCACAATCCCGCCCCAACCCCCCCTTTGGCACCATATATGGGTATGCAAATGAACTTATGAATGAAATTTGGGTATATTCGAGGGTGCGGCACATAGCGCTGTGTGCGCGGATTGCGGTTGCACCCGCGGAGCCCGCAGACCGCAGATCGGGCGGATGACGTGTCAAAAAATTAAGATTTTAATTACATTCGGGCGGGTTGCGGTTGAAGCACTCAAATTAAAAAAAAGCGACATTTTAAATCTTATTCCAAACGTAAAGAAATGAATGAAAACGATGGAAAAATGTATATTTAAATTATATCTAACCTATATCTGTTATCACTACAGTATACATATCTGTCCATCTTAAAAGTACATCTTAATTATCTCTTTGTATCTGCTAATGTATATCTTTATATCTGTTATTTATTTCATTCTTAGATCTTTATGTAAATTATATTTAATTCATATCTGTCAACTTACATCTATTAGAGCTATTTTGTTGACAGTGAGGACCACAACGTCCCACGCATTTTTTCCCTGCACAAGATTTTTATAGTTACCAGCTTTAGCGCAGAGGAGCCGCTGTGCAGTTTGGGGCTCGTTTTGTGCGCAGCGAGCTTTATAGGTAAGGCCCTCGGTCAGTCCTCTCTGATATTCATGAGCTGTACAGCCACACCTTGGAAAATAACCTGGAAATCTACTCCACTGAACTGTGAACTCACATAAATGAGAAGCGATCAATATGAATCATGTCAAGAGCTGATAAGACTCACTGGTGGCCTTGTTTTCTTGGCTGGAGCTTTGCTGATCTGTCAGTAAAGGCAATAAAATGTGATCTTAGAAACGTGAGGAAACGTGACCAACTGAACTGGTTCACATGTTCGGAGGTTCAATAGTTCTGGAAATGCTGATCTGACGCCGATACCTTAGAATCATTATTAAATCTTATTTGAGGGAAGAATTTATATCTTCATCAAAATAAAGTCAGTTCATTTAAATTTATTTTGAACTCTGCACAAAATAAAGGGCTCATTCAAATAAAACGTCCAGCAGTCATTGAATTCTTTATTCCTTACAGAGAGGAAGATGTTGAGAGCAGAATAAGGTAATAATGATCAATATGAATCCAGCTGATGACTTGGAGGTCTGAACTGGGAGAAATGCTCCCTATAAAAGGTTGAAATCACATTAGAGGCTGATTCATCTTCTGTGGAGATTCAGACTGAATGAGGCTCAGCAGTGTGAGAGACCTCCACCTGCTGTCTGACCTCCACCTGCTGCACGACCTCCACCTGCTGCACGACCTCCACCTGTCTGTATGACCTCCACCTGGGCGACAGTAGCTCAGTTGATAGTGTGTCGTCCTATAACCGGAAGGTTGGCGGTTTGTTCCCCGCTCCCGCTGGTGTAAAGCTGTTATTGTGTCCTTGGGCAAGACACTTCACCCACCTTGAATGAGAGTGAATGGTTGGTGGTGGTCGGAGGGGCCGATGGCGCAGATTGGCAGCCTCGCCTCCGTCAGTCTGACCCAGGGCAGCTGTGGCTACAGTAGTAGTAGCTTACCACCACCCAGTATGGTGTGAGTGTGATATTGCAGTGTGAAGTGCTTTGGGCTCTGTCATGCAGGGAAAAAAGTGCTGTACAAGTGTAGTCCATTTACCTGTCTGTCTGACCTCCACCAGTCTGCAGGACCTCCACCTCTCTGTATAGCCCCTCCTGTTACATCGTTCCTGCTGTCGCCTCATCGGGGTGCTTGTTTTGTCTACTCTTGTCAGGAGGGTGGTGCTGGGGCTGTGTTGACAGAAGTCCAGGCCTGGCGATCTCTGAGATTGTGTTCATCTGCAACTGGGAGTGGAGACCATTTTCCTGATAAGGAGGGTGTCTGTTGAAGGCACCTCAGGCTCCACTCCGGCCCTGGATCGTAGCTCTACCAACAGTCAGTTCTGTGCTTGTTGTTTTTGCTCCCAGCCTCTGTTGTCTGTGGTTCACACAGACAACAGAGATCTGGATCTGGATCTCTCTTGGATCTGGATCGCACTTGGAACCTGCACGTCGGCTCTTGGAAGTTACCCGGCTCAGCCAGCACCTTTCGGACCTGCTCCTCCTTCCTGGGGGAATTGGATTCACCGGCACTCCTCTGAGGACCTTTTGATTTTAAATCAATCTGTGTTTCAAGCACACATCTGTCTCCATCTGTTGTCCACGTCTGGGCCTCTGAACTGCCAAGTAACACCTCCTGACTGACCTCCACCTGTTGGACTTCCTACAACACCTGGGCACCGCCTGGTGAGGGGGAGGAGCATCTCCTGAGGTTCTCCTCCAGACCTGGAAGAAAGCATCAGTCTGTTAATGGATGAACCAGCCGTGAGGTTCTGGACTGGATTCAGGTCTGGGGAACCGACAGGCCAGTCCAGACTGCCATTGTCTTCCTCAAGGGAGGAATTGCTGACACACTTCAGCCTCAGGAGGTGGAGTGTTGTCCTGAATCATTATAGGTTTAAACAGAAAGATGGTTTCTCCACATGTTGCCTATAAATTATATAAGAAGGCATTTTTAATCACCGGTGGCCAACAGGTTGGAGAAGAGGGCTTGGGAGTTTGATAGTTTAAATCCCTCAGCTGTCTGGGTCCCTGAACATGACCCTTGACCATTGACCCCCGTCAGATCAAACAGTTTCCTTCAGGGAAACATTATTAATCAGAGCCACCCGTGGCACAGGCAGTATAGGCCAATGCTCTATCAGGCGGCGGAGAACATTTACGACAATGAGCTTTCACAGGAGACCAGTAGGGGGAGCATGAGAGCAAAAGTTACATAGTTCTCCTTTAAAGGCACAGGAGCGCAAACCAGAGAACGTAGGGACATCCGTTTTCATGATCCTTGAACCTGTTCCTCAGCTGAGTGAGAATGTTGTCCAGGATTTCACTGTGCAGCTGCTGGTAGGCTGTGCGCACCTGCGTGCGCTGGGAGCCCCGACTTCACGCACCGTCTCCTCATAGATGGAGTCAAATTTGGCCTTTTCTTTCTCTGCAGTGCTGCAAGAGTCACCAGTGCTGGACAGACAAAACTGCATGTCATACTCCTTATTCTGCAAGATCGCAAAGAGCACGTCGGAGTAGGCAAACACCGAGTTGAATGTGGCGAGGAGAAAGCAGAACTCGAAGCCCGTCAACAGTGTCATGTATCCATCAGCACTGTGCACAGCATCAACATCAAAATCATTGTGGTTGTCCACAATGAATTCAAACAGCTCCAAGAGTTCTTCTCTCCGCTCATACACCGTGCAAACCAAACGTGATGAAAAGTTCCACCGTGTTGGAGTCACTCTGGGGAGTCTCTGCTGGCATATTTCATCCAAAAGTTTTGTGTGTTTGACTGACTGAGAAAAAGGCAGCATGGCCACTGAGGTGTGAGAAAAAAATGTTGCACTTTGAGACATGACGAGGTTCAGAGAGTGCGCATAGTCGTGAACGAAGAGCGCTTGTGGTATTTTTTCTTTATTTTGGCTTGGACTCCATTCAGTCCAGAAGCCATGACTGCAGCTCCATCGTAACACTGGGCACCTTGTCGTTGCAGGCACAGTCCTCCAGAAACTCCAAAACTTGTCCAGCTATAGCTTCTGCGTGCTTATCACCACTGACATCACCAAACTGGAAAGAGCGCTGTCAAGTGCGTGTATGTTTGTGCAGAATCCCCACTTGATAGGATGCAACCCCAACTGAAGCACGCAGGACTCCACTCGTTGCCTTTTTAGTTTCTTTTATTGCAGTTGCAGCGTTAGTTTTAGTGGCAGGGTTAGGTGGAAAAACCTCAAAAGAAAAAAAGGGAATACAATATCAGTACATGGAAACAGTCTTCTAATTTATATTTTTAAACACAAAATTTGTATCATTCTTATTTTTAGCTTCACTGCATTTTAACAAGTACATTTCCCCTTACAATAATTATTTTACCAAAACACATTTTAGCATTTTAAATGAAATAAATCAAAGTTTTCTGTTTCCACTTTTTTAGCACTGCAAAATATATATTACATCTAAATCCTTAAATTCTTCTCTATCAATTTAGAGGGCTTTTAGCAAATACAGTATAAACATTGTTTTTAGTAAATAAATTACTCTCTCTTTTTATGAAATAAACAATCCATTCATTTTAAAAAACAAATAAACACAATCCGCAGCAACTCCAGTGTCCAGTCTTCACTGAAGCAATCTCAAAATGTCCCAGCGCTCCTGGATGCTGAATCGCCAGTGCTCCCAGCGCTCTTGAATGCGCCACAGCAACTTCTCACATAGTAAAGAGTATGGTGGCGCTTACCAGCTGCTCGTCAGGTCTCTTTTTGACCGTGTTGGGGAGATCGCCTGCACGATTGCTTTGAGGTGAGTACAGAACTCTTCAGGCTATTTTGGCTCGCGCTGTTGAGCCACCCGCGTTACGTCCTCATCTGGGCTCACCATGCTCTCTGTCTAATAAGCTCCAGGTGCCCGCTCAGCAGGCTCTGCCAGCTGACGTGGTAACTTCGGATAGGAGGAGGGAAAGTGGGGTGAAAGGCAGCTCGACTCCAACCAAAAAAGCGCTCCCTCACAGTGCTGTCAGTAGTGTAACGCAGGACGTATGACATCTGAGCGGCGTTACTAACGTCAGTTGTCTCGTCTACCATAACGGAGACAAAAGGCTTCTTCCTCACCTCCTACCTCTGTCATTACATCCGCCAAAGACTGAATCAGGTCATTCTGAATCTTGCTGGAGGTGCCGATGAAAACTGTGGCCGAATCCAGATGGCAGCGGAGAGGGCTGTCATACTCCGCCAGAAACTCCAGTAACTCCAAGTAGGTCCCCTTGTTTTCAGAATTGTTACTAATTGTTTTGGTTTTGATTGAAGACTACTCTGCTCAAAAAGATAAAATTCAGCTGATACGGACATTATCTGAAAAATCTGTGGCTCGGTACAAAGAATTGATCCAGCCTGCATTTGCTGCATTATCTTGTGAACTCACAGAAATGAGCTTATTGACCAGTGGTGATAATAGTGATCAGTTTGTTGACAGTGCTATGCACTCACTAAAATCTGCCCTTGACGTAGTGGCCCCGTTGCAGCTGAAAACCAATCGACCCAGGCGCGTTGCTCCATGGTTTAATTCTGAAACCCGTGTTCTCAAACAAAAAAACTCGGCAATTAGAAAGACTGTGGCGTAAATCTAAATCGGAACAATCTCTGAAGGCTTGGAAATGTAGCTTGCTAAGCTATAAACAAACTCTTTTTAAACTCTTGTTTAATAGAAATAAACAAAAATAACCCTCGGTTTCTATTCAACACTGTAGCCAGACTGACAAACAGTCATACTGTAGTGGAACCAGTAATCCCAGAATCTTTAAACTGCCATGACTTTCTTAAATTCTTTAATGATAAAATCATAACCATTAGAGGTAAAATCAGTGAAGCGCTTTCCTCAGATCAAGCTCAGGGAAACCAGCCACTGCCTCCACCTGAAATACCTGAAATACTAGATAGTTTCTCATTAGTAAATGGGGCTGAGATTACTTCGATTGTAAAGTCTTCTAAAACCTCGACCTGTCTCCTAGATCCAATTCCAACTAAGCTTTTCAAAGATATTCTTCCAGTTATCTTAAATACGATCATAACTATAATAAATACCTCTCTAGAAAATGGCTATGTGCCACAGTCATTTAAATTCGCAGTAATCAAACCACTGCTGAAAAAGCCTAATCTCGATCCTGATATTCTAGCTAACTACAGACCGATATCAAATCTGCCTTTTATTTCAAAAGTCCTGGAAAAAGTTGTGGTTAAACAGCTTTACCGCCACCTACAGGACAATAGTTTATTTGAGAAATTTCAGTCAGGATATAGAGCTTATCACAGCACTGAGACTGCGTTAGTTAAAGTCACTAATGACTTGCTGTTGGCGGCTGACGCAGGTCTAGTCTCAATCCTGGTTCTCCTAGACCTCAGTGCAGCTTTTGATACAATCGACCACAATATTCTCCTGCAGAGGTTAGAATGTGAGGTTGGCATCAGAGGAAAAGCCCTCTGCTGGTTCAAATCCTATTTATCTAATAGGTACCAATTTGTTCACGTTAACCAACAGTCCTCACCGTGCTCCCAGGGCAGTTATGGGGTTCCTCAAGGGTCCGTGCTCGGGCCAATTTTATTTCTGTTATATATGCTTCCTTTAGGGAACATAATTAGAAGTCACGATATCAATTTTCATTGTTATGCAGATGACACACAACTGTATTTATCTATGAAACCTGATCGAACTAATCAAATAGACAGACTCAGTGACTGTATCAGTGAAATTAAAACCTGGATGACTACGAACTATCTCCGTCTTAATCCTGGCAAAACAGAGGTCATTATACTAGGCCCCCATAAACTGAGAGAGTGTCTATCCAAACAGATTATCACCTTAGATAACGTCAGTGTATCCTCCTCCTCTACTGTGAGGAACCTCGGGGTCTTATTTGATCAGGATATCTCCTTTAAAGCAAACATCAACCTGGCTTGTAAAACAGCATATTTCCACTTGCGCAACATAGCTAAAATAAGAAACATTCTACCTAGAAGCAATGCAGAAAAACTCATCCATGCATTTGTTTCTACTAGACTGGACTACTGCAACTTCCTTCTCGCAGCCTGCCCAAAAAGTGTATTAAAAAACTTTCAGTTGGTTCAAAATGCGGCCACCAGATTATTAACCGGAACTAGAAGACGTGAACACATTACTCCCGTTCTAAAATCTCTTCACTGGCTTCCTGTCGAGTTCAGAGTTAAATTTAAAATCCTTCTCCTCACTTACAAAATCCTAAATGGGATGGCTCCGACCTATCTCCAAGATGCTTTAACGCCTTATCAACCAATCAGAGCACTTCGCTCTCAAAATGCAGGGTTACTGGTGACTCCTAGAGTCTCTAAATGGACACTAGGTGGAAGAGCCTTTAGCTATCAGGCACCATTTTTATGGAACCAGCTTCCAAGTGGTGTCAAAGAGGCAGACACAGTCTCCACATTTAAGGTTAGGCTCAAGACGTTTCTCTTCGATGCAGCCTATGATCAGGTCAGCTAGGGATTCTAAACTAAACTAAACTAAACTAAACCAAACCAAACCAAACTAAAGTAAACCAAACCAAACTACATTAAACCAAACTAAACTAAACTAAACCAAACTAAACTAAACTAAACTAAACTAAACTAAACTAAACTAAACTAATCTAAACGAAACTAAACTAAACCAAATTACACTAAACAAAATTAAACTAAACCAAACTAAATTAAACTAAACTAAACTATACTAACTAAATACTAGTTTAAACAGTTAAGTATCCACAAAGCTGCCCTAGGAGCTAGAATGCTGTGGGAAGTACGGTGCACTGAGCCCTGTCCTCTAATGTCTGAATGTTATTCCCTTTAGTCCGTTCATTGCTTTTCCCCTGCTGTCCCCCCCTTCGAGGGGGAGTCTTCTCCAGTTTCAGTTGCTGACTCCACTATTACGAGGGCCTACGAACAAGCTCTGGCCGGACCGGGAGGACACTCCTGTCGGTCCTGCCCGTGGACTGGCTTCGGTTCTACTGCTGAGATCTGTGGTTCTTGTGCTGGACCGTCCAACGGACTGTCCTCAACATTGTCCTAGTCCAACCAGTTCTGTGTCGGACCAACCAGTTCTGTGTCAACAACTCTAAAATTAGAGAGTCACGGGCGCAGGTAGGTGACGTGTGATGTGGTAAGTGACGCACTTCCTGTGAGACGGCAGATTCAAACTAAGCGCGCTGACAGATTCATTTGTTTACTGAATTTCACTAACTCGGCTCTAAAAAGTCGTAGAAGTAGAGAAATTAGTGTGTTTTAGGTTCACCCTGGAGCACAGTGAAGAGGATTCGACCAGCCTGACAGAGTACATAGATCGCTGCTTCGACCGGATCGTCATGGGGAAGCCGAATCAAACATCCACCCCCTCTACTTCCTCGTCTAAAGCCAAGAGACAGCGGGAGGAATCGTCTGGAGCTATTTCTCCACCTGCGAACGACTCGACGGACGTTCTTATCTCCATAGATAAGAAACTTTCCAGCCTCGATGCTCGCCTGAACCTGTTGGAAATCCTCCACAAGGAGTTCCAGGCTGTGCGCGAGTCGCTGGAATTCAGCCAGCAGCAGGTCGAGGCGCTGGCGGCGGAGAACGTCAGCCTCAGAGAATCGGTGAAGACCCTCACGGAGGGGATGACCCGACTGTCAGAGGAAAACAAGAAGATTAAAGAAACGGTGATGGATCTCCAGGCCAGGAGCATGAGGGACAACTTAGTGTTCTCTGGAATCCCGGAGCAGACGGAGGAGGACCCCGAGGCGACGGTGAAAAGTTTCCTCAGAACGCAGCTGAAGCTCCCGGAGGAAGCGGTGAAAAACATCTCCTTCCACAGGATCCACCGCCTGGGAGGGAGAAGACCCGGCGAGTCCAGACCCAGACCCATCGTGGCCAAGTTCGTCAACTTCAAACAGAAGGAGCAGGTGAAGAGCCAGGGCCGGCAGCTGAAGGGAACCCACTACGGCGTGAATGATCAATTCCCGAAGGAGATCCTGGATCGGCGCAGAGTTCTGTTCCCGATCAGGAAAAAATCCATCTCGGAGGGCTCCCGCGCCGTCATCGCCGTGGATAAATTATTGCCGGGGTCCCCGGCCGGGGCTTTCCTCTGCCCCGTTTCTGGACTGGAGCGTGGGCGTCTGCCTGGGGGGGCGGCTTGGATCCGGGCTCTGTGATGTCCGCCGGCTGTCTGGGCTCTGAGGGCCTCTCTGGCCTGCTTCTGGCCTTCTCAGAGGTCAGAGGTCATATATGCATGATCACTATCACCATCACTGTCACCATCATATTCACATGATCACGTTGATCTTTAATCACTCTTTACATACTGGGTTACCTTGTCTTCTTGTGGTGGTTAGACTAATGGTGATCTGTAGCAGACCTCTCTTGATGCACGCCCCTAGTTTACTACTAGTTACGACTAGCTATATTCAAAAAAAAAAAAAAAAAAAAAAAAAAATACGGTTTGTGGTGTCCTTGCATTTCCCTCCTCCCCTACACCTCCTTTTATTTTTGTGGCCTGGTCTGTTCACTAATATGGTTTGGAAAAAAAGGGGGGAAAAAAAAAAAAAAAAATGTATGTATGGTTCTGTAATTTTCTGTGTTGGTTGTCGGCTCTGTTTTGGTGTTGTCTAGATTGGGGGTTTGGGATTGTTCTAGGTTGCGTGTGGTGCGTCGACAACACTGTTTTGTATTGTGACTTTGTACATAGGTTGTGCCGCCCCCCCCCCCCCCCCCCCCCCCCCCCCCCCCCCCCCCCCCCCTTCCGTTCTCCCTCTCTTTATCTTTCTCTCTTTCTGTCCCTGCTCTCTGAGCGTTTCCGTCCCGGTCCTGTCCGGTAGCCATGCCGGATGCCAGCTTTAAATAAGGCAATATTAAAATCTGTTCGGATAGTAAAAGGCTACAATCATACAATATTGCACGCCCCAGCTACCGAACAGGACAAGGGAAAAAAAAAAAAAAAAAAAAAAAAGAACATTGTCCTAGGCTTTACTTCTTATTGTCTCATGCTAGCTGTTGCCAAAGCTGTCTGTCCCTGGGAGAGGGATCCCTCCATACTGTGGTTCTCCCCAAGATTTCTTCTTTTCCCACTGGGTTTTTGGAGTTTTTTCTTGCCGGATGTGAGGGTCGAAGGCGGTGGTTGCTTCGTTCTGTCTCGTTACTGTAAATATTGACATATTACCATTATGCTTATTCACTGTTTTTACTTTTACCGACCAATGTAACATCTTGAAGCCCTCTGAGGCAACTGTTGTTGTGATACTGGACTATACAAAAATAAATTGATTGAAATTGATTGATTTCATCATGTCCTCGAAATGCCAGCTCTTGCTTTCCAAGAAATATGACGACATTGATGAGACGTGTCAGGATCTCTCTGTTCTGCCTGACCTTGTTGTTGTGGGCTGTAATACGGTTACGGCACTGCTCATCTCACTGAAGATAAATTCTTGTGTCCCCAAAAGTTTTCAAACTGACCGTCGTTTGCAGGTGTGCCGCAGAATCTTGATGTCGGTGAGCTGATTTTGTCAGATTTGTAAGGCTCACAAATCCGCTGCTGATCCAGGTGGATGACTTGTCAGTTGTGAAAAGTAAACTACACCAGCAGTACAACCTGTTTGTTTTCTTGCACCCCGTCATCCATGGATATCGCTGATAATTTTCGGTCCTGAAATGCCTTTCCACTTTTTTGACCTTTTCCCTTAATTCCATTTCTAGAGTTGGTTTTCCGTTTTTTTGTAGCTTTTCTGTGAAAGTCCGCCTTGAAAAAAGCGATGCTAACAAGCTAGCCACAACTTCGCTCTCATATTCTGCCATTTAACTGTCTCTCACCGCTCTCTCATTGCTGTTGCCACCCTGCCCACTGTTCGCCCACTTAAGAACGAACAGTGATTGGTCAATTTCTCCCATCTCTCTCCACCCCAAAACACATAGCCTGGTCTTCCCGGGATTCATGAAGTCCCAACCAATAAATGAGGCAGCTAACCGGGCTCTGACAGTGACGGACGATTCTGATTGGATGACATGTGTCTGGACAGTAACCCTTTAATTGCTGATGTGAACTTTACAGTAAACTTAACTGTAAACTTATATGATGTATTTATATGATGTATTAACTGTATTTTATCAAACTAAATGAGATTATATAATGAGAATATATATATATATATATATATATATGTATGTATATATATATATATATATATATATATATATATATATATATATA
The DNA here is from genome assembly GCF_902148845.1 of Salarias fasciatus. Lineage (NCBI taxonomy): Eukaryota > Metazoa > Chordata > Actinopteri > Blenniiformes > Blenniidae > Salarias > Salarias fasciatus. Next base: position 2,754,095 of record NW_021941374.1, on the reverse strand, counting down.
TATATATACTTATATATGTGAATTAAAACTCATATTTTTTGTTCCAGATTTTTGAAGGCCTTCTCAGAAGGCCTCGGAGGCCCTGAGGGTTCCCCTCTGCCTTTATTACTCTGGGCAGACAGGCTTTTACACACACACACACACACACACACACACACACACACACACACACATACACACAATGCAAAAAATTTAAATAAACAGATAATTTATTTACAAGAGACACATCTGTTAAACAGGAACCACCCCAGGCTCTGCAGGGGAGATTTGTTCAGATTCATCATTCACATTTCAATAGCAGGAGTCAGTGAGTGGCCATCGTCATCCACAGGAATGTACAATTCATAGAAACAACTTGTCACGTCCTGTGCCCCTGCGACTGTCCAACTGTGGCGGTGCTCCACCCTCCCCCGGACCGTGTGCCTATGGTCCCCAGCTGGTGAAAGAAGCTTCCCCCCCCCCCAGATCGTGTGCCGGCAAAGCTGCTCTCCCCGGCGAAAGAAGCTTGCCTCCTGGATCGTGTGCCTGTGAGGCTCTCACACCCAGACCATCTGGTGACTGTTTTACCCCGCTTCTCCACTCCTGGACGGCCTTTGAGGAGGGAAGAGTTCTGTTTCCGTTCCTGTGTCTGCTAGGTGCAGTTCAGTCCTGTCCCGTTCCTGTTTCTGCTAGGTGCAGTTCAGTCCTGTCCCGTTTCTGTTTCTGCTAGGTGCAGTTCAGTCCTGTCCCGTTCTTGTTTCTGCTAGGTGCAGTTCAGTCCTGTCCCTTTCTTGTTTCTGCTAGGTGCAGTTCAGTGCCATCCCGTTCCTGTTTCTGCTAGGTGCAGTTCAGTCCTGTCCCATTCCTGTTTCTATTGGGTGCAGTTCCATCGCATCCTATTCCTGTTTCTGCTCGGTGCAGTTCTGTCCCGTCCCTCTGTCCCTGTCTGAGTCTGGTTTCTGCCCCTGTCTGAGTCTGGTCTCTGTCCCGTCCCATCTGCTCCCCCCCCCCTCCCCCCAACTTGGAAAGCTATTCAATCATCAAGTAGTATTGGACAGGCCAGCTGACAGCTTTGCCTGGGCCCGGGACAAGATAATGTTAGATGGACCCCCCCATCCCTCTCACGCCTGGACCTCTCCTTTTCGATCAATCTTCCGCTCCTCTCAAGAAAAATTCGAGGTTCCACTGTCAGTAGAATCCTCCTCTCCAGGACCCTGGAATAGACTGTCTCAGGGAGGCTGAGGAATGTGATCCCCTATAGTTGGAGCGCACCCTCTGGTTGCCTTTTTTAAAAAATGGGAATCCCCACCCCACTCTGCCAATCCAGAGGCACTGTCCCTGACTGCCATGTTCCAGAGACGTGTCAACCAAGACAGTCCAACCCCCGGTGCCTTGAGACTGAGGAGCTTGCAACCACCTTGATGACTTAGCTTGGGGGATGGACGAGTCGACGTCTGATACCTCGGTCTCTGCCTCCTCTACGGAAGATGTGGCGATGGGATTGAGGAGGTCCTCAAAGTATTTCTTCTACCATCCTATAATATCCCCAGTGGAGGACAGCAGCTTCCCTCCTCTGCCGTAAACAGTGTTAGTGGAGATTTGTTTTCCTCTCCTGAGGCACTGGACGGTTTGCCAGAATTTCCTCAAGGCTGACTGGCAGTCGCCTCCATGGCCTCCCCGAACTCCTCCCAGACCCCAGTTTTTGCCTCCACAACTGCTCGGACTGCAGTTCATTTGGCCTGCTATTACCTCTCAGCTGCTTCTGGAGTCCCATGAGCCAACAAAGTTCGATAGGACTCCTTCAGTTTGACAGCAGCCCTTGCTTCTGGTGTCCACCACCGGGTTCGGGGGTTGCCGCCACGACAGGCACCGGAGACCTTACGACCACAGCTCCAAGCAGCTGCCTCAACAATGGAGGTGGAGAACATGGTCCACTGGGACTCAATGTCCCCAGCCTCCCTCGGGATCTTGGAGAAGTTCTCCTGGAGGTGGGAGTTGAAAACCTGCTGACAGAGGGTTCCACCAGACGTTCCCAGCAGACCCTCACAACACGTTTGGGTCTGCCAAGCCTGTCCATTATCCTCCTCCAGCGAATCCAACTCATCACCAGGTGGAGATCGGTCCACAGCTCTGCTCCTCTCTTCACTCGAGTGTCCAAAACATGGTCAGAGGTCAGATGACATGACAACAAAGTGGATCTCCGACCTAGGGTGTCCTGGTACCAAGTGCCCTCATGGACACCTCTTTGCTCAACCATGGTGTTCACAAAGTGGCTTCCCTGGTGTGTCTTGTCAGCTCCTTGTGGGTCTGTCTGTGTGCTTCTGTGTCCCTGCCTGCATGTTATTGGGGTTTACGATTGGTAATTGGGAATAAATTACTAAAGTATTGATTAGTGGAAGTAATTGATTACTTTAAGCAATTTTGTTACTTATTAATTTTAGTAAATTTTGATTTACCAATTAATAATTGCAGATCATTCACAGTGGATCACCAATAACAATCAATTACTGCGTAATAAACTGTTTAAAGTGAAGCACCAAGTAATTTAACCCAACATCAATTCTTATTAATCAGAATAAACGGTTATTTATTCGTTAATAATGTTAAATAATCAGCTATTTGGGAATGGAGTAGACCACAGAGTGATTTAACCCTTAAATTATTGATTAACAAGGTGTTATTAATTAATCAATATTGCCACAAATTACCAATTATTGGAAATGGGTAAATTACAGAAAATGAGCTGAGGGAAGTTGTGAATTATGCATTAAATAAACCTGTGGGTTATTTAATTAGTAATTCCGGGGCACCACCTCGTCAGAGGAACATTCATTACCAATTTTCAGTCTCAAAGATGGAAAGATAATTCAAGATGGATGTTAATCTTTGGATAAACACCGTTAAATTATCAGAGGAGGTATGAGATCGAGCACAGGCTGATACAACCAGGACATTTGTCACAAAACACACAAGAATGAATCGTCCAGTTCAGTTAATGAGCGTTTATTAACAATGTCTATTACTAATTAACACATGATCAACAAAACAGAACATATTCAACGTGTGTGTGTGTGTGTGTGTGTGTGTGTGTGTGTGTGTGTGTGTGTGTGTGTGTGTGTGTGTGTGTGGTTGGAGGCGGAGCGGGGCGTCTCTCGGAGTCCAGAGTCACGGTCCTGGTCCGGCTTCCCGGCAGGGGGAGCGGGAGGGGGCGGAGTGAGAGAGAGACGGAGAGAGAGAGAGACAAAGAGAGAGACAGGGTGAGGGAGCGCCAGACGGGTGCCTGTCTGCGGTCCTGGTTCACAACAAAAACACACAAGCATTGAATCATCACCTCTAACTAAGCTGTCTGCCCAGGCACGAACCTCTGAGTGATGAGTGATGTCCTGTCCGTTGATGAGGTGAGTTCGGTGGGGAGATCAAAGCCGTCGCTCTGATCTCGCTTGGGTTCTGTTGCGTCCAACAGAACCTCGATCGGCTCTTCCGGGGAAGTCCACGTGGAGGAAAAGAGGAGTCCGGTTCTCCGGTCCGGGTCCTCAGTTGGTTCTTGGTCGGCTGCAGGTGGAGGAGAACGGAGGAGCGGAGCTGTAGCGGTGCGGTCCTGCTGGTGTCTTCAGTCCGCTCCGGGGGAGTTCCTGCCGTTCTGCTCCGCTGGGGAGAGGGGCTTCACTGGTGAAGGAAAGATGGTCCCAAAACGTCCCGGCCAGCGGGTCAGTTTGGTCCCGGGTTTAGTCCGTGGGAGAGACGCGCTGTGCACGCCCTTCCTAGACAGAAACTTAAGTTGAACTAAAGATGGCGCCTCTGATGACTTTGTTTGACTGGCGGGCGGAGCTCCCGCCCCCGGGGTCTGCTTGGCCTATCAGACGGTGATCTGGGTCCTCCCTCCTCTGCTCTGGGGAGGAGCCTCACGAGCGCCCTCGTGAGGTGGGCGGTGGTATTGCACCCTTATCTGGTTTTCTTGCCATGCAGAGGTGAGGAACAGACGCCATAGTTCTTTTGTTGTCGAGGGCGATCAGGCTGGCACATGGTGAGGAGATGGGCAGCCATTTTGAGGCTCTGTGGGACCATCAAATGGTGCTGCCCCCCTGCTGGGGGAAGAAGTTTCTCTCCTTTGTTCGAGAGAGCTTCAAAGTCTGCTGTGTCTCCGCCACAGCAGGGGTTATGTCTCTTCTGTGAAGGGGGACAGTATTTGCAGACAACATGACTCCGGGTCATGTCTTAGCTGGATCTTTCCATCAATGCGTCCCCAACAATGTCGACTCAGCTCAGTGTTCCTGTATTCCTGCGTTCCTGTTTCCTGAAAATTAAATGAGTTTTGAACTCCACCTGGCTGCCTGTGTGGGGGTCCTTCCAACCTGCACCCGTGACACTTTGACCATTGGAGTGGAAGATGAACATGAACATGACACTGAAAGTCAAAAGGCCACTTGAAAGAAAATAGTGGACACTGAAAATGTTGAGAAAATCCTTCATGACAAGATGTTTCTATGGAAACATCAAACAGCTCAATAGTCTGAGGTGGAGAATGACTGATGTTGTCAGACATGAAACAAACAGTCCTGCAGCACCAAATCCTCCAGCACTAAAACTTTGAGCAGAAGTTGATTCTCTGAGGTTGTAGATCTGATCTGTGCTCCACTGTGAACAACAAACCAGCTAAAAAGACGCTGACCGACAGCAGGAGGCAGCTCAGTCTTGACTTCCAGGGATGAAAAGAAACATAACCAGAGGTTATTCACTAAAGTCACTAAAACTTAACTTCTGGTTTCGTTATTTGTTTACAATTTCATATTTTACTCAGTAACAGGAGGGATTTCAAATGGAGCCCAGCAAAATACTACAAGTAACATGACCAGTTTCAAGAAATGCTGAAAGGACAAACGACTCAAAAGAACTGCTGTCAGAATCATTACATGTACTCATGGTTAAATATGATCTGTTACAATTTAACTTTGATTATTATTGTGGAGCTCCATGATAAAACGTGAGACGACTTTCATTCCAGAAGTCATAAATTTTGTCACGTTTTTGTTTCTGTCAAACTTTTGTCACATTTCTTCCTCCTGTTGTTATCTCAGTGTTTACAGGAAACATTCACAATCAACAGTAACTCTACCCAGGAGGACATCTGACGTGACACTGGGCTGCACGGTGGTGCAGAGATTAGCACTACTGCCTCACAGCAAGAAGGTCTGGGCCCTTTCTGTGTGAGGTTTGCATGTTCTCCCTGTGTGTGGCTTCCTCCCAGTCCAAAAACATGCATGTGAGGTTAATTGGTGACTCTAAATTGCCTCCAGGTGTGAATATGAGAGTGAATGGTTGTCTGTATATAGATGTTGGTCCTGAGACAGAATGGTAAACTGTCCAGGGTGACCCCGCCCTCACCATATGAAGCTGGGATAGACTCCAGCCCCCTGTAACTCAAGTGGTAAGGGAAATGAATGAATAGTGAAAATCTGGTCCTTGAACTTGTCCTCCAAACAGATCATATCAACCCATGTTGGTTGAAGAATATTGAGGACACTAACTCCAGATTATCAAGATGGTTTGTTGACTTTGAAATCCTGAAGAAAAGTTTCAAACACTGTTGTGGAGTCGACCGTCTCTGTAGAACCCTGCAGCTGCTGTCCTCTGTTAATATCTGTGATTTGATCAGACTTTAACAGCCTTCTGCTGGCTCCTGATTCCAGTAGTTGTTGTTGTTTTGTTTTTGTTTTTCAGAAGTTCAATATTCAAAATCAGACATTACTCATGAGATGATAAATTGTCTTGTTGAAAACATTGTTGTTCTTTGGACAATAAAACGATCTGCAAACAACTGTAGTGTCTTTCATTTAGATTTAACTTAACATGACATTTTCAGTTCAGATTATACATCCAGAAGTTCTCAGATTAACGGAAGTCCAAGTTGTTGATGCATTTTTCCCAGAACAAACAGCTAATACAATTACTGTCACATAATGTTAGTATACTTGTTACATATTTATAAAAAGTACAATTTGTGGAAGTGCATCTTCAGGATATCTCTGACAATAGGAATATAATTAAAATACAATAAATTACACTTTTTTTCACCAGGGTGTAACAGCAGATATCAATAATGTTTAACCTCTCATGAAACCTTATCAGTCAGGAAGTGTCGACTGTAAACACTTTGTTATTGTCAGGAATCAGGTCTAATTCCAGGCTCTTCCTGCTGAGTTTCCCCCTCCACGTGCCCACATGGGGCTGGCCTGCTGAGGCTCAGCTGGTGTATATAAAGAGCAGAAGGAGCTCCTGTCTTCAGAGCATCACTCAGCTGATCCCTGAACAGCTCCTGACCTTCACCTGACAGCTTCTCTTTGACTGGAGCTCCTGAGTCTCCTCAGATCATCAGCTGATCCTCACTATGAAGACAGTCCTGCTCCTCTCTCTTCTGCTGGCTGCTGCCTCTGCAGGTCAGATGATTCATGGCTCATGGCTCCATCATTCAGCATGGAAGAAGGGCCAGAAGGGGAACTCATGCTCTGTGTTGTGTTTCTCTCTGCAGCTCCAGCTGAGCAGCCAGCAGCTTTGGGTCAGTACTGAAGCTGGTAGCTCTCATGTGGACAGTCAGACAGTCACACCTGCTTCTAGCTCACATCCACTCTCCTTGTTTCTGTCCACAGAAGAAGCAGTGAAGGAAGCCCAGGAAGAGCTGGCTGCTGCCCCTGGTCAGTTTTCTGCTGCTTGTCATGTAGAAACATCAGTGTCATCATGTTGAATGCTGCCAGCTTCTCTTCTGGAACTTTCCAGCTCTGAGCAGTTTCCCAGTGGGAAGCTCCCAGTTATTCAGCATTCTCATCATCATCCTCAATCAGGGCCATTGGACCTGATCACAGTGATCCAGGTGTACTCTGGCTGTTGTTGAGCTGTGGGGAGCTGCTTCCTGCTGCCTGGCTCAAAGGCTGCAGGGAAACAGCTGGTTGTCATGGTGATGCCACCTCCACCTCTACTGTCAGTGTCTCCAGTCTGATGAAGCTGTTGGTGTTTCAGAGGCGGAGCTGCTGGTGAAGAGTGAAGATGAATCGTTGGCTCCAGAAGACCTGGTCCCTGCTTCCAGAAACGGTGAGCACAAGTCCAAACACACTCCAGCTGTTCACATGTTGTCATCTGGAACCAATGTTCACACTCCTGTGTCTCCTGGATGTATGTGGACCAACCTGCTGATGGGTTTCTCTGGACGCAGCAGCTCCTGAAGGTAAGAGCTACTTTTTCATCTCTTCTCCATGTTAACACATCAGGGACATCCACAAGACAACAAATACACATGGAGTCATGTGTAGAGTGGAGAGTTCAGTCTCTGACAACTGTTGTTCACATGTGGGATGAGAAAGAAGATCACAGAGCTTCAGTCACAGACTCTCTCTGTCCTCCTGCAGCTCGTTTCTTCTGTCAAAATGGCTGGTCATGGTACAACAATCGTTGCTTCAAGGTCATCAACTCACCCATGACCTTTCACAACGCTCAGGTACTGTTGATCTTCTCATCACAGCATTTCTTCACTAAACATCTCTTCCGACTCTGTTGGAACAAACTCAGCATTACTTCAAACTATGGAGCTGCTGGGTGTTGATATGTGGAGGCTGTTTGACAGCGCCCTCCAGAGGCTCTACTAGTTATAACAGGAACACTTGAAGTCGCCACATTTCCAAAAGTACTTGTGTGGTGCTGAAAACTGTGCTTTCTTTAATTTTCACAGAACTTTCTCCCTAACATTGAATGTCAACAGTAAATTAGAGATTAAGTTTTGGCCTTAACAATGAATCTTTAACTAGTCAGATCATGTCAACAGAAATGATAGAGAGTGATACAGAGTCTACTCTCAGGACCTGATGGAGGACTTTCAGTGTTCCTCCAGAATAACTTCCTGATGCCACTGGACGGTGATGGTAGATGATTTTTTTTTTTTTATTTAACCTTTATTTAACCAGGAGAATCCCGTTGAGATTAAAAACCTCTTTTTCAAGGGAGTCCTGGCCAAGAGGCAGCAAAGGTCTGATCATGGGTCTGTTCCAGTCAGTCCATTAAAAGAGGAGCTTTCTGTTCAGCTGCAGCTAAACACACTGACATGATGCTTCCTCTGTCCAACAGGAGTACTGCAGGACAGTTGGAGGTCACCTGGCCTCCGTCAGCGATTGGCAACATCAAAATTTCCTGCATCGCTTGACTCAGGGGGCTGGTCAGACCTATGTCTGGCTGGGAGGATTGTACTATCAGGTTTGAACCCACAACCATCTCCAGTAGAGGTCAGCAGCAGGAGATGGAGAGGACTCTTTCTGACTGATGTGATCTTTGTTCCTCAGGGTCGGTGGCAGTGGGCCGATCGTTCAGCGCTCTACTTCAGTAACTGGTACTACCCATACCCTTCTAACCCCAGTCGCAACCCCTGCATGTTCTTAAACAGCTACAGTAAGTCACAGTTGAATCAGCTCTGATTCACAAAGACAACCATGTTCAGAACAGTGTGCTCATGTAGTTTTGTCTCTCTCACATTTTAGAAGGCTGGGGGAACACCAACTGTCTCAAGTGGAAGAGTTTCATCTGCTCCGTGGCTGCATAAAACTGTCAGCACGCACGCTGAACTCTTGTGAACTATTGTTTTTTTGTTTTTGTTTGGTTTGGTTTTTCTACTCCAGATATTCGACTGGGCTGGTTGTGTTGCTGACTGTTGCTGTCTTTATTTCATGTGGAAACTAAGTTTTGCTCTGATCATTGTGAGAATAAAGATTTGTGAAAATGAGACAATGTGTGATCTTTCTTTAAGAGACTGATTGAAAAGTATTTGCAGGTGTGCATCTGCTGCCAGAGTTATTCAGGCTCAAAGGAAATAAATCAGTGTCAAATACAGTTTGACTGATTGTGGAGGCCACATTCACACATCGCTGGACCTCACAAAACACACAAAGCAGGACCTCCCTCAATATTTACAGAAACATTTTTCACATCAGATCGATTTCCCAGAAATCTTCATTTACACAAAATACCTTGTTTGGAGCTACTGTGAGCAAGTAGCATTAAACCATGCTAACCAATCAAAATCCTGGAAAAACACAACAATGGAGTAACTGATGAATTTTGAGTACTCCTCCTCTGTTCCTTCACATTATGCCATTAAAAATGCAATCCAGTTAAAAACTTTTGCACAATGTGAAAACAAGCACCACTTCACCAGCATCTGTAGTCATCAGAGGCCAAACTGTAAACAGTGGTCACACATGATGCTGATGATGCTTCCTGTCCGTCTCCTCTTTTCTACACCCAAATATAAACACCAATGTTTCAACAAGTCTCCACTTTGATCGGAGTGTTCGTCCAGATATAGTTATTATCGTAAGTGTTTTCCATGATTTGGAGCTCATTTACATGTAAACAAAAGGCCCAGATATACTGAAATAGAACTGTTTTTGCTGTGTGTAAGCAGATCAAATCATCAAATATTTCATTGTACAAGATTGGAAAACACATCTCAGGCAATTGTGATTATTGTGGACAGCCAGAAACAATAGAACACATATTCACGGAATGTCAGCAATATGATTCTGAACGGAAGAATATGTTAGACAGCATCTACAATCTCAAAATGGAATTAATTTAATAGAACTTTTACAACAGCATCCGAGTAACTGTAGTTTTAAAGTTTTATTCAAATTTTTGATTGACACTGGTTTAGTCCGCCAACTTTAAGTTTATCTTTCCTTATTCAGATTTAGTTTAGTCGCTCCATGTTCACACTCCTTATCAGTTGGTGGCGGTAGTGCACCTCAAAGTTGTTTGCCAACCGCCAGTAAAACACCACAAGAAGAAGAAGAAGAAGAAGAAGAAGAAAAAGAAGAAGAAGAAGAAGGCTCAAGACGGTGCAGTCGGCAGGTGTCTGAATGAATTCTGACGCTGTTTCTGGGACTAGGCCGTGATTTGTCCTCACCTGGACCAAGGTTAGCGAGTCTGAGGGTTCTTGCTTCAGGGACTGTGAGGAGAGCCCAAGAAGTTTCGGCTTGGACCAAGTTAAGTGGACCGTGAGCGTCGCCATTTTTCCCCCCCTTTGGTTCTTCCATGTTCGCGACACAGCGTCGGAGCAGGGAAGCAGAGGCCCGGGGAAATAGTCGGACGGAGTTGGAAGCTGGAAGCCACGAGGCTGTGGATTATACCTGTTGGAGTATAACATTTCCTGGATCTGTGGATTTTGGAAGTCGACCGATTTATTGGCCGGCCAATATATCGGGCCAATATTTGGACATTTTTCTCCATCGGCCATCGGCCGTATTTTCTTTTAAAAAGCCGATTTTTGATCCGTTGTATAAAATGACGCAATTTTTGATCAGGCACATGAGCGGGCAGCTAAAGCTGCCCCTCAAGAAAGGACCCCTGTGGCACGCTGCTGCATTAATTTCTGTCAGAGCGGAGTGTGCTCGGTGGAATCCAGGCTGTGGGAAAAACCTGCATCTGTTGCATCTGCAGTGAATAATGGATTTGTTGAACATTTCAAGGTTTTTGTGGCTCTATGGCTCCAGTCTGCAGCAGATCAGTGTTTACTGCAGAAAGAAAGTTTGGCTGGGAGGAGGGGGAGCGTGTGGTGCTAACGCTGCTAACGCTGCTAACTCTGCCGTGTTCGACTGTCGGAGAGTTTTTTTTTCTTCTTTTTCTCCGTTGTCCGGGTGCTGCACAATTTATCTCGAGCAGGGGGCCCGGACTGAAAAGGTCTGGCAGAAACCCTGCATATTGTTAACTCTAAATGCTACTTTGTGATAAGTTTTAGCAGTAGAGATTAGCGTGGTCTAAGCTGACTTTACTTGTGCGTGTTCAACCGTGTTGGTGAAAACACATCACTACTGTAGTTAACAGCAGAACAAAGTAAATAGGAGGAAATGGCGAGAGTAAATAAAAGAGTAAATAATCAATCATGGGGCTTTTTCTGAAGCATGTATTAGCTATCCGCAAATTCCTCCACATAATGCATGACCGGAGTTCTGTTTTTATTTGTATGTATGGCTTTTTTACAGCCTTGTTTCTGACTACTTTTGTTCAAATTATATTAAAGTTTAAATTTCTTTTTTGACACTTTAAGAAGAGTGTGGATGTTTACTACTGCTTGTTACATTGGGTGATTACTCAGACAAAACATTTCATTGTTTTGAAAGCTGAATAAATGTTCAGAGGACTGGACACGACTAGTTGTAATAGATTTCTTTTAGTTGCTCAGAAATGGCTGCGTTTCACAAATATGTGATAAATATATATATATATATATTTATTAAAAAACCGGCCTAAATATCAAATTGGAAAAATCGGCATATCGGCATCGGCTGCCCAAATTTGGAAAGCATCGGCATCGGCCCCCAAAAAACCCATATCGGTCGACCTCCAGTGGATTTACTTTTGTTATTTGGAGTTTTTTCTTTTTCTCAAGGATGATCATACAGAGCCCCAGACATGACATGGTAAAAAAAAAAAAAAAAAAAAAAAGAATTAAATTGTAGCCTCGAAATAATAAATTGTGCGCACAAATCACTAATTCGTTCCCTCGAAATAATAAATCATGCGAACGAATTACTAATTCGTTCCCTCGAAATAATCAATCATGTGCACGAATCACTAATTCGTTCCCTCAAAATAATAAATCGTGCGCACGATTTAATAATTCGTTCTCACGAATTAGTTCTATCATCCATAAACTGGACAGTCCAGTAAAGTTGGCAACACATTGACAGATACGGACTTTCGGTCTCAATAACTTTTTAACAAAACGTCAGTAACATAGAAAGGGCGCTGCATCCCATCGTTGTGAGGTGGACGATATGCTACAAGCTCATTTTTATTAAAAGTGTCTGTCTCTCAAGCAGCAGAAACAATATTGATCACAATAGCCGGTGTTGTGCTGCGGGGTTAAGGGACCGTCTACAATTTACAAGACGCTGCAACAGTGAAGACAAATACCATATCCAATAAATTTGATAGGAGACAAATGAAGGTTGTAGTGATTATGGTGACACTGCAGTGAATCCCAGTGGTGGTATTCTGTTTTTCTTTGTTTGTTTTTTTGTGGTATTTGTCTTCACTGTTGCAGCGTCTTGTAAATTGTAGACGGTCCCTTAACCCTGCAGCACAACACCGGCTTTCGGTGATCAATATTGTTTCTGTTTTTGTTTTGTTTGTTTGAGTATAATTGTGTTTGTATTGCTAGGAGGTTTATTGATTAGAGGAAGTGAGAAATTGAAGTGTGCTTTTGATATTTGCATTTTCATATTATTGTTCATTAAATATGTTCCCTGTTTTATATATCTCTGGGTCGCAATATTATTCTTAAGTATTTCCAAATTGGCATTGAGGAGTTTATTTTGGGGTTTTATAATAACCATCAAACCCAAGCACCCATCCTTCTCAGCTATAGAGGTGACACGGGTGCTACACATACAAGAAACAGAGGGAAAGAGGCGTGTGTCACCTGCACAAGCAACCTCAATCACTGGCCAGGAAGCCAGCTGAGTCACATCCAGGAGAGGGACTGCACACCCCTCTTCCACCAGCCGCCACCGGTTCCACCAGCCAGAAAGTAAGAGTACAATAGCAATGCGGTAAATGGACTGCACTTATATAACACTTTTTCATCTGCATTAGCAGAGACCAAAGTGCTTTACACTGCAATATCACATTCACCCTGTCACACACACATTCACACACCAGTGGAGGCAGCTGCCATGCAAGGCACTCAGTCCACCCACCAGGGGCAATTCAGGGTTCAGTGTCTTGCCCAAGGACACTTCGACATGCAGACAGGGGGAGACGGGGATCGAACTAACAACCTCCCAATTGTCAGACAACTGCTCTCCCCACTGATCCACAGCTGCCCATATCAGTAAGCTGAGGGAAGGCAGCACACACTGCCTGCACAGCCAATGCCAACCAGTGGCCAGGGTCCCAGCTAAGGCCATGTCCAGGAGAGGGAATTGCTGCCCAGCAGCTCCCTCCTCCAACATCCTCCATAGTGGCACCACCCAACAGAAGTGGGGGAATTCAACGAGGTGAAAAGTCTCCTTCGCAACGAAGATGGGGTCAGGTATGGTCTTCTCTATTCAGCCCAACTGCAGATCTCCTTTCATGGGCAACTGAAAGTGTTTGAAAACCTGCAGACAGCAAAGGACTTCATCCTGACCAAGATCCGACCAGTTTCAGAGTGACAATAAGAGAGGAAAAATCATGACTAATACTGAACGATAACGCATAACATAATCCAACCCCCATGCAACAAAACTGTGTTTTGACTTTGTTAAAACGAGTTACTATTGCAACAACACATCATCAGCAGGGTAAAACTAACCTGTCTCACGACGGTCTAAACCCAGCTCACGTTCCCTATTAGTGGGTGAACAATCCAACGCTTGGTGAATTCTGCTTTGTTAAAATGAGTTTTGACTTTGTTAAAACGAATGCTAGGTGCTAGCTTCATTAAAGCTGGTGTCCGGAGTTTCCGTTCGTTTCCAATGTATGTATCATTTGTCAACAGAGCTTAAATGTGTCAGTCTGGTTCGATACTGCAATATAATATTAGCATAAAGCAATATAAAGATTTATTTATGAGCCCCGCCTTCGTCTCATAGACCCACATGTTATCCAAAAAAGCACCGGTCAGCTTCAGCCAATAGATTTCGAGCTTCCTCATTCTCGTGCTGTCAATCAAAGTGTGGAGCAGCCAGAGAGCACGGCTGCTCGCCCAGCAGAGGAGAGTTAGCTCTGCAGCAGATATATCCACTGTCTGCTGAACATCCACCGGAAACAGCTCAACATGGAGGATGCTGTAGGACTCAGAGGCTCTCATTTTCACCCGACGGATAATAGCGTGCACAATTAAAGGGGCGTGGCTTGGTCGCTCATGAAAGCAGAGGGAGGGGGAGCCTGAGACGTTGGATTAAAAAAAAAAACCTCTCTCTTTCAAAACTCCGGACACGAGCTATAAGGTCACTGCTCGGCCCATGTACCTCTATAACCTCACTTGATTTGGATACAGGGGCACATTATTCTTATTACTGGAATGTATTTCGGCTTCATGTGTGTTCTTGATTTTTGTTCTTAGCTTTTGAGTATTTGGGGTGGGGGTGGGGGTGGTGGTGGTGGTGGGGGGGGGGGGGGGGGGTTGTGGCTGCGTAACAAATGTGAGGGAGCAGTGTGGGTGGGGGGCTTCATCAGAGGAGACTGCAGAGCTCCGGGCTCCTCCTCTGCCTCCAGGAGAACTTCCTGTTGGGGTGGCCAGAAGGACTCCACTCTGTCATGGTGAATCCATGAATCTGTGATCGATGGTGGGGGTGTCTTTAAGGGATCGTGCTGATCCTGGATCAGTTTCACCTGCTTGATGAATCTTGTGTTCTCATCCTGGATTGGTCTCTCTAACCCTCTTGTTTTGGATTTGATGAGCCTGGATCATTTATTCATCCTGGATGTCTGAATCCTACTTTTGTGCAGTAGGCCCCTAACCTGTTTACACACAGAAAAAACAGTGATATTTCAATGTTCTTGGGCCTTTTGTTTACATGAAAATGAAGCTCCAAGGCATGGAAAGCAATTATATCTGAACAGTCTGACCAAAGTTGAGATTTATGGAAAACTTTGTCTTTATATTTGGGTGTAGAAAGGAGGAGACGTCCGTCCGTCCCTATTTCAGAACTCCACCTTTAGGAGTGAACAGTCCCACATCATTCTGATTCCACTCTTTTGACAGCTGAAATCATACAGAAATTCATTCTCAGAAGAAACAAATTCATCATTCATTCATAGGAAGCATCATCAGCATCATGTGTGACCAGTGTTTACAGTTTGGCTGCTGATGACAACAGATGCTGGTAAAGTGGTGCTTGTTTTGACACTGGTGTAACAGCTTTTAAGTGGCTTGCATTGATAATGACATAATTTCAAGGAGCAGGGAAAGAGTGCTCTGAGTTCAGGAGTTACTTTTTTGTTGTGTTTTTTTTCCAGGAGCCTTATTTATCAATCTTTGTGTAGAACAGGGGGAATTGCACAAAACCAGGATAAGGGATTAAGCCGGCAAAATGCAGTTATCCTGGATGAAGTTAGCCTCAAGTTGGTTGCACAAAAGCTGGCCAAGTTTATCCCGGACAAGTCACCATGGTGATTTATTCTCTGCAGCTCGCTGCTCCACACCAGGCTGACTACCCAGGATAAGATTAATCCTGCCTGGCTCTGCTGTCAACAATGTGACAAATGGCCGTGGTTTACAGCATTTCCTTGCTTTTTCTACACATTTAATCATCCTGGCACCCAAATCTTACAGCTGTAGTTGTTGCATCTGCTGGTTGATTTTAGTATTATTGTGTTGCTCAGATTATATGAAGACCAAAATAACTTTCAACACAGACATTTCAGAATCCTGTCTTTATTAATACAAGTCCTACAATAAAAGGTTCACAATTATTGTAAAGACAATGGGGAAAAAACACCTTAGTGAAATTGGTACTAAACCACACTGATGTAAAAAATGAAAAAAAATAAAAGATTAAATACAACAACCCTGAAGCTACACAATGAGACAAATGAGAAACAAAGGAAAAATAGATGTATCATACCACTGAAATGGACGACAATATAACAGACAGCATCATTTTGTCTGAACTGTCTCCTGAAAATAGGAAAATCGTCCTATTTCAGGACTCCAGCTTTAGGAGTGAACGGTCCCACATCATTCTGATTCCACTCTTTTAACAGCTGAAATCATACAGAAATTCATTCTCAGAAGAAACAAATTCATCACTTTATTTGATAACTGCTCTTTGGGCTGCACTAAAGTGATAACTGGCTTGTGGTGGCCAAGCGTTCATCGCGACATCGCTTTTTGATCCTTTGATGTCGGCTCTTCCTATCATTGTGAATGTGGCAGTTTGGGGATTCTCTGTCTCTCTCTCTCTCTCTGTCTCTGTCTCTCTCTCTCTCTCCTCACCTGCCTGTGGTGCATGCAGGTGTAGCTGTTTGACTAATCAGCTGGGAGTGCTATTTAAGCTGCAGTCTGCCCCTGTGTCTCCCTCTGCATCACATCCATGTATTCTGAAGTGCCTTCTGTATGGCAGAAGTGATCAGGCTCACCTGGGCTTGCTGATTGGTGTGTCTCTGTGTGGTGCGAGTCTGTGCTCCACACTGACTGTGGTAAGGTCTCTCTCTCTCCAGCTCGTAGCCTTGTAGTGCATGCTTTCGCATGCTTTCTCCTGGCTAACTCGCTTGTGGTCGCAGGTAGTGTGCAGCTCCGCCGTTGGGCCCTCAGCCTCTCTCCTCATGCCTGTGTGGGTGTGTGTCTGCAGCCTGGAACAGGTATGTATGTTTGTATATAGGAGCCCTGTCAGGGTTAGCTGTTAGCAGGCTAAAGCTGGGGATAATATTTCAGATGCAGGAGAATTAGAAGCGTGCGCTGCTGCTGACGTTGTGGCTGCACATCGGACTGCTGCTTTGTCTCCACTGGGTTTTTCCAGCTTGGGCAGGCTGTGCTCTCACCGGGTTTTCCAACCTTACTGCCCGGCTCCGCTGGACTCCACCAGCCTGGCCGTCTGGATCTGCAAACACGTGAACTGGTTGTCTGCGTTTGCTGTTTTCCCCTGGCATCAGGCCTTGTATTTATTGGCACATCTGGGGCAAATTAATGCCCAGAGTAGCCATCTTACTTGAGTGAATGAGTGTGAGCGTGAATGTTCTTTTAAAGAAATGTTTTATTGCTATTTAAAATAAAGTATTTTAAATCCAGGTCCCACGTCTCTTGCCAGCGACTACAACGAACCCGTGTGCCTTTGAGGGGTAAATAGACAAACAATTCCCTGGGTGTAATTCCCAGGGTGGCGTTGTCGGAACAACTGACCTTTATATTAAGGAAACAATTGAAGTGTATCACTCGCTACCGCGCTTGCCACATGAAGCAGAATTCACCAGGCGTTGGATTGTTCACCCACTAATAGTGAACGTGAGCTGGGTTTAGACCGTCGTGAGACAGGTTAGTTTTACCCTACTGATGATGTGTTGTTGCAATAGTAATCCTGCTCCAATTCCGGATCATCTTCTAAATACTCCTGTTTACATTTAAAGCCATCCACAATCTCGCCCCCCCCCCCCCATCTGTCTGATCTCCTTCATGTTGCCCCCCCTCACGCTCCCTCAGGTCTTCCTCCTCTCTCCACCTCTCTGTGCCCCCCCCAGCACCATGGGAGCAGAGCTTTCAGCTGCTCTGCCCCTCACCAGACATCCGCAACATCCGCAACATCGGCTCTCTGCCTCAATTCAAATCCAGACTCAAAACCCACCTGTTTGAATCTGCCTATCAGCTGTAATTTTCACTCTTTCTTTTGTGTTCATTGTCTGTTGGTTCCTTTTGTGTTTTGTTCTCAATCGATTGTAAAGCGTCCTTCAGTGTCTAGAAAGGCGCTGTAAAATTGTATTTTCATTAGTGCTGGGCAACGATTAAAAAATTTTAATCGCATATTTTTTCTGTGATTAATTGCATTATGCGGAAAATACATTAAATGAATTCAAAAGTACGCTGTAATGATCATCCTGCCCCCAGCTGGGGACAGGAACTTTTTTCTTTTTGCCGGAATTTTGCAAGAAGTATATTTTTACAATAAAAATTTTATAATTCATCAAATATTTAATAGCTTAAAGAGCAACTAACCCCCTTGACAGAGATTTACTCTGCCCCCTCAGGATTTGAAAAGGGGCGGGCTTGGCGGATTGGAAGGGGGAGGGCGGGGAGGGGGGCTGAGTTGTTCTGACAGCGCACACTGGCAGACATGATTGACGTATCCGTTTTTTTTTTTTTTAAATGGAAAGTGACAGCGACCGCAGTGCTAGTGCTCGCAACAGCTGGTTCGAGGTGGAGGACTTTTCTCCTCCACCTTCCCCTGATGCAGCGCAGGGCCCAGAGCTGTATCAGTTTGAGCCCATGGCTCAAGCACCGACCGAAGCCGGGGCTGCTGCAGCCGAGGCGGGCGACGCTCTGCAGGGCCCAATGGGGGCAGTGTCTGAGTGGTAAATTAGCATCATCGCTAATACGCTATGTAGATTACTGTACAAACTACCAACACTTTGAGAAGAGGTGCATGTGTCTAGAGACAACATAGTGTAGAGCGGTGTTTTCTGAATGCAGAGATTTATTTCATTGGAACTCGCAGGTGTGCCTGGACACTGCAGCTCACTGTAACCAGCTGAAAACATCTGCTGCAGGGAGACCCCAAAGGTACAAAATAAAATAATATAACCCAACTGTTATTTATAATGTTTTAATGAACATACAAATACATTACTATCACAAACAAAATAGATATTTGTGCCTTCATGACCTCAAATGTCCCGTGTAGGTTTGACACAGATGTCAGCAGGTGGGGGTGTCCACCTGCATCACCCAGCACCCCGGGTTTGAGCCAGTCTCCCTCAACCCCTATGTTCTCCAGGCTGCCTATGAAAGGCAGATTTTTGGAGAAACCCAGGAGACGATGGTCAACAGGTTAGGTCCAGAAAGAGAATCCATGAGTCCTTGTAGTTTGTACTGTCTTATTGACATTTCTTTCTGTATCAGTTCCTATAGGCACCTCGCCTATAGGAACTCCATCAGGTGGTGCTGGGGCTACCTGGGGCAGCACATTAGGGTGGTCCTGCCATCCTGTGCTGTGACAGTTATTAGAGAACATTTCCCTGAAGATGGCCCATACACCGGCTTTCTTCCTCCCCTGGACTTCTATGAATAATTAAAGATTTGTTGTTCATACTTTGCTGAAGTGTATTATTTACTTGAGAAATACTTTTTCCTTTTGCATCAGTGCATTTCATTGCAGTATGTACATTTTAATCATACATTTTGGATTTGAAGGAAAATTACTTTAACAATGATACAGTTGCATATCCAAAGTGACCAGTTTTATGCCCAGACTTTGTTATGCCCTCATTTTTTTAAATTGTATTTTAGTAGTTCAGCTTTAGAATAGTTTTTGTCTTGGTTCTAGTCTTGGTTTGGACTCCAAGCTTGTACCTGTCAATTAAAAAGTAATGTCAAATACCTTTACTTTCTATTATAAAGTAATACTTTAGTGCAAAAAACATAAAAGTACTATCAAAACATTGAAAGACTGGAAAAAAAAAATAAGATCAACAGTTTATTGCATTTTTCTCAAAACAAGTTAAAGACAGAAATTTAATTAAACATTTAAAAAATATCAAAAACATTAATTCCTCCGTAAGTAGACAATATGTTGTGAATAGATTGGTTTGGAGCATTCTTTTCATTTCTTCTCTAATTGTAGCAGTGAGTGAGGTAATTACATTCAAACACAGTCTAAAAAGTGCAGAACAAACCATCTTAGACAGTGTAACAAAGAGTCACAAATAATGTGGACTGTTGTCTCTTGGCGTCTTCCATCCTCAGATCCTCCCTCAACTGCATGGGAAAAACTCTGGTAGAACCAGATGCAATATTGTTACTTTCAATAATCCTAACTCATGAAGGAGGGACCCATCTCCTGTAGGACGATTCAAGGGTGTGAGGTCTTTCCACTGATGCTCTCCCTCATACAAGTGCTTGATTGGACAATGGAAAATCCAAGTCAGTTTATTCAAAAGGCTTTCATGTCCTACAACAAAATAGTTTGACAACGTAAGTCAGTCTTTATATTTGCTAATCAAATGTGTTACCTTAAATTGTTGTTTACATAAATAGGCTTGATGCTGCTTACCCCATGGCTCACTTTATGGTCCATCAGAGCTCTGGACAGTTGCTCCATCCAATTGTTTTTTCTTTTTCCACTCACTGGACCCTGCATGGACAAGAAAAAATATTTTACTGCATAATGATGCTGAACTTATACAGTTCCTGTTTTTCTTTTTATAAAAAGAGTATTGTGGAGATCGGGCAAAAACATGCCAACACAGTTATACAGTGCATCCAAGAAATGCATGTTGTTTTTGTTTTTTATAAAATAAATCAATACTAGAAACAATTATACCACCTGCTGGTGTAAAGTATGAACTGCAGGTATAACCCAAAAACATATCTGTGAAGAATGGAAACATTTATAGTAATCAATTGAAATCCTATCTTACATCATGTTTTCTTGAATAAAATACACTCTTTTGAGTATGTTTATGTTTATCAAATCAACAGAAGAAAGTAATATACACACTACAGCACCTAGGATGTGGACAGTGATCTGGATCATCACCAAAATTTAATGGATTCTAAGTTAGTCCAAGACCCACCTTTCCACAAAGTTTCATTGCAATCTGTCCATTACTTTTTCCCTAGTGTTGCTAACAGACCAACCAACCAACAAACCAAAAAACCCACGTGATTACATAACCTCCAGGCCTGGCGGAGGTAATGATAAAAATGGGTGAAATCCTACTTTGCAGATTTCATTGAGTACGGGCTATTTTGGAACCTAACCCCTGCAATAAACGAGAGACCACTGTATCCCCAATACTCACCTTATATGTTCTTGGCAAACCTGGACCTGTGCCTGCAAACTGCCTCCTGTTTATCTGGCCTCTCATACTGAGCACAGAGTGGTCCAGGCACAGGCACAAGGTCAGAGAAGTCCTGATAGGGAGAAGCATCCACCACCACACTCTCGAAAAGAAGAGCCATCAGCTTGTCGATGTAAACTGGAAAAAACATAAAAAAAAACATAACATTGGACTCATCATAATCCTCACACACATTGCATTGATTGTTTTTTGTAAAAATGACATACCTGAGGTAGGACTGGTCTTGAGAGCTCTGACAGTGTAGTCTCCTTGTTTGTACTTCGGATATACAGCTGCATATCTTAGCTCCCCGGTTGTTGTCGATGCATGTGACCGTGTAGCATTTTCATTATAATGCAGAGCAGCCACCTGCAGCCTAAAATATAAATAATAAAATGAATATGTCAAGGTAATTTTAGAAACATTTACAAGAGGTTTAAGCAAAAATAGCTGTTGGTCTTATTGAATGAAATACCTGGCCAACATGCCTTTGAATGAGTACACCACACTTTTGGGAGCAAATTGGGAGCTTTAGACTGATCAAGCTAATGAACCAGATCTACACACACTGACATGTCTCTGACCTGGTAAAGATGCTCTGCCACCATTAAAGAAATATATTAAAATACTAACTGCACCATCGACACAACAACAAACATTACTGAACATCCAAGGTGTGTTAGACACAGAGAACCATCAGTCTCAGGAGTGTTTTCCATTATTTTATTTGTCCAGGAGCAGAGATCAACAGAAATGAACAAAGCTGACAGAACTGGTGACTGAAGAGGTGACGTCTGCACAAAGAAAGAAAGAAAGAAACAATAAAATAACAGTCCGGTTATCTCCCAGGTTACAGATTACTAGTTACAATGGAAGTGCAAAGTGTACTTATTTGATCAGGAGACCCTGGTTCTTGCTGGAGGTCCCAGTGGAGACCCTGGTCAGACCCTGGTGCTGGAGGTCCCAGTGGAGACCCTGGTCAGACCCTGGTTCTTGCTGGAGGTCCCAGTGGAGACCCTGGTCAGACCCTGGTCCAGCTCCTGCTGGTGGTTCAGTGTTCTCTTGTGAAGCAGAGAGCAGCCTCAGTTCTCTGTGGCGTCTGAAAACGAGGCTCTGCTCCACGATGTCCCAGGAGAGGCTCAGCAGTGACTGTCTGCCATGTCCATAGAGACAAGCTGGAAGGAGGACAAGGAGGACAAATGTAATGTGTTCATTGGCACTTCAGAACGGCAGGACAATGTTTTTGGGCACTTTTAAAAATGATGATGTTACCTTTTAGCCTACAGATCTGGACCTGTAGGACTTCCAGTCCTCACAGCTGCAGTTCTGTTGGGGACAAAAGACAGTGTCTGAGTATGTTTAGCTGTGTTTTCTATGTTCAGTGTTAAATGTCCAGTGAGATTTGAACCAAGGGGCAGATAAAAAAAAGTCTTCACTAAAGTGTGCACATTTAAACCTATCTTAAAATAAATTGTGTTTCCTTAGCATCTTTGATGCATTATTTCAGTAGTTCAAAAATAAAAATATGAAATTCATCCCTATTCACATCTTTCAATAAAACTTGCATTTCTTTTTAATCAAAAGCAGCAGGTCCCCCGGGGACGAAAAGTATGTTGATGATGAACATTAGCTGAGACTAGAATGAGGCCAAACAGCCTCAAAATGTTGCTGTTAGCATGTTGACAGTAAAGTTCTTCAGGGCATATCCACATTTCAAAACAGACTACCGCCTCTTGCATAAAGTTTATAACCTGGGATAATCACAGGGTTAAACTAGCAACCAAGTTTTCAAACTCACCACAGGAGCT
Source organism: Salarias fasciatus (assembly GCF_902148845.1). Taxonomy (NCBI): domain Eukaryota; kingdom Metazoa; phylum Chordata; class Actinopteri; order Blenniiformes; family Blenniidae; genus Salarias; species Salarias fasciatus. Next base: position 2,731,797 of record NW_021941374.1, on the reverse strand, counting down.
GCAGAAGACAGAGCTGCTCTGTGTGGAGCTTCCACTGGAACAGACGCACATTTAGAACAGCCGCACTTTTTGTTTTGTTTTTTTAATCCTCTGAACGTCTGTTTGCGTCTCTGATGCTTGCGGATGGTGCGTTCAGGAGCATCGGAATGTTATATACTACTGAAAATAACCGGGGTTAAAATGGCTTCACGTGAAGGATTTGTGTGTAGTGGAGAAAAAACACCCCTGGCAAAAGTCTCCCCCTAAACCGACGCCTATGCGCGCATTCCAGGCGGGCAGTGTTGAAACCAGTTTATTAAAAACAATCGTGGCCGACCTGTTGTGTTGTTTGGAATGCGCCTGGAATGCGCGGGTGTAGAAAACGAGCGCTCCCGTCAATGCGGAAGTGAACGAACCCCGCCCGTTGCACGTGGTCTAGGCGACACGAAACAAGCGCTCCCGCTGCAGGCGCACGTCGCCACTGCGATCCCATGAAATGAAGCGATAAAAAATAAAAATGATTCATACATCGCACTTTTAAAATTACTATTATGACTTGACGTGACTCGTCGAGTCAAAGGATTCGAGTCAAGTCCAAGTCTAGAGTCACTGAGCTTAGAGTCCAAGCAAGTCCAAGTCTTTTTTTGATTTTATCAAGTTGAGTCAAAAAGTCATAAAATCGTGACTCGAGTCCGAGTCGAGTCCGAGTCTCAAGTCCAAGTATCCCATCTCTGCACATTACCATAGTAAAGGTTAGGACTCCCTCTATCAGGTTCTTATAGACTGTTTCCATAATGTGCTTGCTCACTCTGAAGGAGTTGAGCTTGCGCAGTAGCTCAGTTGGTAGAGCAGGTTGTCTTATAACCAAAAGGTTGGCGGTTCAATCCCCGCTCCCGCAGGCGTAAAACTGGCGTTGTGTCCTTGGGCAAGACACTTCACCCACCTTGCCTAGTATGAAAGTTGTGAGAGTGAATGGTTGGTGGTGGTTGGAGGGGCCGATGGCGCAGATTGGCAGCCTCGCTTCCGTCAGTCTGCCCCAGGGCAGCTGTGGCTACAGTAGTAGCTTACCACCACCCAGTATGGTGTGAAAGGGTGATGTGATATTGCAGTGTGAAGCGCTTTGGGCTCTGTCGTGCAGGGTAAAAAGCGCTATACCCATAGTCCATTTACCATAGATGGAGACGTTGGTTACAGATTATAAAAATATAGTCTGTGTTTTCACTGAAATTTAAATTACAATCAATATATGTACCCAAATATTTGAACTTGCTTACTATCTCTACAGTCTGTCTCCTCATGATGAGGGGCTGCACGGGGTCCTGTTCATGGAAAACAAGTTCCTGTGTTTTTATTACACTGATCTCTAAGAAACTTTTATCGCACCACTTCTGGAGAGATGACACATGTGCTCTATATACTTCCTCTCCAACTGCATCCCCCTTCTTTAATAAGGCAACCAGGGCCATATCATCCACATACTTAAACAAACGAAACTTTTCCAGATCTAATTGGAATTCGTTTGTATGAATAGAAAAAAGTAATGGAGATAAAATAGTGCCCTGTGGGGCGCCAGTGTTCAGTACAATGATATTGGACCAAGTACTATTTACCAGAACCTGTTGAGGACGGTCACAGAGGAAGTCCCTAACAAGGTGGATAATACCACCGTTTACTCCGATATCGATAAGTCTCTGCAGCAGGATGTGAATCTGCACACTATTAAAGGCGGAAGTCAAATCCATAAACAAGGCCCAAGCAAAGTGGGAGGGGCTTGAAGGTGCTTTGACAGAGTGTGGAACAAACTGACCGTTGCTTCATCAGTTCCCCTCTGACTCTTGTATGCAAACTGGAGATGATCTACTCTATTGGAAACCAATGCTGTGATTTGTCTGCAGATAACTCTCTCAAAACATCTCCCTAAGATAGAGGTAAGTGCAATGGGCCTGAAATCTTTTAATTCAGTAGCTCCAGGTTTTTTAGGACTAGGCACAATATAAGACATTTTCCATAATTTGGGCATTGTTAAGGAGTTAAGCAAGTACTGGAATAACTCCAGCACAATACCTTTAAGTTCATGAAGATTTTCTTTTAAAACTCTCCCTCTCAGGCCATCTGGCCCCGGGGCTGAGTGGGGCTGAATACTAGACAGGCTGGCTTCAATCTCATGTTCGTTCAGTGTAATAGGGGCATATCCTGAAATGGACCTACACACCCTGTCACGTTCAGCACTACAATCGTTCTTGTCAAAACGACTGAAAAAGACATTTAAATCATTTGCGAGAGATGGAGAGGGGTGAGCCAGGGGGGTACGGTTTTTCTTAGTTTCCCTGCCCATCATCACATTTAAACCTTCCCACGCTTTCTTGGCTTTTCCTGAGAAGTAATGACATTCAACTTTATCCTTATATTCTGTTTTGCTTTACTCAGTTTAGATCTTAGTTCACATCTTATTTCCTGAAGTAACTCAGTATTACCATTTTTAAAAGCACGTTTTTTCTCACGAATACATTCCTTAAGATCACTGGTCATCCACAAATTATTGGGAAATATTTTAACAGTTTTAGTTTTGAATGATTTTACTTTCATTAAACAATTAATAGGACGTAAAAGTGTCAATTAATTCATGAGGGGTGTCACATGAGTTTAGAAATAGCCAGTCAGTAGTTTCCAGCTCACATTTCATCTCCTCCATACAATCCTCAGTCCAGATCTCAATTTCCTTAGTCACTGTCTTTTCCTGTCTCAGCTTAGCCCTGTAACGTGGAAGTAGATGGACGACATTATGGTCGGACTTCCCCAAGGCAGGCCTGCAGATGGATTTATAGGCGTCTGGTATGTTGCCTTAGCACTTATCCAGGGTACGTGCGAGGCAGGTGGGACAGTCCACGTATTGATGTAAAGCGGGTAGATGATCAGACAGGTCACAGGAGTTAAAGTCCCCGAGTAACAGAACGGGTGGGTTAGCGGCACGGGACAGGGCAGTGTTATAACTCTCGGCTATCCTGGCTGCAGCTCCCACCAAGTCTGGCCCAGGTACATAGGCCAGTATGATTGTAATCTGGCCAAACTCCCTCGGGAGGTAAAAAGGGCGAAATGAGACAACCAGAATTTCATAGTCATGTGTGCACACACGTTCCCGGACGGTGTACTGAGTAGCCCAGCGTGTGTCCATATAGACACACAAACCACCGCCAATAGATTTCCGTAACGAATTAATGTCTCTGTCAGCCCGAATAATTGTGTAACCTGGCAGGTTGGGGTCTGACATCTCTTTCAGCCAGCTTTCCGTGAAACAGATAAGGTTACTCTGTCAGAACTCCTTATCATAGTGAACTTTAGCGATCAGTTCATCCATCTTGTTGCTCAAAGAGCGAACATTAGAAAAAGTTATTACCGGTAGAGGATGTCTACTGCCGCGCCTCCTCAGTCTTTCTCTCACTCCACCTCTGGATCCTCTTTTCTTTATTTTATTTCCTTTCCGCGTTACGATGTTTAAGTTGCGGATACTTGATCAGCAGCTCCAGACCAGAGTACTCCGGCTTGACTGAGTGCCTGAGTGACAACAGCTGGTCCCGCGTGTAGGTGAGGATGCCGACTTTTCCATGTAAACTCCATACTTCGGCGATTAAACCACTGAGGAGGCACACAGCCAGCCAAAGTAATATGCCGGCACTGAACTTCATTTTGCCACGAAGAGAATGTGGGCTTAATCACTTAAAGATCCTATATCGTGCAAAATCCATTTTTTTAAGGTTTTTAGCATGCCCCAAAGTTGAATTCCCTTGAAAACCACCCCCAAAATGTTATTTGCCTTCTTCCACGCATGTCTGAGTAATCTTCGTCAGTCTGCTGCTCTCTACAGCAGCCCCTCCCTTCGGGTAGAAAACAGCTCGTTTGAAACTCTTCAAACCTAAGGATGTCCAACCCAGTCTCACTGCAATTTGTGCTATGAGTCACGTAAATTAATCTATTGCATCGTGTCCAGGAGCACGATTTGCACTTTTTTTTCGTGTCCCACGTCACTCTTTTTAAACTAATACATTTCAATGAGAGTCGCCTGGCCACGCCCCCCTCGCGATTAAACGAGGCATAAACTGTTGTTTCTTTTATCCAGACACTCAAATAATATCCAGCATTACTGTTATTGCCCTGTCCACGCTGAAGGTAATTTTAAAGATGTGTGCACCCACATAGCTGAACAGGAAAATGCTGGAAACATCGCGATAGTATCCATTCAAATATAAAAGGGGAGAAAAAAATCATCCACTCTCTGTATGGTCGAAATACATATTGGCGATCTACGTGGTTCCATTCTCAGTTCAAATGTGTTCAATAGTGAGCAAAGTGACATAACAAAGCGACTTTGACCGGGGAGGAACGGACATGCAGCGCAGGAGGCTCCTACGACTGGTTACCGGCTGCCGACAGCTCAGCCGCGGGCAGCCGGTTCAGCTGCTCCCCTGCTCCGCTCGTCGCGGGCGGGCGGCTGGGCTGTGCAGCCGTGCACCGGGCTCCCCGGTTGGGAGACTGGAGGACAAATTGAGTGATTCTGGTGACTGACAGGCTAGAAGAGGACAATGTGCCTGGAGCCTTATGTCGCCGTTCTGTGTGCACAGGCTAGCTTAGCTACAAGCACGCAGGCTGTTTGCTCACGTGACCGAACCGCAATGCATCATGGGAATCGTAGTGAAAAACAAGACGGGGGTCCGATATGCACAATAACCCGCCGCATGCCTCTCATATGCACATCTGTTCGGCAGGTTTATGCACCAGATCATCCGTGCTTCCACATCTGCCCGGGACGCTGCGCCAAAGTCATCTTATAGACTGTCAATGGACAAAAACCATTGATCCAGAGAGCGGGACTGTCGGTATCGCGAGAACACAAGATCTCGCGGGAATAGCAACATTAGCAGTCACACGGTTGCTGGCAAATCACAGAAATAAATCCAGATCGATGTGTTTCTTCACTCTCAATTCATAAGACACGCATTACACTTTACCAGTAGCACATGTTCAGCTGCTCATACGGTTTATTGGCGTTCATAAGCTCATAAACGTAACCCTACGTTCAAACCCCATACAGAACTACAAAATATGTGACGTCATCAAATAGACTTGCATAAATCCGCCATGCAAGTTGTAGTTCTATCTTCAAAATACCCCTTATCCCTAAGTAGAAGAGTAAAACACACAAAAAAAGTACATTTAGGGGTTCAGAGTGATGACGAACATGCTTCTTTGGATTATTTTTTGAAATGAAACTGACATACATAAGTGAAATTTAGTTGTTACCACATATCGTGATGCCCCCTGCTGGTGATAATATCAAGTCAAACCTGACAGGATAGTGGAGTTCAAGGGCTTTGTATAACAGTTGGTCCCATGATTCTAGCATTTTTCATTGTCAAAATAGAAGCTTTAAAAGAAGCACCAAAGTCAAAGTTCAAAGGTCAATATCTCTGAGCAGGAGCAAATTCAAACTTCCAGTCTGCCATAATCAAACTCCTCTGATCTGGTCCTTTACAATGATGTATCATGCTTAGTCTCATGACATATTTTTAATTTTCCCTCTTTTGGAACCAGCCTTGTTTGGCATGTATGTTTCAGGGACACATGTGAGGCTCGACGGGATGAAATGTGATTGAATTGAATTTATCTCAAATATAGTGGCCAAATTCTTCATTGAGAACGTTGTTTGAACTTACTGGAATGCTTTGTTGTCATTTTGGGTCTCTTCTTAAAATCTACACAGTTGAGCCTCACATGTGTCCCTGACGGAGAATATGATCGTGAGATAGATTGGTTTGATCTGAATGACGTTGGGAAATCGGAGAACAATGCCTCGTTTGGTCAGCAAGTGGAGGCTGTGATTTGTAAGATAGGCGTAGTGAATGGACAGCCGAAGGACAGAGAAAAGAGGGAGAGGAAGCTGAGAGAGTGGGTGGAGGGGAGAGTGAAGTCTGGGTTTCTTTCACCGCTGTGGAAAGCTGTTGACTTGTATGATTTAATGCGTAAGGTGGAGGAGTCGTGTTTGAAGAAGAAAAAGGCTTTGGGAGACGGCAGAAAGACAGGATTGCTGGGGAATGCTCGTAAAACAGATAGTGCGCTGCGGAAGATTGATGAGTGGCTGGAAGCTTCACGATGCATGGCAATGGGACATTGCGCCGCGCAGCGATCAAAGGGCGGTGCCCGCCCGTCCAGTGGGGAGGAAGTTTCCTCTTCGAGCGCTGGCGAGAGACAGGAAGCGACTCTTCCTCTGACGGAGACTAAGACTGAGGGCGTGCCTTCGCCTGTGACTGAGAACCAGCCCACGACGCCTACTTTGTATCCACTCCTCCCACTGACAACTCCTCCTGGAGACTATCTGACTCCACCTGGTGGTAAGATGCAGCCACCACCCTACATTCCTGTGACAGCTCCATTCTCGCCGCATAATCCATTTGTTTCCACACCAGAACCCACTCTGCAGCTTCCAGTCCTGCACATAAAAAAAGGAATATTAGAGGGTCATTGGACTAATGATGAGGGATTATGTGAAGTAACAGTAACCTCACACACAGACAAACAACAGTCCACACCCAAGCCTACTTCCACAACATTGTCCATGCAACAGGGTAACCCCGGCGTGGACGCAACACATTTACTGGGCAGCGAGGCTCTTCTACAACAATGGCGACAACAGAAGAAGGAGGTAAAACAGCGACAGCGCGCCGATACTGTAAACAATCCTTCACCAGAGGAGGAGGACGCCAATGAAGCAGAGAGCCAGAGAGAGATGCAGCGCCTCAGGGAACAACACGACATCAAGCGCTGGGAACAGGAATAGATGTACAAGGTGGATCGGATGTTAAAAGAGGTCGACGAGACCATGAGCCGCCTTACAGCCAGCGGACCGCCAGACCTCGGACCGCCTAAGATCAAATATGACTTGAGGCCCAGATCAAAGGGACGACCAAAACAGGATGATGGTGGGGCTGAGGATGATGAACTGAACTTTGCCATGCCACTAATGTCAACAGTAGGACATGGGGGAAGAGTAAAAGTTAAATACACTCCTTTCTCTGTAACTGACCTCTCCACTATTGCTTCTTCTCTCCCAAGTATTAAGGACGGTGGTGGTGCTTGGCTGCAGGCCCTGACCAAGGCAACGGCAGGACAACAGTTGTCCAAAGGTGACATCACGGGACTTCTGACCCGATGCTGTAGTGCCGCGGATCGTCAGCAGGTGTTAGCCCAGCTTGGCTGGGACAGAGATGACCCGGCTGAACCTTTGGCAACCCGCTCCACCACCCAGCTGTCTGACTGTCTGAAGGGGTATTTCCCTCTTCCGGCGTGTGTCTATGCTGATTTGGTGTTTTCCCCCAAGGCAGGACAGACTCCAAATGAATTTATGACCCAGGCCTCTGAGGACTTCACGCTGAGGACCGGACAGCATCCCACCGCCTCACCTCTGCACTCTCAGATTTTTAGGGGAGCGGTGATGAAGGGACTGCCGGCCCCTGTGGTGTCCAAGCTGAAGGACAACCCGGATCTGCCTGGAGCGGAGCATGCTCGATGGGTAACGCACACTACGCATCATCTGAGAACCTGGCAGGAGGAACAACAGGCCAAAGCCACACACAAAGGCAATTTAGAGCTCAAATTGCTTGACATGAATATTAAAGCAGCGGGCAGTAAAAATAAACAGATGCCCTGCACTGATAACACACAGACACCCCCACAGTCAGCACCAGTTCTGGTTCCTGATCCCACACCATATGTTGGAGGGGCAATGACAACACAAATGTATATGGGGCCACCGGAGACGTGGGGGGCGGCGGGTCCACGTGGTTTCCCGGGTCAGGGTGGTGACACCGTGTGCTGCTGGAGGTGTGGCATGCCTGGACACATCTCACGTGTCTGCCGTCAGCCCATGAACAACAGGCCGAGAGGAAGAGGATCTCCATGAGGTAGAGGAGGCTACGGAGGACCCAAGCCACAGGGGTTCCAACAGCCTGGTGCGACAGGTAACCAACAACCCCAGGTTCCCCAAATGCACCTTGTTCCTCAGCAGCAGCCCGGCCCACAGGGATCAGCGGGACAATATCCACAGTGACGCAATCCTGAACCAGTGCGGACAGAGGCTTTGCAGGACCCCTGTCTGACGTTGAGGATAGAAGGGAAGGACATTTCCTCTTTCCTCTGCCCCGTTTCTGGACTGGAGCGTGGGCGTCTGCCTGGGTGGGCGGCTTGGATCCGGGCTCTGTGATGTCCGCCGGCTGTCTGGGCTCTGAGGGCCTCTCTGGCCTGCTTCTGGCGTTCTCAGAGGTCAGAGGTCATATATGCATGATCACTATCACCATCATATTCACATGATCACGTTGATCTTTAATCACTCTTCACATACTCGGTTACCTTGTCTTCTTGTGGTGGTTAGAATAATGGTGATCTGTAGCAGACCTCTCTTGATGCACGCCCAGAGTTTACTACTAGTTACGACTAGCTATATTCAAAAAAAAAAAAAAAAAAAAAAAAGGGTTTGTGGTGTCCTTGCATTTCATTCCTCCCCTACACCTTTTTTCTTGTGGCCTGGTCTGTTCACTAATATGGTTCGGGGGGGGAAAAAAAAAAAAAATGTATGTATGGTTCTGTAATTTTCTGTGTTGGTTGTCGGCTCTGTTTTGGTGTTGTCTAGATTCGGGGTTTGGGATTATTCTAGGTTGCGTGTGGTGCGTCGACAACACTGTTTTGTATTGTGACTTTGTACATAGGTTGTGCCCCCCCCCCCCCCCCCGTTCTCCCTCTCTTTATCTTTCTCTCTTTCTGTTCCTGCTATCTGAGCGTCTCCGTCCCGGTCCTGTCCTCAGCCATGCCGGATGCCAGCTTTAAATAAAGGCAGCAGCAGGAGGAGACTCAGTCTCGTCCTGCTGCTAATATTAAAATCTGTTCGGATAGTAAAAGGCTACAATCATACAATATTGCACGCCCCAGCTGCCGAACAGGACAAGGGAAAAAAAAAAGAAGAAGGGAAGGACATTGACTTTATGGTGGACACCGGTGCGAGGTATTCTTCTATTCATCTCCTACCACCAGGTGCCAGCATCACCCCGAAGACTGTCTCTCTCACTGGTTTTGAAGGAAAGCCTAACGACCTGCACTTTCTTTCCCCTGTGACTGTCACGATTGCCTCCCAAATAGCTCACCACAGCTTCATTTTTGCTCCACAGTGTCCCATTAACCTCCTCGGCCATGATCTGCTCATTCGCCTGTGCCCCATGATCAAGTGCACAGCTGATGGGATGATATTGATCTTCCCTGATGACTCCACCTTTCACTGCAGCCAGCAAACGGACAGCATGCTGATGATGGAAGCGAATGAAGAACTTCCTGAGCCAATGAGACCTTTGGCTGATGTTTACTGGGCTCTGATCGACTCTGCCGCGCCCTCCTGGGGTTCATGTGTGGAGCTGCTCGACCTGTGGCGCCCGTGGATTTGCTTGCTCAGACCTTACCTCCCGTTGGTTGACCCATATCACTGTACATTGTTTTATGACAGGAATGAGGATCCAGTCTATGCAGATGAATTCTACAAGGTCGCAGGTCGTGTTTGGTCTCTATCGATACATCAAATGTATATTGGAAAACCAGGTGTGGCATTAGGAGTGACGCTTACACCTACCCAAAGAAAGTGGTACCGGATGGAGGCACCCCAGGACCCAGGGGTACTTCCCTGTCACCCACACATCTCACTCCTTGTTGCCGCCACACACACCGCAAAAGACTTAGGGCCGTTCACTAAGTCCTGTGTGGAAGCTCCCGATTGGCGACCCACACCAATTCCTAACCTCCTGTACAGCTCCTCTCTTGATGCCTACTGTGTTTGTTGTACCTTTCATAATGTTGATGCTGTTCCAGAACATGTGACCATGGACAGATCTCATGGTCGTGAAACCACCGATGCAGATGGAGCTCAGTCCATGTTGGACTCCCTCCCACCTTCGGTTTGGTCATCTTCTCCGACGGACGTTGGATTCTGTAATATAGAACCTGTCACCTTTTCTTTCAACCCAGAACCAGTCTATCAGAAGCAGTAAAACCACTTCTCCGGCTGGCGAGGAAGGGATATTGGAGACTATTGACGGTCTCCTAGAAGCTGGTGTTCTCGTTCCACTTTCGGAGCCCTCTCCGTGTGAACACTCCCATTCTCCCCGTACAGAAGAAAGAGGGTAAGTACCGCATGGTTCATGACCTACGGGCCATCAATGCTGCGGTTACTACTCCCCAACTTCCTGTACCTAACCCATTCTCTGCTCTCGAAGATTTGACCCCCTCTCATAAATTCTTTACCTGCATTGACTTGGCTAACGCTTTTTTCTGTCTCCCGCTCTTTCCGACAGTCGCCCCCATTTTTGCGTTTGCCTGGAAGGGACGTCAGTACTCCTACCCGCGTCTCCCTTAAGGTTTTGAACTCTCCCCAGGCATTTTCAACGCCATTCTGAAATCTCTCCTCACGGGTCTGGTTTTACCGGATGGTGTTCTTCTGGTCCAGTATGTCGATGACCTCCTGCTGGCCGCCCCAACTGAATCAACTTGTTTGGAGGCCACAAAATCTCTCCTCCTGTGGCTACATTCCAAAGGTTTCAAATGCTCCCGAGGAAAGGTTCAATGGGCCAGAGCACAGGTGTCTTTCCTTGGCCGTCTCATTTCTGCTGCTGGGACTGGCCTCTCGTCCTCCCATCGCTCATCCATTCTTTCTCATCCTCAGCCAGTCACTGTTAAACAGATGTTGAGTTTCCTGGGTCTTGCAAATTTTTCCAGGTACCATGTCCCAGATTTTGTTTCTTTGACACTGCCATTGCGCCAAATGGTCAATGAGGCTGGTATGCGTAACCTCTCAGCCCCTCTTCAGTGGTCTATTGATGCTCAACACTGTTTTATTGCCTTAAAACAGAAATTGTCCACTGCTGCTGACCTAGCTATCCCCAACTATTCAATCCCATTTCATCTTGATGTCTCTGCCAAGGCATCCTCTGCTTCTGCTATTTTATATCAGAAGAAGGGGGAGAACAGAATAGTCTGTTTGTATGCGTCCACAGCATTACAACCCTATGAGAAACGACATCCTACTTGTGCAGCCTTTGCATCAGCTCTGGCGAGATTGGTGGAAAAAACATCGCATGTAGTGCTGAAACACCCACTACACATTCACACAGAACATAGTGTTATGCATTATGTCACAAGCAAACTGTTCTCCATAACATCAGGAAGACAAAGGAAGATTGAAGCGACACTGCATCAACCACACATTTTCTTCTCGTCATCCATTGTCAACATGGCTGATCTGATACTGGATGAGGAGGAAGGCCATCCACATAACTGCGTGGATGTGGCTGCAAAACAACAAACAATCAGAGAAGGACTGTTTGCAGATGCCATACAACATGCAGACATGGACATCTATACAGATGGATGCTGCTACAAAGGACCAGATGGTCTAATCTCGTCTTATGCAGTCATCCAGGACATTTCCCCATCAGCAGACAGAACAGGACAATACAGGACATTACACACACAACTCATTGAGGGTAAACAATCAGCTCAGAGAGCAGAAATTCTGGCTGTAAATAAAGCACTCCAATTGGCAGAAGGAAAAACAGTGAACATTTACACAGATTTGGCGTATGCATGCACCGTAGTACATGTGGCACTGAGTGAATGGCTGAGGGCAGGGTTTCTTACAGCAACAAGAACGCCTATCAAGTACCAGGAGGAAGTGTTGCAGTTACATCAGGCATTGCTGCTCCCCTCAAAGGTGGCAATTGTAAAATGTAAGGGACATTCCAAATCCCGAGACAAGGTCTCTCAAGGTAACGAAGAAGCTGACAGAGTGGCAAAGCGGACTGCAGGCTACAGCCCAGCCGACGCCAACCAGATGATCCAAGCAGGTCCACACACAGAAGGACACACATCATTCCCACATACACCAGAAGCATTACAGGACTGGCAGAAAGAGGCGTCTCCTGAGGAGAAGTCGATGTGGTTGCGGAAAGGAGCAAAGGTGAGTGACGAAGGACTGTGGACAGGTCACGACAAGCCAGCAATACCACAAAGCCGACTGATCTCCATGATCCAGGAGGCACATCTACCAGATCACTGTGGTCAAAAGGAAGTCCTGCGCAGGCTACAACATTGGTGGCACCCTTTCATGACCCATGTGGTTCATGAAGAACTGTCCAACTGCACTATATGTAAGTGTCACAACTCCAGACCTGCAGCAAAACCTACTGAGAACAATGCGAGACCACATCTGACGAGACCTGGACTTGAGGTGATAATGGACTTCACTGACATGATCACCACTTGCAATGGGTACAGGTACCTACTGGTAATTGTGGACAGCTATTCAGGCTGGCCAGAAGCATATCCATGCAGGAGAGAAACAGCACAGAATGTGGTAAAAGCCTTGGTAAACCATTACATTCCAACCCATGGGTTCCCCAAACTAATAAGATCTGACAATGGTACACATTTCAAAAACACACACCTCCAAGAGGTGGAAAAGATGCTTGGGCTCAGGCACAAATTTGGTTCAGTGTACTATCCTCAGTCCCAAGGACTGGTGGAGAGAATGAACAGAACTTTGAAAGAAAAACTGGCTAAAATTATGACTTCAACAGGACTGACGTGGTTAAAGGCGCTCCCTCTTGCACTGATGTCTGTCAGAATGTCTTTAAGTTCTAGGAGAGGAATGTCTACGTATGAACTTAACACTCAGCGGAGTTTCCCAGGACCGACAGGACCGTTGCCCACAAAGACTGGTGAAGGTAAGCATGACATGGCTGATGTTGTGAGTGCTTATAATTCCAGGTTCCAGAACGCCAGAGGTCCTGAAGAGTCACAATCAACGCCCCATGTGACTGAAGACGGTGGTGCGACTCACGTTCTGCTGGAGGTCTACAAGAGGAAGTGGTCTGAACCCCGTTGGACTGGACCGTACGAGGTGACGGAACGTACCTCCCACGCGGTCCGGCTCAAAGGAAAGGGTGACACGTGGTACCATCTAAGTCACACCGTCCCAACTACACTTCAACCGGACAACAAGGAGCCAGAATAACGCTCCCCATGAGAGAGAGAGGCAAGGTAGTCTACCCTTAGCCTCAGAAGACAAGATTCCAGGAACATCGAGAGGTGAAAGGGGGTGAGGATACCGGAGCGCTCACCCTCCTCCAAGTAGTGTGCCAAGCTACCAACGCAAGAATTAAGTAGGGCAAGGGTGGAAGACCCTCCTACTTTGTATTTTGTTGTGTGTGTTCATTTTTGCAGGAAACTATGAACCGGTACACTGCATTCACGAGCAGATCCCGACCTAGGTGGGCACCTTGGGGTGACCCGTGGCTCACGAGAAGGACAATGTGGTTTGTATTCTTTGTATCTCTGTGTGTGGCTATAGCTTTGATCTGTCTGGAACGTCCCTGGGAAAGGTATCAGTCTACTGATACCGCACCTTCCCTGAGTCCAACCCCAACTACAATCAATGGTTCGGAACTCGCCACTGATTCAAACATAACAGCCCTTCCTAGGGTTAGAAGGAGAAGAGCCGCGCCACCTAATCCTAGACGACCACCTCAGGGAACTTGTGACATGTACCAAATTGTTGGTCTAGTTCATGTCTGCATCCCTGTAGGTAACAAATCAGTAATTAAAATAGATCTTTCAAAATTAGATGACACAAGATTTTCTTCCTCGCCGTACTTGGGGACACAATGGTTTGTCACTTGGGGTCAGAAAAATGACCGTTCTTGGAATAATCTGGTAGTCGATGAGTCAGGTTGGACACCATATTGGGGGTTGTCTCCTTACTCCCAACATTTCCAGAAAATCATGTCGATGTCTCGTACCGAGCACACTATGTTTCTCACGGTAGATCTGACCTCGTTTAAGAAAGTCTCTGACTGGAGTCCTGTCCCTACTCAAGAAGGCAAATATTTTGGCCGGAATCAGTCATACTTGTTTCTCCTTTACATTAGCACCCTATGCCAGGACCGACGCTCATTGGTATTTGATAATTTGCGCGACGAATGCTTCCACACCAACAACAGGAAATTACCACCCAAAGGGTCTTGTGGCTGCATCTGATGCAGGCAAGGATTCGTTCACCAAGTGGGACCTTAACGACCTGTTTGCATTTGAAACAGGTAGAATCATGGACAACGAGTGGCTGCATACAGCCCAACAGGCTGCTCAGGCTGCAGACAAAGGGGATTGCCTGGTGTGTATGGGAGCTAAACCCACCCTGGTGATGACGCCCACGATAATGGACAATTCCACCAACGCCACACATTGTATGCTTGACATTATGTCCAAGGATGTACCTTCGGACAATTGCACATAGTTGGATCATGTGTATCCAGTTACTAACGCTCTGGATGTCGCTCCACAGTTTACACCTGTCTCAGCTTTCCGATTTACCTGCTTCCATGGCCCAGGAGGGGGACCCCAGGTTGGCACTGTTGACGTAGGTACTTTTTGCCACACCAATATCTCGGTTAGCCCTTTAAGCTCGGGGCCATTTTCGCCTAAAAGTTCAACTAAAGACGTACCCAAAGTAAACTGAATGCTGTTCTTGAACTGTTTGGAGTACATGCATGGTTGGGGTCTCATTTGAAAGCTGACAACCTGTATTTTCACCCAGTGCAGTCAGAATTACTCTAGGTGCGACTGCCACAGATTTATTTATGTTGCAGCACACTGAATTAGGATGAATTTCATTCTCGCCTGAATTTTTTCCCTCTTAAAACACTTGGAAATAAGTCTGGAAGCACTGTGCGAGCTTGAAAACACAATTTTGCTAAAGCCTGGGGTCTTACATAGTTCAGGTCAAAATGTCAGAGCAGTACTACAAGAAATGAGTGTTTCACACATGTATTTGTACTGCTATGCCCCGGCGGGGTCAATTTTGGACATCCTCTGTATACCCTCTGAATGCCCTCGGTACAATGGTATATGTTGGTTTTTGGCCCGTTTTTACATTATTTTCACTCCAAAAACTCATAAAGTACTCAAAAAATCACTTCAGAGAGGCATCAGTGTGGGATAAGGCACTCAGACTGAGAGGAGCAGGGACAGACAGCAGGTGCATCCCTCAGCAGATATCTGAGAAGTCCCAAAACCCCGCCAGCGGGCCAGCCAGCCATTCAGCAAGCTCATTGGCTACCAGCCCTGTCAGTCAAACGTTTCTACCGACGTGATTGGCTCAGAATACGTTGATTACGAGTGATGACGACCGATGACGTGGGTCCATCATTTTCGGCAGCGGTTGGCTGGTTAGCCATCGGAGGGAGGGATGAGTCACTTGATTGGTTGAAATATGACGAATAAGCAACGGAAACCGATCAGTCGCCATATTGGATATCAGCACGAGGGAGAGACGTCTGGATGTTTTTATCTGATAAAAAAATGGATTATTATCGGACGCGCACGCAGAGAGACGCGCCGCGTGCGCGCGCGGTGGCGCGTCTAATTCTGGATTATTTGCTTATTTCAAGACATGTTTTGGACAAAAGGCTATACTTTCTAGCTTTGCCTGGATGCATACGCTTGTACTGTGGCAGTTTTTGCTGGATTATCTGGATTATGGATCGTCTGTGATCAGTCATGAGCCTCCAAAGGTGAGTTGCGCTGTTTACTTAATTTGCTGTATGTTGGACAAATGTGTTTATATTACCCGCTGTGGTAATCACATCTGAAAGTGGTTTATACCAGCGGATTCATGAGAATATCAGCTTTCTAACGGTACATAGTACGTCTGTGGAATATGCAAAATAATTAATAAATGCATCGGGAGAAGTTGACCGGCCCGCCGGCGGGCCGGTCTGAGCTGTGGTGAACTTGGCTGTGGCTAGGTCCAATGTTTGGTGGCATTGTGGTCATAGAACAGCTCTCGGCACCCTTCCATCCAACTGGACTGGAATCTGCATCCTCATGTCCTTCATCATGCCAATTTCTATTACCCCTATTTCGGCCCATCAATTGGAGGACATTTCTCTGATTTTCCCATCTGCTCATGCTCGCGACCGTCTCCAGAAACGGGACGTTAGATCTAACATGGACTCCATTTTAGGCGCCTCTCCCGTTTATTTTGATGCAATTGGCCAACCGAGAAATATTCCCCCTGAGTTTAAATTATTGGATGAGGTAGCCGACGGCTGGTCAGGTGCGGCAGTACAGGCCCCCAAGAATGCAGAGAGAATTAACTACATTCACTATAATGTCCAGCGATTGGCTAATTTTACTAGAGATGCAGTGGATGCAACTCATGAACAACTCTCTGCTACTTCTCTCATGGCGTACCAGAATAGAGTGGCCCTGGATTTCTTGCTAGCAGAAAAAGGTGGTGTGTGCTCCATGTTCCAAGACACCTGTTGTACCTTCATTCCTAATAATACTGCCCCGGATGGTTCCCTTACTAGAGCTTTGCAAGGCCTGCGAGCTCTCTCGGCAGAAATGAAAGCACACTGTGGTGTAGATGATTGGTTTAATAAATGGCTACACAAGACCTTCGGTAAATGGCGTGCTTTCGCTGTGGCTTTCTTTATGTCTGCCGCAATATTCTTATCAGTCCTCATAGTATGTGGATGCTGCGGTGTACCATGCATGCGCTCCCTTTGCGTGCGCTTCATTGACAAAACGGTGTCTAATGAAGTCAGCTCTGGGATGTACACCCTGCTGCTCACTGATGACTGTGGTAATCCGCCATACGTACATATCCCTTTACAGGATCAGGATGGTCCTGCTCTCTAAATTTTGATTGGTGGTGTGAGGTTCTAGTGAACCTCAAAGGGGGACTCACAAAATCAAAATTTCTGCTCATTTGCTGTTTTCTACTGGAAAATATATAATCTAATGCTCATTGCTGGAGTTGTGATCTCTGGTATTGTGAAGGTTTCAAGTTCCTGGAGGAAAGGTTTTCCATCCAGTACATATGTGAGATAACCCGGATCGAGAAGGTTACGATTTTGCAACATTTTATATGGATTTTTATAACGCTTTTGTGACATTCTTTGTGGATTTTATTACAATGCATTTTGTATGGGTTTTTATTAACATGCTATGTGAACTTTTTACAAAGTTCAAAGGGGGACTGAAGGGTGAAAAATACACTGGTGATACTCTGTACTGTTAAAAGAAGCTTTTGCTTGCTGATGTGTCCTGCTGGGATGGCAGTGCCTGCACGGCCTGGTACGGGTCATAATGGTACAGGTCATTATGACCCCTGCCCAGGCCGCTTATTAAGGATTTGTTTTGCTTAATGCTGCTCTTCAGAAGATTCTTAGTAACTGATGTAATAGCGGCCACACCTCAGAGAAGGTATAAGACAGTGATGGATGAGAACCGCTTCGGCTTTTTCACTGACAGACTCTGAACTGTGTGAATCTGCTCCCTGACTGCGCATCTTGTAATAAAAGACATCATTTCTGCTGGACTTCGGCTCCGACTGATTTCATCCTCTCCCAGACAGAGAAAAACCCTTCAGTTGCTATTCCCGCGAGATCTTGTGTTCTCACGATACCGACTGTCCCGCTCTCTGGATCAATGGTTTTTGTCCATTGACAGTCTATAAGATGACTTTGGCGCAGCGTCCCGGGCAGATGTGGAAGCACGGATGATTTGGTGCATAAACCTGCCGAACAGATGTGCATATGAGAGGCACACGGTGGGTTATTGTGCATATCGGACCCCCGTCTTGTTTTTCACTACGATTCCCATGATGCATTGCAGTTCGGTCACGTGAGCAAACAGCCTGCGTGCTTGTAGCTAAGCTAGCCTGTGCACACAGAACGGCGACATAAAGCTCCGGGCACATTGTCCTCTTCTAACCTGTCAGTCACCAGAATCACTCAATTTTTCCTCCAGTCTCCCAACCGGGAAGCACGGCGCGCGGCTGCACAGCCCAGCCGCCCGCGACGAGCGGAGCAGCGCAGCAGCTGAACCGGCTGCCCGCGGCTGAGCTGTCGGCAGCCGGTAACCAGTCGTAGGAGCCTCCTGCGCTGCATGTCCGTTCCTCCCCGGTCAAAGTCGCTTTGTTATGTCGCTTTGCTCACTATTGAACACATTTGAACTGAGAATGGAACCACGTAGATCGCCAATATGTATTTCGACCATACAGAGAGTGGATAATTTTTTTCTCCCCTTTTATATTTGAATGGATATGATCGCGATGTTCCCAGCATTTTCCTGTTCAGCTATGTGGGTGCACACATCTTTAAAATTACCTTCAGCGTGGACAGGGCAATAACAGTAATGCTGGATATTATTTGAGTGTCTGGATAAAAGAAACAACAGTTTATGCCTCGTTTAATCGCGAGGGGGGCGTGGCCAGGCGACTCTCATTGAAATGTATTAGTTTAAAAAGAGTGACGTGGGACACGAAAAAAAAGTGCAAATCGTGCTCCTGGACACGATGCAATAGATTAATTTACGTGACTCATAGCACAAATTGCCGTGAGACTGGGTTGGTATGTCACAAAAGTTGAACTCCTCCCAGCACGCAGCTGATTGGCATTTTCCACTGAGGAGACCCCCCCCACCCCCGCACCCCCACAGGCCCTCGGCAATCAGCGTTGCTGCTTTTTGTAACTCCGATTACGGATATAAACTTTAACCATCGTCTGAAAGCAACAGTCAAGCAAGAGCAAGAGTCTGAAGAGTCTGCGCTTGGTGAATTTCTCACAGGAACAGATGTTTTCGCGTGTCTTTGCGTGTAGAGAAGCTAGAGCTAAAGAGCTAAAGCTAGCCAGCGTATTTGTTTTGAAGCTCTGATTGGTTGAAGTAGCTGTCAGTCAAAGTCCACAGGGGGAGAGGCGGGATTTTCAGTAAAACAGAGCGTTTTCTCTTCCTGGTTTCAGAATTAGCCCCAGAAAATCTTTAAACACAAAATGACTTTTCTTTAGCGCCAACAATAAACTATTACCATGTTAATGCCAATAATAGTGTTTGGACGAGCTCAAAAAAGCATGATACAGATCCTTTAAAAGCAACAACAAAAGAGAAACATGACAGGAGACGAGACAGGTGAGACACTGGGTCAGCAGTAGAGCTGCGCCGCCCTCATGTTAGCATCTGTCATCCACTAACATGGAGTTGTTAGCATGTTCCATCCACTAACATGGAGCTGTTAGCTTCTCCCATCCACTAACATGGAGCTGTTAGCATCTGTCATCCACTAACATGAAGTTGTAAGCTTCTCCCATCCACTAACATGTAGCTGTCAACATCTGTCATCTACTAACATGGAGTTGTTAGCATTTCCAATCCACTAAAATGGAGCTGTTAGCATCTGGCGTCCACTAACATGGAGTTGTTAGCATTTCCAATCCACTAAAATGGAGCTGTTAGCATCTGGCATCCACTAACATGGAGTTGTTAGCATGTCCCATCCACTAACATGTAGCTGTTAGCTTCTCCCATCCACTAACAAGTAGGTGTTAGCATCTGTCATCCACTAACATGTAGTGGTTAGCATGTCCCATCCACTAACATGGAGCTGTTAAGCCATGGATCAAAAGTGACACAAAACATCTGCTGAACTGCAAGAAGGAGGCTTTCAAGTCTGGTGACCGACAGAGAATGAGGACTGCTCAACATAACCTGAGGAGGGCCATGAGACGGGCCAGGAGGGAGTACAAAGCAGGGCTTGAGAGGAAGCTGCAGGACAAGAGCTCCCGAGAGGTCTGGAAGGGCATGAGAACCATTACTGGTTTCAAGGAGAAGGGATGTGTAGCTCCTGGTGATGTGGACATGGCGGATGAGTTCAACCGTTTTTACAACCGGTTTGACTCTGCACAAACACACACACACACACTAACAGATGTCCACCTGGTGGTCACTCCACCTCTGCTGCTGTGACCTGCTCCTCTCCTCCACCCAGCGGCTGCTCCACCTCTGCTGCTGTGACCTGCTCCTCTCCTCCACCCAGCGGCTGCTCCACCTCTGCTGCTGTGACCTGCTCCTCCTCACCACTCAGCAGCTGCTCCACCTCTGCTGCTGTGACCTGCTCCTCCTCACCACCCAGCGGCTGCTCCACCTCTGCTGCTGCGACCTGCTCCTCTCCTCCACCCAGCGGCTGCTCCACCTCTGCTGCTGTGACCTGCTCCTCTCCTCCACCCAGCGGCTGCTCCACCTCTGCACCGCCGGCCTTCACTGTGGAGGAGGTGCGTGTGGAGCTGAGGAGGCGGGATATCACCACGGCTGCTGAGGGAGTGTGTGTCAGAGTTGGCTGTGCCTCTCCAAACCGTCTTCAATCGGAGTCTTCAGACTGGACGTGTCCCTGCGTTGTGGAAGACCTCATGCCTTGTCCCAGTGCCCAAGGTGGCAAGGCCTGCAGGGATGAAGGACTACAGACCAATGGCCCTAACATCCGTGGTGATGAAGACTTTTGAGAGGCTGCTGCTCCGGCTGCTCAAACCTCAAGTGGAGGGGGCGCTGGACCCCCTTCAGTTCGCCTATCAGGACGGCATGGGAGTGGACGATGCGGTCTTGTTTATGGTCAAACTAAGTACACTACGAGCACTTTTACTGTACTGTTGTTATTTTTTGCGTGTGAATGATTTGTGTGCTGCTGGACACCTGCATTTCTCCCTTGGGAGATTAATAAAGTTTTTATCTATCCATCTATCTATCTATCTGTTAGCATCTGTCATCCACTAACATGGAGTTGTTGGCATTTCCCTTCCACTAACATGGAGCTGTTAGCATCTGTCATCCACTAACATGGAGCTGTTAGCTTCTCCCATCTGCTTTTGAGAGTCACTGAATGAAGACAGATTCTGCATTGGGCTTGTAAAATCTTCAACAATCAACTAAGAGACTTCAAACTACATCTACACCACTTAGAAGTCCACCAGCTTTCATATCAGCTCATCCCAAGCTATCTAGCTCTTTTGCATAAAAAATTATAGCCAATCTATGGGTTTCACTTTCCACGTCCGATAACTACGCTACCTAAGGTCACACTGACTTGAGGAGGGTGTCATTTTGTTAAGTCCATCCCAAGCTTTCTTTTGAGAACACCTCCAGCTCTCTAGCTGAGTGTGAAAAGTATTTATTTGTGCTGGAGTGTTGAAATTTGGCCTGGTGGCTTGTATCTGGGCTCTCATGACAGTGGTGGGCTTTCAAGCGCTCCCAGACGGTAGTTTAAGGTCTCCAAAGGGCCATAGTACCCTTGCACTGTCTGGAAAGAGCCAGAGAAGTCCATTTAGTCTAAATCGAGCTTTTCTAGTTCATTGATGTAACAAGTTGTTGCAACCCTATTTGTCGACTTTCATAGATCTATACCTTGGCAACCCAAGATCACACTGACTCAAACGCAGTTTCTTATTGTTCAGTCTGTCCCAAGCTTTAATTTGAGCTCATCTCCAGCCCTTTTGATCTTCCCTGTGCAGAGCTTGAGCTCACTTTGCAGAATCCGTCAGTGAATGTCGGAATCTGTCAGCCACTGACAGATTCTGCATTGGGCCTGTAAAATATTTGAAAATAGACTTAGAGACTTGAAACCGCTTCCACAAAGCTTATCAATCCCCCAGTTGTCATTTGAGCAAATCCCCAACCCTCTAGATCTTTTTCTGTGTAGAGTTAGAGCTCACTTTTCAGAATCTGTCAGTCAATGTTGGAATCTGTCATTTCCTGACAGATGTGGTATTGGGCCTGTAAAATCTTCAAAAATCAACTTACAGACTTGGAACCACTTCTACACCACTTAGAAGTCCCCCAATTGTCATTTGAGCAAATCCTCAACCCGCTGGATCTTTTCTATGCAGAGTTTGCGCTCACTTTGCAGAATCCATCAGTGAATGTCAGAATCTGTCAGCCACTGATAGATTCTGAACTTTGCCTCTAAATCCATCAAAAAAAGACTTAGAGACTTGAAACCACTTCCACACCACTCAGAGGTCCACCAGCTTTCATTTCAGCCCACCCCAGCTATCTCGCTCATTTGCATAAAAAATTACAGCCAGTCCATGGATTTCACTTTCCACGTCCCATAACTACGTTACCCATGGTCACACTTACTTGAGGAGAGTGTCACATTGTTAAGTCCATCCCAAGTTTTCGTTTGAGGACACCCCCAGCTCTCTCGCCAAGTGTGAAAAGGATTGATTTGTGCTAGAGTGTTGAAATTTGGCCTGGTGGCTTGTCTCTGGGCTCTCATGACAGTGGTGGGCTTTCAAGTGCTCCCAGACGGTAGTTTAAGGTTACAATGTCTCCATAGGGTCATACTTCCCTCGCACTGTCTAGAAACAGCCAGAGAAGTCCATTTAGACCAAATCCAGCTTTTCTAGCTCAGTGAAGAAACCAGCTGTTCCAACCCTGTTTGTCGGCTTTCAGAGACCTATTCCTTGGAAGCCCAAGATCACACTGACTCAAACAGGGTTTCTTCTTGTTCACTCTGTCCCAAGCTTTAATTTGAGATCATCTCCAGCCCTCCAGATCTTCCCTATGCAGAGTTTGAGCTCACTTTGCAAAATCCGTCAGTGAATGTCAGAATCTGTCAGCCACTGACAGATTCTGCATTGGGCCTGTAAAATATTCAAAAATCAACTTAGAGACTTCAAACCACTTGTACACCACTTAGAAGTCCGCCATCTTTCATTTGAGATCCTCCCCAACCTTTTAGATTTTTCCTATGCAGAGTTAGAGCTCACTTTGCAGAATCTATCAGTCAATGTTGGAGTCTGTCAGCTCCTGACTGATCTTGCAGTGGGCCTGTAAAATCTTCAAAAATAGACTTAGAAACTTGAAACCACTTCCACACCACGTAGAAGTCCCCCAGCTGCCATTTGAGCAAATCCTCAACCCTCTAAATCATTTCTATGCAGAGTTAGAGCTCACTTTGCAGAATCCGTCAGTGAATGTCAGAATCTGTCAGCCACTGACAGATTCTGAACTTTGCCTCTAAGTTCGTCAAAAATCAACTTAGAGACTTGAAACCACTTCTTCACCACTTAGAAGTCCACCAGCTTTCATTTCAGCCCACCCCCAGCTGTCTACTTCATTTGCACAAAAAGGTATAGCCAATCCATTGATTTCACTTTCCATGTCCGATAACTATAAGACCAAGGTCTCACTGACTTGAAGAGGCTGTCATATTGTTCAATCCGTTGCAAGCTTTTGAGGACACTGTCTTGCTGAGTGTGAAAAGTATTGATTTGTGCTCGAGAGTTGAAATTTGGCCTGGTGGCTTGTCCCTGGGCTCTCATGACAGTGGTGGGCTTTCAAGTGCTCCCAGACAGTAGTTTAAGGTTACAAAGTCTCCAAAGGGTCATACTTCCCTTGCACTGTTGAGAAACAGCCAGAGAAGTCCATTTAGTCCAAATTCGGCTTTTCTGGCTCAGTGAAGAAACCAGTTGATTTGTTGACTTTCAGAGACGTATACCTTGGAAACACAAGGTCACACTGACTCAACCAGGGTTTGTTATTGTTCAGTCTGTCCCAAGCTTTAATTTGAGCTCATCTCCAGCCCTCCAGATCTTCCCTATGCAGAGTTAGAGCTCCTTTTGCAGAATCCGTCAGTGAATGTCGAAATCTGTCAGCCACTGAGATTTTGCAGTGGGCCTGTAAAATCTTCAAAAATTGACTTAGAGACTTTCAAACCACTTCCACATCATTTACAAGTCCCCCAGCTGTCATTTGGGCAAATCCTCAACCCGCTGGATCTTTTCTATGCAGAGTTAGAGCTCACTTTGCAGAATCCGTCAGTGAATGTCAGAATCTGTCAGCCACTGACAGATTCTGCATTGGGCCTGTAAAATCTTCAAAAATCAACTTACAGACTTCAAGCCATGTCTGCACCACTTGGAAGTCCCCCATCTTTCATTTGAGATCATCCCCAACCTTTTAGATATTTCCTATGCAGAATTAGAGCTCACTTTGCAGAATCCGTCAGTGAATGTTTCATTGGGCCTGTAAAATCTTCAAAAATAGACTTAGAGACTTGAAACCACTTCTACACCACTTGGAAGTCCACCAGCTTTCATTTCAGCCCACCCCCAGCTATCTACCTCATTTGCACAAAAAATTATATCCAATCCATGGATTTCACTTTCCACGTCCTATAGCCTAAGGTCACACTTACTTGAGGAGGATGTCATATTGTTCAGTCCATCCCCAGCTTTCTTTTGAGGACACCCCCAGCGCTCTAGCTAAGTGTGAAAAGTATTTATTTGAGCTGGAGTGTTGAAATTTGGCCTGGCGGCTTGTCTCTGGGCCCTCATGACAGTGCCAGGCTTTCAAGTGCTCCCAGACTGTACTTTAAGGTTACAATGTCTCCTAAGGGTCATACTACCCTTGTACCAAGCAGAGATACCCAGACTTCCTGTCCCCAGACTCTTCCTCCAGCTATTCCTGGAGGATACTGAGGCGTTTCCAATCCAGTCGAGAGATACAGTCAGAGAACCTGGAGCCTTGTCTTCCTTACTTATGTTTATTGACCAGAAATGATCCAGGCTTCTCAGCTTTTATTTACATTCAACTAAACGTGTTATGTCCAGGATTATTCACAGCCTTCTTCTTCAACAATCTTCTTCAATAATCAAACACAAAGCCTCCATTAGCTAATCCAGTGATCAAACCCTTCCTATAACTGCTGAGCAACTTTTTGCATGTCTCCATTAGGATTTTTTTCCATTTCGTTTCAGCATTGAACTCTGCCACTTGTTGACAGTTTGTGTGGCAGAATTTTGGGTCCCAGTGGAAATAATGAACAGTCACCAAGTGACAGACAAGACATGGAAAATATGTAAGAACTGTCAGAGAATAGTAGTGAACACTGTGACTAACAGGAACTCTATGCTCTCTGCACTTCTTCTGTGCTGGGCCTGTCCTGACAGACAGGTTGGACTTTATTCCCAACTGAACAGTTTGGTATTGAGGTCAGCTGCCAGCCGAGAGCTGATATCATGATCAGGGATGTTTGAGACATTAATGTGTGAGTGTTGTTCTCTCCAGAACATGTTGGTAGGTTTACATTTCAGCAGTACATATTAAAGCTTGGTACAGACGTCACAACGGCCTGATGTACAGTTGATATGGCTGTTCCCTTTACTGATCATGACAAAAGAGGAGATAAAGTTTAACACAAAACCCCTTTGATATGATTTTATCATGTTACACTCAGAGTGTGTGTGTGTGTGTGTGTGTGTGTGTGTGTGTGTGTGTGTGTGTGTGTGTGTGTGTGTGTGTGTGTGTCTGTGTGTGTGTGTGTGTTAAGTTGACACTTCAGCACCATGGACAGCTCTATCAGTCCTTTTCCACTGGTTCCTTCTCAGTCTTACTCCACTCGGTTCTCTTTCCCAGCCTTGGCTCTGGTCGTTTTCCATCATATAGAGTACCGACTTGGTGTGGATGGAGTCGTCATGGCAACGCAATACCAAACAAACATTTTTTTCAGGGACAAGCAGCTGTGAAAGACATGGAGGCTAGAGTGAACCTGCAGCTCAGTCTGATCGATTTTCCAGAAGATCAATGTATATGGAGATATACTGCAGACAATCAGCCCTGAACCTGAATAATATCTGTGTTATGACATGGTCTGTCTTCAGTTAGGGTCAAACACCGATATGAGAAAAAGACAATGATGATGCTAATCTGTTGACATAATAGCAGTTTCTCTTTTTTCTTTCAAAGCTACAGGACTCCAGATGTTAGGTTAACCTACTTTAGTACTGAAATTTATGAAAGTCAATAATAATCACTGAACTTCATCAATCTCCTGTCAGACTTTTAGAAAACCACGTTTCATGAGCTCCAGTTTTTCTCCTGTCTAAATGAATATGGCCACAAACAGGCTTTGCTAACATGTGGAGCAGTGGCAGCAGATGAGCCATGGCCTTCTTCCAGCAGTCAGTGGACAGATATGGATTTCCATCTGGGTCAATAATACGGCCTCAGTCGGAAAAACTGGTGGGGGTCCAGAGTGCGGGTTAGGGCTGCTGTGATGTGACTATGGACCAGCTTTTCAAAGCACTTCATCACCGCAGGAGTGAGTGCAACTGGCATGTAGTCACTGAGGCTGTAGATGTCAGGTTTCTTGGGCACAGGGACAATGGTGGAGGACTTCAGGCAGGCTGGGACGGTTAAAGATCCTGGTGAAGAGTCCATCCAGTTGGTCTGCACAGTCCCTCAGCACACATCCAGGGATGCCATCTGGTCCCGCTGCTTTCCTTGGATTCATGGATTGCAGAGAGCGCCTCACCTCATGATCCTCTAGGGTCAGGGTCCGCAATCGGCGGACTGCGATCCACATCCGGACTGCGGACCACCTCTTTGTGGACCCAGGGAAAAAAACAAAAATACAGCACGCCACTCTGGCTGACTGATGCAAGGTGAGACTGAGTGACTGATGGGGAGAGAGAGAGAGAGAGAGAGAGAGAGAGAGAGAGAGAGATTTTTAAAACACTTTTATTTACACAGTTTACAGCGATACAGTGTGTGTCAGACTCTTAAAAACCATTCATGCTTTCAAATCAAAAAATGTGCAAAATGAAGTTGATTGTTGTCTATACAGCATAGAATGTCCTTAAAACACCAGACCTCTTTAAAAGCATTTAAATCTTTGTTTTGTTTAAAAAACCGATATTCGAGCCAGAGTCTGGATTTGACGTTGACCTGCCACACTTCTTTGACATCCTGTCCTTCTCTGCTCTCAACCTTGTTCCTCCTGCTGATGTAAATCGCCATCTTGGCTTTCCCTGAGATAAAATTGAGGAGCTGCCACTTGTTTTTTTCTTTTTGTCTGTAGCCAGCTCCCATGATAAAAGTTCTCTCAGTGAAAGCAACACTAAAAAGACTAAAAACCGTCGTTAAAAGAGTGAAGAAGCCTGTGAGCCTCTTACACTCAGTAAAAACGTGGTAGACAGTCTCTCTCTGATGGCAGAAGGGGCATGTGTTTAAAACAGCAGGGTTGAGGACAGAGATAAAAGCATTAGCAGTGGCACTGTGTAAAATCCTCCACTGGAGGTCTCCAGTCCGTTTTCTCAAGGGGGGCTTGTATAAAGTCCTCCACTGTGGGCCAGGTCCAGGTCCAGCCTGTCCCAGTCTCTGTGACCACACAGTAGGGGGCCTGTTGCTCAGTCCACCCTTGTGGATGCTCTTCACACAGTTCCTGTAAAATATTTTTTTGTCTGCCTTGTGCAAGGATAGTCTCTCAGGCTGTGTGGTCTTCAGGAGGGGACCGGACAGTTCCCCCAGCTCCAGGCTCAGCAGGACCTCGGGGAAGGGGTCGTCAGCATCCGGGGAGAGTTCTTCTTGGCTGTAACTCCTCAGTAGGCTCCTGTCTCTGGGCGTCAGCACACTCCTCCACTTCTCCAGGAGCCCCTGGGACACCCGGATGGAATGCATCCCCAGCACAGAGCCCAGAGCCTGGGCGTCGCTCAGGTCCGGCCCCACAGCATCCACAAGCTGACCCACAGTGAGGGTCCCAGACTGGATCAGCCTTCCGGTCAGGCCGGGGGTCGAGGCTCCGCTGAGGTCCAGTCTGGATCCATGGATCAGGGGTTCTTTCAACAGCCAGTGCAAAGAGTCGGCTTTCAGGCACCTTCTGCGTGAAAACAAGGCCCAGCATTTAAATAAACTCTGGTAAAACGGAGGCAGCCCCTTGAGATTTAGAAATTTGGGATCAGTCAAAAACAGAACATTATCCAACCCCAACTTATTGGCACGCCTCAGGATGCAGCTGGCCACGCCTCTCCACACCAGATCCGCCGGTCCTGCGAGGTACCTCTGCAGGAACTGGAGTCTAAAAGTGGCGGTCCGGCTGGCCAAGTGGACCAGGCCCTGGCCCCCCTCCTCTCTGTCTAAAAACAGCACCCCCTGTGGTGCCCAGTGCAGACCATCCCAGAAGAAATCAACCATTTTCTTTTGAATTTGAGCCAGGAGACCTGGAGGAGGGTCTGCTGGTGAGCCGAGGCCACAGCTGGGATGCAACCAGGTTGTTTAAAACCAAGACTCTGCCCCGAAGTGACATTTTTGGGAGGAGCCACCTCCACTTGGAGAACTTAGCCTCCACCTTTTCCAGGACGGTCTCCCAGTTCTTCTGAACAAAATGTTCCTTACCGACATATATTCCCAGGTACTTGAGGCCCTCCCTCCTCCATGTTAAATTTTGGGGAAGAACTGGAAGACCGCCATGCCACCTGCCGACAGCAAGGGCCTCGCTCTTCCCCCAGTTGACCCTCGCTGCGGATGCCACATTAAAATCTAAATCGGGTAGTATACCCGCTCCTTCAAGAAATTGCATTTCAGATACCGGTACATATCCTGCTTTAGATTGGTGTACAGGACATCTGACAGTGCTTCACAACATTGTCTCTGGTATCATTTTAAAGGGGACGATGTAACCTTTCATTCAAGATAAAATGTGAACTTTTCTGACCAATATAGAGGTTACTAGAACTCCTTGAACTGTCAAAACTTAGGCGAAAAATACAATTTTCGCCAAAATGATGTACTATCTTCTAGCCCTGTGTCATCTAGGAGCAACAGGGACACAAAAAGCCTACAACACTTCCAGGACCATAATGATTCAGAAAATGTATAATATGCCTATACAATTTCTTGCCATGGATGATTGTGAGCCTTAGATTAGAAGAGCAGTAGGTCTCCTATTACGTAAACTCTAGAACAGCCAGGATATATATGGTGACATAAAGGACACCACAATGGGATAGGGAACCATAGAACAACCTACAAGGAAGATGCACAAAGCAAAATGTATCAGAAGTGTGTGGTACTGTGGAATTAGTGGAAACAGGGCGGCCACGTGAAGGCTCAGTACCGCGAGCCCCTTTGATTTATTTTTTTAGGTTTTATATGTTTTTATATATTTTTTGTGCGTTGTTTTTTAAGAAAGCATGTGGATGTTTGTCCTTACCATGAAGGAAATAAGGTCACCACAATGGGATAAGGAAGTTTGAGTTTAATGAGCAACATATTGAAGTATTAAACAGAACAGCATTATAATGAACTCCTTGCAATGTCACTCAAATGCCTCGTCTCCCTCATCTTCTGACTCCTTGAGTTCGAACTCAGGCTCTGGATCATCCTGCAGTTTCTGGTTGCTGCATGTCTGCAGCTGGCACATATCTGTGCATGCCAGTCCATTTGGTAAGCATGTGCAGCTTGGCATTTTGCATGAATGAACACAGTTTCATGTTAGCAATTCCAGGATTCCAATTCTGGTGCAGGTGGAGATCACATCCAGCAAATTGCCAGCTTGCCAATTAGACTGTCACAGAGGCTGTCTCCAACTGAGCTCGCCAGTTTGCTGATGTTCACATATCGTGTGCGGTTCCGTGTCCCACACTTCATGTAGATGGAACAGGTGATGTCCTTCTGGAATGAAAGACAAAGCACCAGGACATCAGTGTCTTCGGCTGTGATGATGACTGCTTTTGAGCCCATGTTTGCACCATGTGAAGCATGCAGGAGCAGGCGAGTGTCAGCTTCTTCATGTGTGGATTTCAGTTCTGTTACTTCATTGAACATCAGCACACTGGCGAGCTCAGTTGGAGACAGTCTCTGTGACAGTCTAATTGGCTTACATGCCTTCACTGGTTGTGACACTGTTAGTGCCTTGGCTGGCCAGGGCCAGCTGAAAGCCTTGAAGACGGTGAAGAACGCCTGAAGAACACCCTGACTGGTACCAACAAGTGAAAATCTGGGGTCAGGCCCATGGACTATAGGGCCTCCATAGAAGACCACTGGCTGGCCAGATGTCGGCACATCTGCATAGCAGCCATGCAGCATCCCAGAGTTCTAGCCGGGCACAAGAGCCCCGGCCAGCCCCCCGGGTCATCCGACGGGGGGCCACATAGAGTGAATCGCATAGGTGGGCTGTCGTCAGCCCTGACAGCACTCCAGGAAGGAGGCAGCAGTCACAGCGTGATGCCCACCCCAGCCGGATGCCACCGGAGACATGCGGGGAGAATAGACAGAGCATGCAGCTCCCCCACACGCTACGCCATGGTAATGGTCAGCAGGAATGTCGTCCTGCACAACACCCACTGCAGCCCCGCCACTGCCAGGGGCGCACAGGGAGGCTGACACAAGCTCTCCAGCACCAGATGCAGATCCCAGGCAGGCACCCGTGGGGATCTAGGGGGCGAGCTTCAAAGCCCTCATGAGGGAACCGACACTGGAGTGTGGCCCCCAATCGCACCGCCTGCAACCCATGTATGGCGGGCAGATACCACCGCCACATACACCCTCAGGGTGAACGGGGACCAGGCTCGGTCCAAAAGACTGCAGAAGTCCAGGCCCACGGGGACCAGGAAGAGTACCGGGTCCTCCCCATGGCCGCTGCACCACTGTGCAACCAACCTCCACCTACTACCATACAGCCACCTGGTAGATGGTGCCCTAGCATTCAAGGCTGTCCACCTGACAGGCTCCGAACAGCTGCTCAGCCGCGAGTCGGGCCCCTCAGACGCCAGGACAAGACAGAGATAGCCAGGGCAGGGGTGCCCCGATGGCCTCTGCGCTGAAACAGCAGAACCCTCCCGCTGAGAAAGCGCCATGGCCCACTGTGGAACAACCTGTGGAGCAAAGGAAGCCAAGCTCACACTGCAGAAAGTGGGTCACCTCTGTAAGCCACCGCAAATGCCCAGCACCCCTATGGAGGCACCACACCCCTGGTGGGGGAGTCCAACAGGAGAGGGCGCCCGCCAGTGCCATGAGGCCTCTACAGGTACACAATCTACAGGCTGGCCAAACAGGTCGCCGACCACCACAGCCGGGTCTGCAGAAAGCCTGGGGAAGGGTCATCACCAGCTACAGGCTCCGGCCCGACACCAAGAGCGCGGCTCGGTAGGACAAGCCGGGCCAGTGCAAGAAGCTGAGGGAAGGAGGCATACGCTGCCTGCACAGCCAAAGCAACATCACCATGCCAGCAAGGGAGCAGAGCCCCATCCGGGAGAGGGAGCGATTTCAAGATGACCCCAACTCCCTTCCAACCTACAAGACACCACCTGCTGGATGCCAACACACACCGTGTGGGAACCACCACCACGGGGTCCAATGCAGGGGAAGCAGCACATGCGGCCTACAACCCACGGCTAACCAACGCTAGCCACGTCGCCATAGCAAGGATCGTGAGGAGTGCACGAATAGTACACGGTCCAGGAGGAGGAATGGCTGCCCAGCAGCCCCCGCCTCCATCAGCCCCCATAGCAGTGCCACCCACCAGAGCGGGGGGTGCAGCGCAAATCACTGGGCTAGCAGCTCAGAGAGCCATCCCCAGGCAGAGTGCTCAGCGGCCTCTTGCTCTGTCCGCCGCCCTCACATTGCCACCAACCGGAATGGTGGATGCACACAACAGGTTGACACAGCGGCATTGCGATACGCCAGGGGAGGGTGGTGTACACCACACCACACAGCGGACGCTGTACAACCAAACAAATGAAGGCCAGCCCGGGGCGCACTGGAGAGAGGGGACAGCTGCCCAGCGGCACCCTCGTCGCCATGTCATCGGAGCAGGACCAGGCCAGGAGAAACAGCAGAACAGAGAAGCTGAGAGAGGAGGCTTGTGTCACCTGCACAAACAAACCCCAATCACCGGCCAGCAAACCGGCTGAGGCACATGCAGGAGAGGGACGGCTGCCCTCGGCAGCCCCTTCTCCCATCATCCACCACCTGTCCCACCACCAGGGCCAGGGAGGGGGTACACACAGCAGCCAGAAAGTAAGTGGATCATAGCGATGCAGTAAGCTGAAGGAAGGGGGCAGACTTCGCCTGCACAGTAATCGCCAACCACCGGCCAGGGTCCCAGCGAAGGCCCCGTCCAAGAGAAGGAACGGCCGCCCAGCAGCTCCCTCCCTCAACAGCCTCTATAGCGGCACCACCTGACAGAAGCAGGGAGTGCATCGCGCACCAGCAAAATCAACCAAATGGTGATGCCGTAAGCTGCGGAAATGGGCCGCAAGACGCCTGCACAGCAACTGCAGAACAATAGGCCAACCAGGAAGGGATATCCGACGGCTGCCTCCCCCTCTGCCACAGCGCAACCCAACAACCAGGGCGGGTGCGAGCAACAGGCCAGAACAACAGTGGTGTGAAGCTGAGGGACGCGATAGCTGCCCCTACATTGGCATTTGCTCCAGGCTGGCCTCAGTCGCATCATACAGGGTTGCCAGAGGCCAACCTCCCAACCCTCTCGGGGGGGGCAGTCTGGTAGCCCGCCGCACATAGGGCATGTAGCCACAGCCCATGCACGGGCAGTCAGACCGCACCTCCCTGAGACGAACAGGACCAAGGCAACTGGGACAGCGGTCAGGGCCCCTGTAGCCCCCCCACAGGTAACACCACAGTGAGAGCCGCCACGTCCTGTCTGTGGGGGTTGAGGGAAGGGACGTATGCCGCCTGCACAACCAAACCAGACACCATCCACGAGCAACAGAGAGAGCGGCCACCAGGCGGCCCTCTCACACTTCCTGCCTGACCGCAGTGCCACGTGCACGCAGCAGGCCACAGTAATGGCAGCACGGAAGCCGAGGGAAGGAGGCATACGCCGCCTGCACGGCCACAACTGACAAGCACAGCAACTGACAAGTGCCTCTTAGTGCAGAAAACCGAGGGAAGGAGGCATACGCCGCCTGCACAGCAACCGCAGCTGAGTTCGCCAGAGGAAAGGGCCCCCCAAGGAGGAGATGCTAGCACAGTAAGCCGAGGGGAGGGGCCATACGCCACCTGCTCGGCAAACACAGAGTGTAGCTAGCAGCTAGGGGTGTAACGATACACAAAAATTTCGGTTCGATACGTACCTCGGTTCTCCTGATACTCCTGATAGTGAGAACTCCACCTTGCGCCACTGCGCAAGGTGGAGTATCAGGAGCCCGGTACGGTGGTGCGGTAAGCCGAGGGAAGGGGCATACGCAACCTGCATGGCAAACCAGGTGGGTGCCGGGGGGGGGGGGGGGGGATGACGCGTAACACCGCATCCAGTGGAGATTCCACACCCGTGTAGGCACTGCCACAGCAGGGACACAGCTCACCAGCGGGGACACAGCTCCCCAGCGGAGACACCGCTACAGCCTCAGGACCGCTACAGCGGAGATACCGCTCACAGCATGCGTACCGCCAACAGCAAGAGTACGCAGGAGTACCGCCTACAGTGGGAATACCACCTACAGAGTAGCACCGCCTACAGCAGAAGCACCGCCTACAGCAGAAGCACCGACAACAGCGTAAGGTAAGCCTGCAGCAACATACCACACAAGAACAATGGCGCCCCCGCCTCGCACATAGTCCCCACAGGAACAGCGGCACCACAATACACAAAGACTTGTATGTGTGTGTGCGTGGTCATGGTGGTGCCACAATACACAAAGACAGGAATGTGTGTATCCTGTACGGAGCCAGTGAACAGCAGGCTGGGGGGGTCGGGACAGCACGGCCCCATCCCGACTGCAGTGGGGGGTGCCAGCCTCAGCCTCAGAAAACAGTGATACGTACCTGGCCCGCAAGCAAACACAGAGGCTGGAGCAAGCTAGGAGCGGGAGGAGAAGCACGGCGGTTCCTCCGTCCGTCCGACAGCTGCTACCCGCCGGAGCGGGGGTGCGCGTGAAAGATCATACTCACGTAATGATTGTACAATTATTTGCTAAGATGTCTTGCCCCTGTCAGTCTGTACCAGCTTGGGGCAGCCCCCAAGCGCTCCACTGCCTTCACAAAGTACCCCTGATAACATCCGGGTCGCTGTTAGTGAGTACGGCCCGCAGCCAAATGACGTTGCGTGAGAACTTGTCGATGCAGCCATTAATGCATATCCCATATGGGTTCAGTTTGTCGTATGAGTCTTTGTGCCAAACAAAGTCAATCAATCAATCAATCAATCAATCAATTTATTTTTGTATAGCCCAGTATCACAACAACAGTTGCCTCAGAGGGCTTCAAGATGTTACATTTGTCGGTAAAAGTAAAAACAGTGAATAAGCATAATGGTAATATGTCAATATTTACAGTAACGAGACAGAACGAAGCAACCACCGCCTTCGACCCTCACATCCGGCAAGAAAAAACTCCAAAAACCCAGTGGGAAAAGAAGAAATCTTGGGGAGAACCACAGTATGGAGGGATCCCTCTCCCAGGGACGGACAGCTTTGGCAACAGCTAGCATGAGACAAAGTTCGGTCCCTCAGCAAAATATTGCCTCCTTCTGAGACATCTGGTCTGGTGAACTTGAGAATGGGGTCAAGTAGAGAGAGGAGGATCCTGACGTCTTCTTTTCTGATGGAAATACTGTGTTGTTGATGCTTTGTATACATCCACTGGTAACTGTGATCCTTTCCTTGCATTTGGTCGACAATGAAATCTATCCTGGTGTCCAAGTCATACCTTTGCCGGTAGAGCAGCCTGGCTGTCAATGTAAATGCCACTCCGTGATAATAGTTCTTTGTAATGCCAGGCTTTTCAGAATGTCTCTGTAGCTCATTCCCAGTCGAAAATAAAATTCAATCGCACTGTCTCTATTCATCGTGTTGCTTCAGTTCCTTTTATTGCCTCGAATTTTGACCTTAGAGAACACCACTAGGTGCTCTTGATTTGCTCACCCAGTTGCCCAGGAATAATGAATTTAATTTGTGGCCGCAAATTAGTATTTTGTGTGTACGATTTAGTATTTCGTGGCCACAATTTATTTATTTTTTAACCATGTCATGTCTAGGGCTTTGTAGAAATCCCTCCTGTTACTGAGGTAAAAATGAAATGAGGGAAAAACAACTGAAGTGGAAATGCCACTGGTGTGTGTGATGAAGAGCTTTGTCACACCCCCTACCTCGGGATCCAGCTAGTGGCAGGCCTTGCTTTTGTTTCTCCCCTCCTTCCTTTCCTTTTCTGTAGGTGGGCGTATGCTTCTGGTGAGTGGGGTGTGGACTGGTGCAGGGAAGCTGCTGATTACTTGAGTGCTTCCACCTGCAATTGGGCCTGGTCTTCACCAAACAATTCATCACCCTATAAAGCTCCCTCAGACCACAGTGCAGCGTTGGACCGTAATACCACCACAGAACCACTCGCTGCCCCGCCTTGGATGACGTCTCTGAGCCTCCTCTGCTTCGCTCCAACTCCGCTGGAAAGGTTCCCCGGACCTCACCCCTCTGGGCTGCTGCGCCAGGACTTCCACACAATCTCCCCTCTGGCTGAGCATCCACGAACCCTCTTCCTTTACGCTTCATCCGCAGTAGCTCTTTCCCTCGCTGGATTGCCGGGGTGGGTCTTTGGGTTTAGTTGTTAGCTCCTTGGTTCCTTAGTCCCGGTTTAGTTATGACTGATTAGGTTACGGCTCAGTCCTTGTTTTGTTCACGGCTTGTCAGAAGGCTTGGAGTCCTGTTCTGTTCTTGTGAAGCGCCGCCGTGATTTTCAGGAGTAGCGGGATTAGTTTGGGTTTGGTATTTATTCCTCTGTAAATGAAATAATTGTTCGAAGAACTATTGATCTGCTGAGTCTCTGTCCGCGCTTGAGTCTGTGAGTTTGAACGTGACAGTACGGTCCAACCATGATGAACTCAGCGGGCAATGGGACTGCTGGAGATCAGGTCGCCGGTTCACCAACTGTTGAACAGGCCATTGTTGGTCATGATGCAGTGCTAGTGCGTCATGATGAGTTGTTGCGCTCTTTAGCTGATAGTAACAATACTCTTGTTGGCCAGGTTGCTCACCTTACACAGAAAGTTTCTTAGTTGTCCACACTTATTTCCGCTTCTGCTGCTGCCCCGTCGACTTCTACCCCTGCACCTCCTCCTGCAGCTTCCATTATTAGTCCACCCCAGCTCCTCCGTGAGCCCTCTGTACCTGCACCAGAGCGTTATGCTGGAGAATTAGGTTCATGTCAGGCATTTCTTACACAAGTATCTTTGATTTTCGAACTGCAACCATTGTGGTATGCTTCTGATAGGGCTAAGATAGCATACTTAGTGGGTTTACTGAAGGGCCCAGGGAGGGATTGGGGAGCTGCTGCTTGGGAGAAGCAAGATGGGGTATGTGCTTCATATGCGGCCTTTGTTGAGGAAATGAAGAGGGTGTTTGATCATCCTGTCCGCCGCAGAGAGGCTGGGAACCGTCTCGCGACCTTGAAGCAAGGAGTCAGGAGTGCGGCGGAATATGCCGTGGAGTTCCGCACCCTCGCTACAACAAGTGGATTTAATGATGTTTCACTCCAGAATGCCTTCTATAATGGTCTGAATGAGGGATTAAAGGATGAACTGGCGACACGGGATGAAGCCGCCAATCTGGATGCCCTCATCACAATGACCATTCAGCTGGATAACCGTCTCCGTGAACGACGGCGGGAACGGAGTCAACGTTCCAGTCCATTTGTGCCCCGCCTCTCTAGGGCAGTTCCAGTGAACTCCACTCCTGCCCAACCTCCTGGATCTGAACCCGAGGCGATGCAGATTGGTCGTGTACAGCTTACACCTCGGGAGAGAGAACAACGCAGAAGGGATGGCGTGTGTCTCTGCTGTGGGGAGCCAGGCCATTACATCGCAACCTGCCCCATACGGTCAGTAAAAGCATCGGCTCCCCGTTAACCGGAGGTATTCGGGTGAGCCGAACCGTGACTGCCTCCCCTTTACGTCTCCTGCTGACCGCCTCCCTCTGTTGGCAAACTCAATCAGTTGCTGTCAGTGTGTTAACTGATTCTGGGGCTGAAGAGAATTTTTTTGGATAGTAAATTAGCCGAGAAGCTCCAGATCCCCACTGAATTCCTGGATTCCCCTGTTGAAGCCTGAGCCTTGAACGGACTGCCCCTGGCCCAAGTGCAAGCCCGTTCTGTCCCTGTAAATCTGGTCTTGGCAGGCAATCATCATGAAAGACTCAGGTTTCACATTCTGGAACATTCTAACCCCCCTGTTGTTCTTGGATATCCCTGGTTAAAGCAGCACAACCCCCAGATTGACTGGGACAGGGACGAAGTCACTTCATGGAGTCCGCGTTGCCATGCCCGATGTCTTCGATCTGCCTTGACCCCTGCAACCTCGGCTCCCCATCCACCTCCTGTTCCACCCGACCTGTCCAAGGTTCCTCCGGAATACCATGACCTGGCACCTGTCTTCAGTAAGGACAAGGCCCTGTCTCTCCCACCTCACCGTCCCTACGACTGTGCCATAGACCTCCTCCCTGGGGCAACCCTTCCCAAGAGCCGCCTATACAACTTAACAAGACCAGAACAATCTGCCATGGAGGATTACATCCGTGACTCCCTCGCTGCTGGAATAATCAGGCCGTCATCCTCTCCCATCGGCGCCAGGTTCTTCTTTGTGGACAAGAAGGATGGGAGCCTCCGCCCCTGCCTAGACTTTTGGGGTCTGAATGATATCACGGTCAAGAACACCTACCCTCTGCCTCTGATCAACTCAGCTTTCACCTCCTTGCATGGTGCCACTATCTTCACCAAGTTGGACCTCAGAAATGCTTACCACCTAATCCGAATTCGGCAGGGCGATGAGTGGAAGACGGCTTTCAACACGCCACTGGGCCACTTTGAATATCTTGTGATGCCTTTTGGGCTAACCAATGCCCTGGCCATCTTCCAAAACCTCATCACTGATGTCCTTCGAGACATGATCAACCGATTTGTTTTCGTTTATATTGACGAAATCCTCATTTATTCCCGTACCCCTCAGGAGCACACCTTGCATGTCCGCCAGGTCCTGGAGAGGCTCCTCAAGAATCGTTTGTTTGTCAAGGCAGAGAAATGTGAGTTCAACACTTCCTCTACATCCTTCCTTGGCTAAATTATTTCCTGCGGGGAGATCAAGATGGTAGAAGTTGAACCCCCAGAAGTTGTCCGCAGTGAGGGATTGGCCGGAGCCGCAGGATCGGAAGCAGTTGCAAAGATTTTTGGGGTTTGCAAACTTCTATCGTAGGTTCATTCGGGATTATAGCAAGGTTGCCGCGCCTCTTACTGCCCTGACTTCCACCTCAAAAGCTTTCTCCTGGACACCTGAAGCAGCCCAAGCCTTCCAGTCCTTGAAGAACCGGTTTACTTCGGCACCCATCTTGATTCAACCTGACCCCAAGCTCCAGTTCATTGTGGAGGTGGATGCATCGGACATTGGGGTAGGTGCAGTGTTGTCTCAACGCACCCCTATTGATAATAAACTGCATCCTTGTGCGTTCTTTTCCTGTCGTCTCTCACCAGCTGAACCGAACTATGACGTGGGGAACCGTGAGTTGTTGGCAGTGAAGATGGCCCTTGAGGAGTGGCGTCATTGGTTGAAGGGGGCGGAGCAACCATTTGTTGTTTGGACAGACCACAAAAATCTGGAGTATGTCCGCTCCGCCAAGAGGTTGAATTCGAGACAGGCTTGCTGGACTCTGTTTTTTGGCAGGTTCCGTTTCACACTCACATATCGCCCTGGATCCCGAAACATAAATCCTGATGCCCTGTCCCGCCTGTATGCCAAGGAGGAGGCCTCTGAGGACGTTGAGACCATCCTGCCCAAGACCTGTCTGGTGGCCATCCTGACTTGGGAAATTGAGGATGTTGTACGGCGAGCTCTGGATCAGTTGACCGTTCCAGGTGGCGTTCCTTCTAACATTCTGTATGTTCCCAAGTCTGTTTGCTCTCAGGTTCTCCAATGGGCCCACTCATCTTGCCTTTCGTGTCACCCTGGAGCTGCCCGAACACTTGGGGTCCTGAGGCAGAAGTTCTGGTGGAACTCCATGGAGAGGGACACTAAGGAGTTTGTCTCGGCCTGCTCTGTGTGTGCCCGTCATAAGACATCTACCCAGCCCAGTTCTGGGCTGCTGCAACCCTTACCTGTTCCACATCGTCCCTGGTCCCACATTGCTGTGGACTTCATCACTGGACTGCCTCCATCTAACGGTAACACAGCCATATTGACAGTGGTTGATCGTTTTTCCAAGGCAGCTCATTTCATTGCTCTACCTAAACTGCCATCTGCAAAAGAGACTGCTGAGATATTGCTCTCCCAAGTTTTCAGGATCCATGGGATACCGGTGGACATAGTTTCGGATCGCGGCCCTCAGTTTACATCCGAAGTTTGGAGGCTGTTCTGCAGGGCGCTGGGGGCCACCGTCAGTCTCACTTCCGGCTTCCATCCACAATCTAATGGGCAAACGGAGCGGGCCAACCAGTCATTGGAGACCCTATTGAGATGTGTCTCAGCGGACAACCCCACAGCCTGGAGTTCTCAGCTGCCATTAGTTGAGTATGCTCACAACTCCTTGACAAACTCATCGTCTGGCTTATCCCCCTTCCAGTGCTCTCTTGGCTACCAGCCGCCTCTGTTCCCGTCGCAGAAAGAGGAGATAGCCGTCCCGTCCGTGCAAGTGTTTATCAAGAGATGTGAGAGAACATGGAGGAGGGCCAGGGCATCCCTCATCCGGTCTAACCGGCGGATGGAGCAGCAAGCGAATCGCCATCGCATTCCTGCACCCATGTATTCTCGGGGGCAGAAGGTTTGGCTTCGTGCAAAGGACCTTCCACTGAAGGTGGAGTCTAGAAAGCTGGCACCAAGATTTGTTGGGCCTTTTGAGGTGGAGAGGGTCATCAACCCCAGTTCGGTGCGGCTTAAACTCCCTGCGTCCATGAAGATCCATCCAACCTTCCATGTCTCACAGATCAAGCCTGTCAAGGAGAGTGCTCTGGCCCCCCCGCTCCGTCCCCCTCCACCGCCCAGGATGGTGGATAACGAACCTGCTTACGCTGTGAGGCGCCTGTTGGACGTCCGCAGACGGGGTCGGGGACTTCAGTTTTTGGTGGATTGGGAGGGGTATGGTCCTGAAGAACGTTGCTGGGTCCCCCGTTCCCGGATTCTGGACCCTGCCCTGATCCGGGATCTGAGGAGGCGATGTCCGGAGCGCTTCAGGCGTGCACCTGGAGGTGCACGCAGAGGGGGGGGGGGGGGGGGTACTGTCACACCCCCTACCTCGGGATCCAGCTAGTGGCAGGCCTTGCTTTTGTTTCTCCCCTCCTTCCTTTCCTTTTCTGTAGGTGGGCGTATGCTTCTGGTGAGTGGGGTGTGGACTGGTGCAGGGAAGCTGCTGATTACTTGAGTGCTTCCATCTGCAGTTGGGCCTGGTCTTCACCAAACAATTCATCACCCTATAAAGCTCCCTCAGACCACAGTGCAGCGTTGGACCGTAATACCACCACAGAACCACTCGCTGCCCCGCCTTGGATGACGTCTCTGAGCCTCCTCTGCTTCGCTCCGACTCCGCTGGAAAGGTTCCCCGGACCTCACCCCTCTGGGCTGCTGCGCCAGGACTTCCACACAATCTCCCCTCTGGCTGAGCATCCACAAACCCTCTTCCTTTACGCTTCATCCGCAGTAGCTCTTTCCCTCGCTGGATTGCCGGGGTGGGTCTTTGGGTTTAGTTGTTAGCTCCTTGGTTCCTTAGTCCCGGTTTAGTTATGACTGATTAGGTTACGGCTCAGTCCTTGTTTTGTTCACGGCTTGTCAGAAGGCTTGGAGTCCTGTTCTGTTCTTGTGAAGCGCCGCCGTGATTTTCAGGAGTAGCGGGATTAGTTTGGGTTTTGTATTTATTCCTCTGTAAATAAAATAATTGTTCGAAGAAGAAAAGAAAAATAATTGATCTGCTGAGTCTCTGTCGGCGCTTGAGTCTGTGAGTTTGAACGTGACAAGCTTTATGTTTAATGTTGGAGGATTTAGTCCTGAAGGACTGTTCCTTTCATTTCTAATATCAAGTGAGTGTTCTCATTCTTAAATAATCAGATTAAAGATGAATTAATGTCCAGCAGCAAGGAGGAAAGACTTCTCTATTCTACTAGTCTGGGGCCTTACCTATAAAACTCTGCGGGAAAATCTGACAATCATCGTGAGTGGGAAAGCAACGGAAAGTTCTGTCTGCAAAACAAATTCGGGAGCTAAAAAAAAGTCTGCAGCACAGCTGTACACAATTTCCAGGTAATGGTTCCACATCCTGTGGAGAATATGAAGGTGGCCGATCCCACCCACAATCCCGCCCCAACTCCACCCCGTGGCACCATATATGGGTATGCAAATGAACTTATGAATGAAATTTGGGTAAATTCGAGGGTGCGGCACATAGCGCTGTGTGCGCGGATTGCAGTTGCACCCGCGGAGCCCGCAGATAACCGCAGATCGGGCGGATGACGTGTCAAAAAATTAAGATTTTAATTACATTCGGGCGGGTTGCGGTTGAAGCACTCAAATAAAAAAAAGCGACATTTTAAATCTTATTCCAAACGTAAAGAAATGAACGAAAACGATGGAGAAATGTATATTTAAATTATATCTAACCTATATCTGTTATAATAATAATGCATTGGTTTTATATTGCGCTTTTCAGGACACTCAAAGACACTTTACATTGCATTATTCATTCACACCATACTGGGTGGTGGTAAGCCACTACTGTAGCCACAGCTGCCCTGGGGCAGGCTGATGGAAGCGAGGCTGCCAATCTGTGCCATCGGCCCCTCCGACCACCACCAACCATTCACTCTCACAACTTTCATATACGAGGCAACGTGGGTGAAGTGTCTTGTCTTGTCACAACGACAGTTTTACGCCTGCGGGAGCGGGGATCGAACCGCTAACCTTCCGGTTATAAGACGACCTGCTCTACCATCTGACCTACTGTCGCCCCTGTTATCACTACAGTATACATATCTGTCCATCTTAAAAGTACATCTTAATTATCTCTTTGTATCTGCTAATGTATATCTTTATATCTGTTATTTATTTCATTCTTAGATCTTTATGTAAATTATATTTAATTCATATCTGTCAACTTATATCTATTACTTTGAGCTATTTTGTTGACAGTGAGAACTGCAACCTCCTGCGCATGTTTTCCCTGTGCAAGATTTTTATAGTTACCAGCTTTAGCGCAGAGGAGCCGCTGTGCAGTTTGGGGCTTGTTTTGTGCGCAGCGAGCTTTATAGGTAAGGCCCTTGGTCAGTCCTCTCTCCCCTCTGATATTCATGAGCTGTACAGCCACACCTTGGAAAATAACATGGAAATCTACTCCACTGAACTGTGAACTCACATAAATGAGAAGTGATTAATATGATTCAAGTCAAGAGCTGATAAGACTCACTGGTGGCCTTGTTTTCTTGGCTGGAGCTTTGCTGATCTGTCAGTAAAGGCAATAAAATGTGATCTTAGAAACGTGAGGAAACGTGACCAACTGAACTGGTTCACATGTTCGGAGGTTCAATAGTTCTGGAAATGCTGATCTGACGCCGATACCTTAGAATCATTATTAAATCTTATTTGAGGGAAGAATTTATATCCTTATCAAAATAAAGTCAGTTCATTTAACTTTATTTTGAACTCTGCACAAAATAAAGGGCTCATTCAAATAAAACTTCCAGTAGTCAATGAATTCTTTATTATTTACAAAGTGGAAGATGTTGAGAGCAGAATAATGTAAAAATGATCACTGTGAATCCACCTGATGACTTGGAGGTCTGAACTGGGAGAAATGCTCCCGATAAAAGGTTGAAATCACATTAGAGGCTGATTCATCTTCTGTGGAGATTCAGACTGAATGAGGCTCAGCAGTGTGAGAGACCTCCACCTGTCTGTGTGACCTCCACCAGTCTGCATAGCCCCTCCTGTTACATCGTTCCTGCTGTCGCCTCATCGGGGTGCTTGTTTTGTCTACTCTTGTCAGGAGGGTGGTGCTGGGGCTGTGTTGACAGAAGTCCAGGCCTGGCGATCTCTGAGATTGTGTTCATCTGCAACTGGGAGTGGAGACCATTTTCCTGATAAGGAGGGTGTCTGTTGAAGGCACCTCAGGCTCCACTCCGGCCCTGGATCGTAGCTCTACCTACAGTCAGTTCTGTGCTTGTTGTTTTTGCTCCCGGCCTCTGTTGTCTGTGTGAACCACAGACAACAGAGATCTGGATCTGGATCTCTCTTGGATCTGGATCTCTCTTGGAACCTGCATGTCAGCTCTTGGAAGTTACCCGCCTCAGCCAGCACCTTTCGGACCTGCTCCTCCTTTCTGGAGGAATTGGATTCACCGGCTCCCCTCTGAGGACCTTTGGATCTTTAATAAATCTGTGTTTCAAGCACACATACGTATGTCTCTGTCTGTTGTCCACATCTGGGCCTCTAAACTGCCAAGTAATACCTCCTGACTGAGCTCCACCTCTTTCACTTCCTACAACACCTGGACAGTGCCTGATGAGGAGGAGGAGGTTCTCCTGAGGTTCTCCTCCAGACCTGGAAGAAAGCATCAGTCTGTTAATGGATGAACCAGCCGTGAGGTTCTGGACTGGGTTCAGGTCTGGGGAACCGACAGGCCAGTCCAGACTGCCATTGTCTTCCTCAAGGGAGGAATTGCTGACACACTTCAGCCTCAGGAGGTGGAGTGTTGTCCTGAATCATTATAGGTTTAAACAGAAAGATGGTTTCTCCACATGTTGCCTATAAATTATATAAGAAGGCATTTTTAATCACCGGTGGCCAACAGGTTGGAGAAGAGGGCTTGGGAGTTTGATATTTTAAATCCCACAGCTGTCTGGGTCCCTGAACATGACCCTTGACCCCCGTCAGATCAAACAGTTTCCCTCAGGGAAACATTATTAATCAGAGCCACCCGTGGCACAGGCAGTATAGGCCAATGCTCTATCAGGCGGCGGAGAACATTTACGACAATGAGCTTTCACAGGAGACCAGTAGGGGGAGCATGAGAGCAAAAGTTACATTGTTCTCCTTTAAAGGCAGAGGAGCGCAAACCAGAGAACGTAGGGACATCTGTTTTCATGATCCTTGAACCTGTTCCTCAGCTGAGTGAGAATGTTGTCCAGGATTTCACTGTGCAGCTGCTGGTAGGCTGTGCGCACCTGCGTGCGCTGGGAGCCCCGACTTCGCGCACCGTC
The DNA here is from genome assembly GCF_902148845.1 of Salarias fasciatus. Lineage (NCBI taxonomy): Eukaryota > Metazoa > Chordata > Actinopteri > Blenniiformes > Blenniidae > Salarias > Salarias fasciatus. The sequence continues at coordinate 2,687,949 of NW_021941374.1, read as the reverse complement.
TCCTCATAGATGGAGTCAAATTTAGCCTTTTCTTTCTCTGCAGTGCTGCAAAAGTCACCAGTGCTGGACAGACAAAACTGCATGTCATACTCCTTATTCTGCAAGATCGCAAAGAGCACGTCGGAGTAGGCAAACACCGAGTTGAATGTGGCGAGGAGAAAGCAGAACTCGAAGCCCGTCAACAGTGTCATGTATCCATCAGCACTGTGCACAGCATCAACATCAAAATCATTGTGGTTGTCCACAATGAATTCAAACAGCTCCAAGAGTTCTTCTCTCCGCTCATACACCGTGCAAACCAAACGTGATGAAAAGTTCCACCGTGTTGGAGTCACTCTGGGGAGTCTCTGCTGGCATATTTCATCCAAAAGTTTTGTGTGTTTGACTGACTGAGAAAAAGGCAGCGAGGCCACTGAGGTGTGAGAAAAAAATGTTGCACTCTTTGATTTATCAGCACTTTGAGACATGACGAGGTTCAGAGAGTGCGCATAGTCGTGAACGAAGAGCGCTTGTGGTATTTTTTCTTTATTTTGGCTTGGACTCCATTCAGTCCAGAAGCCATGACTGCAGCTCCATCGTAACACTGGGCACCTTGTCGTTGCAGGCACAGTCCTCCAGAAACTCCAAAACTTGTCCAGCTATAGCTTCTGGGCGCTTATCACCACTGACATCTCCAAACTGGAAAAAGCGCTCCCTCACAGCACCGTCAGTAGTGTAACGCAGGACGTATGACATCTGAGCGGCGTTACTAATGTCAGTTGTCTCGTCTACCATAACGGAGACAAAGGCTTCTTCCTCACCTCCTACCTCTGTCATTACATCCGCCATAGACTGAATCAGGTCATTCTGAATCTTGCTGGAGGTGCCGATGAAAACTGTGGCCGAATCCAGATGGCAGCACAGAGGGCTGTCATACTCCGCCAGAAACTCCAGTAACTCCAAGTAGTTCCCCTTGTTTTCAGAATTGTTACTTTCATCATGTCCTCGAAATGCCAGCTCTTGCTTTCCAAGAAATATGACGACATTGATGAGACGTTTCAGGATCTCTCTGTTCTGCCTGACCTTGTTGTTGTGGGCTGTAATACGGTTACGGCACTGCTCATCTTGCTGAAGATCAACTCTTGTGTCCCCAAAAGTTTTCAAACTGACCGTCGTTTGCAGGTGTGCCGCAGAATCTTGATGTCAGTGAGCTGATTTTGTCAGATTTGTAAGACTCACAAATCCGCTGCTGACCCAGGTGGATGACCTGTCAGTTGTGAAAAGTAAACAACTCCAGCAGTACAACCTGTTTGTTTTCTTACAGCCCACCATCCATGGATATCACTGATAATTTTTGGTCTTGAAAGGCCTTTCCACTTTTTTGACCCTTTCCTTTAATTCCATTTGTGGAGTTGGTCTTCCGTTTTTTATTATTTGTAGCTTTTCTGTGAAAGTCTGCCTTGAAAAAAGCGATGCTAACAAGCTAGCCACAACTTCGCTCTCATATTCTGCCATTTAACTGTCTCTCACCGCTCTCTCACCGCTCTCACCACTCTGCCCACTGTTCGGACTTTACGAAGGACTACGATCTTTATTCTTTCTCCCGCCCACTTAAGAACGAACAGTGATTGGTCAATTTCTTCCATCTCTCTCCACCCCAAAACACATAGCCTGGTCTTCCCGGGATTTATGAAGTCCCAACCAATAAATGAGGCAGTTAACCGGGCTCTGACAGTGACGGACGATATATAAATATATATATATATATATATATACATATTAAAACTCATATTTTTTTGGTCCAGATTTTTTAAGGCCTTCTCTGAAGGCATAGAAGGCCCTGAGGGTTCCCCTCTGCCTTTATTACTCTGGGCAGACAGGCTTTTACACACACACACACACACGCAAAAAATTTAAATAAACAGTTAATTTATTTACAAGAGACACATCTGTTAAACAGGAACCACCCCAGGCTCTGCAGGGGGGACTTGATCAGATTCATCACTCAAATTTCAATAGCAGGAGTCTGTGAGTGGTCATCCTCATCCACAGGAATGTACAATTCATAGAAACAACTTGTCATGCCCTGTGCCCCGGCGACCACGTGGGGGTGCTTGGGTCCTGTTTTCGTGTTTGTTTGCCCTCTTGTTCTCCTGTCAAGTCACCTGCTCTCATGTTCTCCTGCCTCGTTACTGCCCTAATGTGTGGCACCTTTGTTCTCCCCCTATTTAAGTCTGGCTCTTCTGGTGTGTCGTGTCGGCTCCTTGTGGGTCTGTCTGAGTGCTTTGTGTCCCTGCCTGCATGTTGGCTCAGCCGTCCCGAATCCTGTGTTCCTGAATCCCTGAGTTCCTGTTACCTGCAATAAATGAGTTTGAACTCCGCCTGGCTGCCTGCACGTGGGTCCTTCCACCTCGCACCTTGACAGGAGCGGATCAACACTGGGCCCAGCGGGCAGTGAGTGTTTGAAGCCGCGTTCCTCCCACTTAAGTCTGCAGTCCGACTGTGGCGGTGCTCCACCCGTCCCAGGACAGTGTGTCTATGGCCCCCAGTCGGTGAAAGAAGCCTCCACCCCCCGGATCGTGTGCCGTCGCAGCTGCTCTCCCCAGCTAAAGAAGCTTGCCTGCTGGATCGTGTGCCGGTGAGGCTCTCACCCCCAGATCATCTGGCGACTATTTTACCCCGCTTCTCCACTCCTGGACGGCCTTTGAGGAGGGAAGAGTTCTGTTCCCGTTCCTGTGTCTGCTAGGTGCAGTTCAGTCCCGTCCCGCTCCTATTTCTGCTAGGTGCGCCAGGACAGGCACCGGAGACCTTACGACCACAGCTCCAAGCAGCTGCCAATGGAGGTGGAGAACATGGTCCAGTGGGACTCAATGTCCCCAGCCTCCCTCGGGATCTTGGAGAAGTTCTCCTGGAGGTGGGAGTTCAAAACCCTGCTGATGGAGGGTTCCACCAGACGTTCCCAGCAGACCCTCACAACACGTTTGGGTCTACCAAGTCTGTCCAGTTTCCTCCTCTGCCAGCGAATCCAACTCACCACCAGGTGGTGATCGGTCCACAACTCTGCTCCTCTCTTCACTCGAGTGTCCAAGACATGGTCAGAGGTCAGATGACATGACAACAAAGTGGATCTCCGACCGAGGGTGTCCTGGTACCAAGTGCACTAATGGACATCTCTTTGCTCGACCATGGTGTTCACAAAGTGGCTCCCCTGGTGTGTCTTGTCGGTTCCTTGTGGGTCTGTCTGCATGCTTCTGTGTCCCTGCCTGCATGTCGACTCAGCTCAGTGTTCCTGTATTCCTGCGTTCCTGTTTCCTGAAAATTAAATGAGTTTTGAACTCCACCTGGCTGCCTGTGTGGGGGTCCTTCCAACCTGCACCCGTGACACTTTGACCATTGGAGTGGAAGATGAACATGAACATGACACTGAAAGTCAAAAGGCCACTTGAAAGAAAATAGTGGACACTGAAAATGTTGAGAAAATCCTTCATGAAAAGATGCTTCAATGGAAACATCAAAAAGCTCAATAGTCTGAGGTGGAGAATGAGAATACTGACTGATGATTTCAGACATGAAACAAACAGTCCTGCAGCACCAAATCCTCCAGCACTAAAACTTTGAGCAGAAGTTGATTCTCTGAGGTTGTAGATCTGATCTGTGCTCCACTGTGAACTAGGGATGGGAATCGAGAACCGATTCTTCTGTGGAACCGGTTCCTCATGTCTCGATTCCAAGGAATCGTTTGGCTGTCTCCTTAACGATTCCGCTATCGATTCCACTGTGTGCGTGACGACGTATCATGCGCGGAGCGCATGGACTCGCACAGTGCGGCTGTGGTATGTTCTGGCGCTGCAACAGAGCCGCGGACCGAAAGCTTTCAGCAGGGATCCTTTTTTCCCTCACACCGGAGCCCCACTGCTTCAATCGAAACAGAAACAGATGGAAACTAGTTACGTGTTCCAAAATCTGTGATTTCAAAATAAAATCTGTGTCGCGTTTTTGCCATGACATTGTTTTTTTGTAATTCTTCTGGTAGAATATATAACAAACAACGCGATCTAATCATTATATGTATTAGAAGAATGAAAAATGTTGTACTGACTCAATGTAGGAAAGTCAAAGACACCAAAATTGCACAAAACAAAACTCCATGACCGGAGCGGCTGTGTTGCCAGATTGGGCGGGTCTCTGCACAATCAAGCTTCTTTTGAACCCGAGGTGGGTTGATGGAATGGTTATGTGTTTTTTTTAAATGCAAATCCAGTTTTTACGGGTTTAACATGCATTCTCAACAGAGATGGAGGTTTGGACTGCTTTCTATTGTTGGACGGTTTTAATATTATATTTGGGACAGATCTGGCAACCTCCATCAGCTGACAGCAGACACAGTGTGAGTGACAGAGCTGTGGAGCTGGACCAGATATGCAAGGGCATCCAGTGTGAGGCTGGTGTAATTTGGTTTTGAACTTTCCAGCCTGGCGTCAGGAAGAAGCTCCAGAGTTTGGCTGCATTTCACACGAAAAGATGAACCCGGGGCGACTGCACCTTGCAAAGTTTTCATGACATGGATATTTCTTTCTTCTGTTCAGGATGTAGATATTGAAGAGTTAATGCAAACACCCCATTTGTATTATTTCATTTCTCACTCAATGAGAATCGATAAGAGAATTGATGAGGAATCGTATCGATAAGCAGAATCGATCATGGAATCATAATCGCTAAATTCTTAACAATTCCCATCCCTACAACACACCAGCTGAAGAGATGCTGACAGACGGCAGGAGGCAGCTCAGTCTTGACTTCCAGGGATGAAAAGAAACATAACCAGAAGTTATTCACTAAAGTCACTAAAACTTAACTTCTGGTTTCGTTATTTGTTTACAATTTAATTTTTTACTCAGTAACAGGAGGGATTTCAAATGGAGCCCAGCAAAATACTACAAGTAACATGACCAGTTTCAAGAAATGCTGAAAGGACAAACGACTCAAAAGAACTGCTGTCAGAATCATTACATGTACTCATGGTTAAATATGATCTGTTACAATTTAACTTTGATTATTATTGTGGAGCGACATGAGAAGACTTTCATCCCAGAAGTCATAAAATAAACTTTTGTCACGTTTCTACCTCCTGTTGTTATCTTAGTGTTTACAGGACACGTTTACAATCAACAGTAACTCTACCCAGGAGGACATCTGACGTGACACTGGGCTGCACGGTGGTGCAGAGATGAGCACTACTGCCTCACAGCAAGAAGGTCTGGGGCCTTTCTGTGTGGAGTTTGCATGTTCTCCCTGTGTGTGGCTTCCTCCCAGTCCAAAAACATGCATGTGAGGTCAATTGGTGACTCTAAATTGCCTCCAGGTGTGAATATGAGAGTGAATGGTTGTCTGTCTATAGATGTTGGTCCTGAGACAGAATGGTAAACTGTCCAGGGTGACCCCGCCCTCACCATATGAAGCTGGGATAGACTCTAGTCCCCTGCAACTCAAGTGGTAAGGGAAATGAATGAATAGTGAAAATCTGGTCCTTGAACTTGTCCTCCAAACAGATCATATCAACCCATGTTGGTTGAAGAATATTGAGGACACTAACTCCAGATTATCAAGATGGTTTGTTGACTTTGAAATCCTGAAGAAAAGTTTCAAACGCCATTGTGGAGTCGACCGTCTCTGTAGAACCCTGCAGCTGCTGTCCTCTGTTAATATCTGTGATTTGATCAGACTTTAACAGCCTTCTGCTGGCTCCTGATTCCAGTAGTTGTTCTTGTTTTGTTTTTGTTTTTCAGAAGTTCAATATTCAAAATCAGACATTACTCATGAGATGATAAATTGTCTCATTGAAAACATTTTGGTTCTTTGGAAAATAAAACGATCTGCAAACAATAGTAGTGTCTTTCATTTAGATTTAACTTAACATGACATTTTCAGTTCAGATTATACATCCTGAAGTTCTCAGATTAACGGAAGTCCAAGTTGTTGATGCATTTTTCCCAGAACAAACAGCTAATACAATTACTGTCACATAATGTTAGTATACTTGTTACATATTTATAAAAAGTACAATTTGTGGAAGTGCATCTTCAGGATATCTCTGACAATAGGAATATAATTAAAATACAATAAATTACACTTTTTTTCACCAGGGTGTAGCAGCAGATATCAATAATGTTTAACCTCTCATGAAACCTTATCAGTCAGGAAGTGTCGACTGTAAACACTTTGTTATTGTCCGGAATCAGGTCTAATTCCTGCTTCTTCCGGCTGACTTTCCCCCTCCATGTGCCCACATGGGGCGGGCCTGCTGAGGCTCAGCTTGTGTATATAAAGAGCAGAAGGAGCTCCTGTCTTCAGAGCATCACTCAGCTGATCCCTGAACAGCTCCTGACCTTCACCTGACAGCTTCTCTTTGACTGGAGCTCCTGAGTCTCCTCAGATCATCAGCTGATCCTCACTATGAAGACAGTCCTGCTCCTCTCTCTTCTGCTGGCTGCTGCCTCTGCAGGTCAGATGATTCATGGCTCATGGCTCCATCATTCAGCATGGAAGAAGGGCCAGAAGGGGAACTCATGCTCTGTGTTGTGTTTCTCTCTGCAGCTCCAGCTGAGCAGCCAGCAGCTTTGGGTCAGTACTGAAGCTGGTAGCTCTCATGTGGACAGTCAGACAGTCACACCTGCTTCTAGCTCACATCCACTCTCCTTGTTTCTGTCCACAGAAGAAGCAGTGAAGGAAGCCCAGGAAGAGCTGGCTGCTGCCCCTGGTCAGTTTTCTGCTGCTTGTCATGTAGAAACATCAGTGTCATCATGTTGAATGCTGCCAGCTTCTCTTCTGGAACTTTCCAGCTCTGAGCAGTTTCCCAGTGGGAAGCTCCCAGTTATTCAGCATTCTCATCATCATCCTCAATCAGGGCCATTGGACCTGATCACAGTGATCCAGGTGTACTCTGGCTGTTGTAGAGCTGTGGGGAGCTGCTTCTGCTGCCTGGCTCAAAGGCTGCAGGGAAACAGCTGGTTGTCATGGTGACGCCACCTCCACCTCTACTGTCAGTGTCTCCAGTCTGATGAAGCTGTTGGTGTTTCAGAGGCGGAGCTGCTGGTGAAGAGTGAAGATGAATCGTTGGCTCCAGAAGACCTGGTTCCTGCTTCCACAAACGGTGAGCACAAGTCCAAACACACTCCAGCTGTTCACATGTTGTCATCTGGAACCAATGTTCACACTCCTGTGTCTCCTGGATGTATGTGGACCAACCTGCTGATGGGTTTCTCTGGACGCAGCAGCTCCTGAATGTAAGAGCTACTTTTTCATCTCTTCTCCATGTTAACACATCAGGGACATCCACAAGACAACAAATACACATGGAGTCATGTGTAGAGTGGAGAGTTCAGTCTCTGACAACTGTTGTTCACATGTGAGAAGAGAAGAAGATCACAGACTCTTTCTGTCCTCCTGCAGCTCGTTTCTTCTGTCAAAATGGCTGGTCATGGTACAACAATCGTTGCTTCAAGGTCATCAACTCACGCATGACCTTTCACAACGCTCAGGTACTGTTGATCTTCTCATCACAGCATTTCTTCACTAAACATCTCTTCCGGCTCTGTAAGAACAAACTCAGCATTACTTCAAACCATGGAGCTGCTGGGTGTTGATCTGTGGAGGCTGTTTGACAGCGCCCTCCAGAGGCTCTACTAGTTATAACAGGAACACTTGAAGTCGCCACATTTCCAAAAGTACTTGTGTGGTGCTGAAAACTGTGCTTTCTTTAATTTTCACAGAACTTTCTCCCTAACTTTGAATATCAACAGTAAATTAGAGATTAAGTTTTGGCCTTAACAATGAATCTTTAACTAGTCAGATCATGTCAACAGAAATGATAGAGAGTGATACAGAGTCTAGTCTCAGGACCTGATGGAGGACTTTCAGTGTTCCTCCAGAATAACTTCCTGATGCCACTGGACGGTGATGGTAGATGATCATGGGTCTGTTCCAGTCAGTCCATTAAAAGAGGAGCTTTCTGTTCAGCTGCAGCTAAACACACTGACATGATGCTTCCTCTGTCCAACAGGGGTACTGCAGGACAGTTGGAGGTCACCTGGCCTCCGTCAGCGATTGGCAACATCAAAATTTCCTGCATCGCTTGACTCAGGGGGCTGGTCAGACCTATGTCTGGCTGGGAGGATTGTACTATCAGGTTTGAACCCACAACCATCTCCAGTAGAGGTCAGCAGCAGGAGATGGAGAGGACTCTTTCTGACTGATGTGATCTCTGTCCTTCAGGGTCGGTGGCAGTGGGCCGATCGTTCAGCGCTCTACTTCAGTAACTGGTACTACCCATACCCTTCTAACCCCAGTCTCAACCCCTGCATGTTCTTAAACAGCTACAGTAAGTCACAGTTGAATCAGCTCTGATTAACAAAGACAACCATGTTCAGAACAGTGTGCTCATGTAGTTTTGTCTCTCTCACATTTTAGAAGGCTGGGGGAACACCAACTGTCTCAAGTGGAAGAGCTTCATCTGCTCCGTGGCTGCATAAAACTGTCAGCACGCACGCTGAACTCTTGTGAACTATTGTTTTTTTTTTGTTTTTGTTTGGTTTGGTTTTTCTACTCCAGATATTCGACTGGGCTGGTTGTGTTGCTGACTGTTGCTGTCTTTATTTCATGTGGAAACTAAGTTTTGCTCTGATCATTGTGAGAATAAAGATTTGTGAAAATGAGACAATGTGTGATCTTTCTTTAAAGGGGCTGTATCATGCTTTTTTAGCTCGTCCAAACCCTAGAAATGGCATTAACATGGTCATAGTTTATTTTTGGCACTAAGGAAAAGTAATTTTGTGAGAAATAAAAGATTTTCTGGGGCCAATTCTGAAACCCGGAAGAGAAAACGCTCTGTTTCACTGAAAATCCCGCCTCTCCCCCTGTGGACTTTGACTGACAGCTACTTCAACCAATCAGTGCTTCAAAACAAATATGCTAGCTTGCTTTAGTTCTTTAGCTCTGGCTTCTCTGCACGCAAAGACACGCGAAAACGTCTTTTCCTGTGAGAAACTCATCAAGCGCAGACCCGTCAGACCCTCCAGACCCTTCAGACTCTTGCTCTTGCTTGACTGTTGCTTTCAGACGATGGTTAAAGTTTATCTCCGTAATCAGAGTTAGAAAAAAGCAGTAACGCTGATTGCCAAGGGCCTGCGGGAGGGGGGCTCAGGGGAGCCATCTTCACAGTGTGATGTGAATGTGGGAAAACAGAGCGTTTTCACGGGTGCAGGAGGGGCTGCCTCTCTGAGCAGCACAAACTCGAGGAAACCTAAAACATGCAGGCACGAAGGAAAAAAATGCTTTGGGGGTGTTTTTGGTGAGTACATAGCTATATAACAAGGTTCAAACATACAAAAAGTGATTTTTGCATGATACAGCCCCTTTAAGAGACTGATTGTACAGTGTTTGTAGGTGTGTATCTGCTGCCAGAATCATTCAGCTCAAAGGAAATAAATCAGTGTCAACGGGGGGTGGGTGAAAAGAGGGAAAGTTGAAGATGCCATATATACTCGCAGAGCTAATTTATTGTCTCCTGTTCTCTTTTGATGCCAAAAGGTCTTTTGGATGTGGTTCTTCGTGGTATTCGAACCCTCACCTCTGTGCTTGAAATGACGTCACCCTGAATAAGGTTTGATGAAGGTACTGACATGTAGTGGAGTGACAGAGGATCACCGGAGGTGATGCTTGGTTCCAACCCTTGTTCTTTGAAACCTATCAATTACAAATCATGCTCCATTTTACATGTTTTAGTGAGTGACTTTTTCATATTGTGGTGAATTTCCATGCTGTGGCTTAAAAAACATGTGCTGAATAAAACCATACATTTTCTAGCCTTGATTATTATTTATCTTCTTTATTACTGCACCTTGTGATTCAAACTCTCATTCACACCATTTACTTTATTTTCATTTTTGTAATTATTCTTTGAAAACACAATTTTTGGGAAAGGTTTTAAACAACAAACATTCTCTGCAAACACACATGTATACATTGTGTTACTTAGTCACAGACAATAATAGTGTCCAACAATAACACACAATTACAAATGTAACCCGGATCTCACGTAACTGTGGGATGGGGCCTGAGTTCGGTACGAACCAGTAAAATTTGCTAAACCAAATAAGGGACACAACAACTGAACTTTTAAGACAGTAATCCTCCAAACAGGGTTTATTTTGTATCAATGAAATAAAATAATTAAAGTCTAAATGAAAATATGTTTTAACAAAATATAAAATATATACAGAGACAAAAAATAAATATTAGTCCTTTTCATGAATTATCTTTCAAACCTTTTTTCTTATGAATTAACCCTTTTTGATGAAAACCTCTTTTAGTACCTTTTTAGATATTATTTACAAAATCGCAGATATATTTATATCACAACAGCAGAACCAGCATACATCAAATTTGTGGGCCCACACTCACACACTCCTCAAACATTCACTTGCAAATAACCATGGTGCAGGCCTGATTCGAAGCTGGGGAGCGGTGAGGCCAGAAACCGTGGGCCGCTTCACTCCAAATTGAGCAACAGAAAATAAAATGTGCACTTTAGTAATTCTTTTGAGTACTCACGGATCCAAGGGGGTTAATAGGATGTGTGGGGAAACGGGTGTTAACAGTCACAAGGGCACAGAGGAGTAGATGGTCTTTTATGAAAATGGTGATGATGATGAGATGAAACAAACTCAGATCAATGAAGAAACGAAGCTGAAGATATCATTGAAGAAACGAAACTGAAGATAGCACTGAAGAAACAGCAGAAACTCCGCCGGGCCTCTGGCCGATGCTCCAACCGGCTCTCTCTCAGTCCACATCTCCTTAAAGGATATTTCACTTAGTTCAACTCACACTTATTATAAGTATGTGCTCATACAAGGCTTAAACTTAGCATGTAGATGCTCATTCATATGCCAAAGCTAACAGCTAGCCGCTATGTAGCACCCAGACACGTTTTCCTTTAGCACTGCAACCACAAGTTAGCACAGAAATACACACATCTGTTACCTGATGCAGATCACAACAGTCACACTCTGGATCAACTGGTAGTCAATCTCCCATATAACTTGAAGGTTCTCCACGAATCACGATGTTTCCTCACCGATCACGGCTGACATGAGAGATCTATTTTTCTTCCTGTCACAGCACCATGCGCCACTTGTCCCGCCCCTTACGCAAAAGAAGATCTCTGATTGGCTATTACGTCACAACCAAACCAGTGACAACAGAAAAACACCATGAGTGACAACTGAAACAAAATCAAGATAGTGTGCACATCTTTTAAGGAAACAATAAAACCAAACTTATTCATCTCTTTCAATTTCACATATAAATGAACTTTATACATTTTACACTGTAAATACATTTTAACTGAATTCTGTTTTTTTTAACTGAATGAACTTTGTTGCTCTTTTAACTTATTTACATACAGAAATCACTCATTTTTTAAACATTTATTAAATCTGATTGTCTTTTTATGCCTTTTAAATGTCTTCTATGGATGTGTCTAATTAGACAGGGCTACACCCTCCCCCTTCTAACCGTGTAGATGTCCTCATCACACCTTTTCCTTTTTCTTTGTCTTAGAAACATGTTTCTTTGTTTCATGTTCTGAGATTTTCACGGATGTTTTATGTTTCTGTCTAGGTGTCTTGTAGGTTTGGTCTTGAGGGTTTAACTTTAGTTGAATAACCATGCCATGATGCATAATGGTAACTGCTTCACTGGATGGATAACCAGGTTTGTCATAAGTAAATCGCATGGGCGGTTTTGATTCTCTATGAGATTTTCGAACAGGGGAACACTGTTTATGTTTTCGTCTTGTACTTTCATGTGATTTTTCACTTCTGGCTCTGGTTGAAGAGGGTGATGTTGCTCCCCCTTCTGAATCTTGTTCTTCTGCAGAGGCATTGGTTTCTTGAGCTTCAGAATCCATATCAGAAGGTGTAGAGCTTTCAGAAGATCCTTCATTCTCACTTTCTTCAGTCGGTTGATTTTCCGGCATGTCTGGGTTCTCCTCTTGAGAACTTCCATCCTCCTCTGAGCTTTTACTACTCTCATTTTCATTAGGATCTGGATTTTGTTTATTCAATTGTCTCCTGACTTCATCCACATCAAATTCCCAAGGAACATGAGCGGTTTCCAGCTCTGAATCTGATGATGCAGTATCATCCTCTGTTTGAGTAGGCTGAGTTGTTCTTTGGTTTTGTCGGTTACGAAGCGATCTGGTGACAGGCCTCCGGACAGGTTCTTCTTCATCAGGAGGATCTGACATCCTGACCAGATAACCGATTGGCAACAGATGATCTCGATGCAAGGTTTTGATCGAGCCGGAACCATATTCTGGTTTAACTCTGTATCCCAGGTTGGGTAGCTTTTCCACAACGACATATGGAGTTGACTTCCATCGATTTTGGAGCTTATGTTTGCCTTTTATCCCAACATTCCGAATGAGGATTCTGTCCCCTTCGTCCAATGGCTGATCTCTCACTCGCTGATCATGACGAGCTTTGTTTTTTAGGTGACTCTTTGTAGCTGCTTCCGAGGCCAGCTCGTAGGCTTTCTGGAGATCTTTTCTCATCTTAATGATGTACTGTTTATGAGAAGATTCACTTTCACCATCCGGTGAGATCCCAAAACAGATGTCTATGGGCAGTCTTGCTTCTCGGCCAAACATGAGTAAGTATGGCGAAAATCCAGTGGCATCATTTTTAGTACTGTTATAAGCATGTACACGATGACTGATATGCTGGCTCCAGCATTGCTTTTTTACAGTATCCAAAGTGCCAATCATCGCTAGGAGAGTGCGATTGAATCTTTCTGGTTGCGCATCACCCTGTGGATGGTAAGGGGATGTTCGTGATTTCCGGATTCCCAACATGGATAACAACTCTTTCACTAGTCGACTTTCAAAATCTCTGCCTTGGTCTGAGTGTATCCTAGCCGGCATGCTTACAATATTCTACTGATTACTGTATGTTATACACACATATTAAGGAGACCTGCAGATGTAACTGAATGAAATGTGTTCTTTATTCACACAGAACAGTTCAACTGTTTCACAAACATTGAACAAAGAGCAATAATTATATGCACCTGATAAACTACCAGCCCACCCTTTCACTCATTTTCCTTTTTCAGCCTCCCTCCTCCGCTTTTCCAGTTCAAAGAAAGGAGAGTCCTGGAACTCTCTCTAGGTCATCTCTTTGTCCATTCCTTTATTTTTGCACACACATTTTTGCTGGGCAGTAGATGTACTTCCCTGCTACTCTAGGGAAGCCATTGTGTATGTGCGGACTGTCAGGGCCCTGCTTTAGCTCCAGTTTGCAGAACCAGCATTTGTGTGTCCCTGTCGGCTGGGAGTCAGTCCTTTTTCTTTTTAGCGGAGCTCTCTCCTCCACCCTTTGTTCTGTTGCCTCCAGTTCACACTGAAAGAACTATGTTTTTGCAAAGTTTCTTCACGTTCTTCACGACTTCACGTCCATCTTTGCATCTGTCAGACCTTCAGCACAATACGTTTTAAAAACCTTAGTGGAAGAGTAGAAGCACCTGACAAGGGGCAACAGAGACGACACTCGCCTTCAAAACAGGAAGGATGCTATAAATGTAAAGGAAATAATCATGGCGACAATGACTGCTACCACAAATCTACAAAGTGTCACAAATGTGGCAAAGTGGGGCACATCCAGAAAGCATGCAGAACTGGGGGAGCGCCATGTGAGAAGCACCTGACGGGAAAGAAAAGCCGTGAATGGAAAGAAAAAAAGATGACATGTTACATGCAAGTTGATGACATAGAAGACGAAGTGCCTCTGTTCACTGTTTTCAATGCAGGTGGGGCTGGCAGACGTCCATACAGAGACACTTTTGGTAACGCTTCCTTTTACACTACGGTAATTACCATGTATTAACATGGTAATTGCAAGGTAAGTACCATGTAATAAGGAGAAGTTACTGTAAAATTACCATGTAATTACAGGGTAACTATGTTGCTAATTACCTAGTACTTTTAGAGTAATTACCAAGCCAATTCCAGGCAAATACCAGGTAACTACCTGGTATTAAGTATTAATTACTGGGCAATTATAATGTATATAGCAACTATGTCGGTAATTGCCAAGTACTTACTAAGTAATTGCTAAGTGATTACCATGTAATCATTGGGAAATGTAGACTTTTTACTAGGTATTACTAGGTACTGCTAGGTGTGTACGCTATGCATTTCCCTAGTAGTCAAGTGTTTTTTACTACTTACCTGGTAACTTCTTAGTATTTCCCAGTAACTACAATATTTACCTGGTAATTACGGTTGAACTGTAGACTACTGCAAAAAGAAGTGAGGCCTGTTTCCACACTATTACCTGGTAACTACTTATTCATTACCCAGGAACTGCAAAAACACCTACCTGGAAATTACATAGTCATTAAAGTGGATTTGTACTGTAAAAGGAAGTGAGGTCTGTTTCCATGTTATTACCTGGTAATTACTCGGTATTTAGCCTGTTACTAGGAAACTTTCACATTACCCCACACACTTGCACCAAAAATGCAGCAAACCCCATCAGTGTCTGATCCAGTCTCTGAACAGCACACTGTGTCTGTCAGGAGATCAGAGTTTCCATCAAAACCACCATCACCAGCCATCACATTACATTAAGATGAACACATTATTATTACACTTCCTCACTCCAAACACCTCACTGTGACAGACATGCAAAAACAAGAGAGCTGCCAAAGATAAACATTTTAATCAAATGGAGTTCAACTTCTTATAAAACAATTTACAAAACAGTGCACATTTTTAGCAGTCAGACACCTTTTTTTTTTTTTTAAGAAACAGAACAGATTTCTTTTGCAAAAAATAAAATACAAATAACAGTGATAAACAATCACTATAAATCAACATTAATAAGTACACTGCTCCAGTCTTGTGAATTCACATCATGTGTTTTCTGTCGACCCGTCTGGTCTACAGGAACCCTTGATCTCCATCATTCCGAATACCCAGGACCGCCGTGGCCAGGTGTTGTCACGTCGTCCACGTCCAGACTTGTACCTCCCTCAGCGTAATGAAAACGAGGACAGCACAACTGTTCCTTCTGAATGCTCAGGGTTTATTCACTTTAACACCCAAACCCCAAACGTGAGAGCTGAAAACATACAAATATACATATTAATAAACAGAAACTTACACAATAAACAAATATACACATTGCACAAAACACAAAAATCTTTAAACCTTCAAATATACACATGAAACCGACATTACAACCAAAACATTCACCCAAGCCTGAACATGAGACCACAGCCATCCAGCACCAGCTGCAGAGCCACCATACTACCACCACGATAATGATCAAAAAAACACCAAGCAAAACGGAAATATACACACCTCACTGACTGCTTCACTGTAAGCCGTTTGTTTTTGCTCTTTTTACATACTTTATGGAGCGTTTTTCTCTCTCCGCGTCTATCTGTGCACCACTTAATGTGGTCCTACCCCAAACGTCAGGTGGGTGGGGGAAGCTTCTTTCTCTCTCCCCTACTGGTAAGATGTAACCCAGTACAACCTGTCGCATTAAGGGAGGAGGTGTGTCCCCCTTGGGCTGGGCCCAAATGTGAGGCATGCAGGCCCACCGGCGCGTGGACACGCCCTGGTGCCACACAAAACAACCCCCAGCTATGGGTAAATAGCACCACTGCCTTGTGGTTGTCATGGGAGTGAATAAGGCTAAGGGAGACCCCCCCCTACAGAAAATCCGGAGTGGAGCCCCGAAGGCGGTTGGTTCTCGCGTTGCAGCACCTTCCGGCAACTCCTGTAGCCAACATGGTACCAACTGTATGGGCCTGTCCCTTCCGTTGGGCAATACCAGCGAGGCCGAGAAGGGGGATCTGTTGACTGGGCAACTCAGTTCCTCCATAACTTGCCCTGGCTTGTGCCCTGGAGAGGTCACTCCAGTGCCACCTCCTGCGGCAGCTCAACACGGGGAGACGCAGTTACTGGTTAAAAGCCCAGGGCTGATTGGCGTAAGCTCGGGCGCCTAGGGCTGTCTCCCGACGGTGGGAGGGATCATCGTGTCCCACTGGCCAGCTACCGCCCGCCTTTAGCTGGGCAGCCCCCAGCCAGTAAGGTGCTGGCCCGCCACAGTCCGCCTACTTCAATGGGTGCGTGAAGTGTAGGCCAAAAGCTGAAGCACGGACTGTAACCACTGCACCAGGCAACACAAAAAAACTAAAGCCGCCAGCGCTGAGACTGGCAACCTGGAACGTCAGAACAATGTGTCCTGGCCTGTCTGATGACCTCCAGCAAATCGACGAGGCCAGGAAAACGGCCATCATCAACCGTGAGCTGAGGAGGCTCAACATAGACATTGCAGCACTGCAAGAGACACGACTCCCGGGCAGCGGGAGCCTGAAGGAGAAGGACTATACGTTTTTCTGGCAGGGACAGGAGTCTGACCAGCACCGCCTGCACGGTGTTGGATTTGCTGTGCGAAACTCCCTTCTGTCCTTCGTTGAACCGCCATCCTCAGGCACTCCACGAGTCCTCTCTCTCCGCCTCACAACCTCCTCTGGACCAGCTAACATCTTCAGCGTCTATGCTCCGACGCTCTGCTCTTCACCTGAGGTAAAGAATGTGTTCTATGAGGCGCTTGAGGCCAGGATCCAGCAGATCCCTGCCAAGGAGCACCTGTTTCTGCTCGGTGACTTTAACGCACGGGTAGGAGCAGATCATGACTCTTGGCCCCGCTGCATTGGCCGCTTCGGCATCGGCCAGCTCAATGAAAATGGCCAACGCCTCCTTGAGTTCTGCTCTTTCCATGACCTCTGTCTGACCAACACATTCTTCTCCACCAAGCTCTGCCACCGGGTGTCCTGGAGACATCCAAGGTCTCGCCACTGGCATCAGCTGGACTTCGCCATCACCAGGAGATCCATGCTGAACCAAGTGCTGGTAACGCGCAGTTTCCACAGCGCTGACTGTGACACAGACCATTCCCTGGTTGCCACCAAGGTACGTCTCTGCCCCAGACGTGCCAACCGCTCCAAGCAGAAACCCCGGCCCCGCATCAACACAGCTATGATTGCAGTACCTGAACTGCGGGAACGCTATGCTGAAGCCATAAATGAAGCCCTGATGGACTGCCCCACTGACTGTGCTACTGCAAGGTGGAACCACATCCGCGAGGCCGTGTTTGAGATTGCCATAGACACCTTTGGGAAGAAAATGGGGAGGAGTGCGGATTGGTTTGAAACAGGAGCCGCTGACATGGAACCTGTCATCGCCGCTAAGCGTGAAGCCCTAATCGCCCACAAGAAGGAGCCTTCTGTGCGAACGCTCGCTGCACTGCGCGCTGCAAGGAACAATGCCCAAAAGATTGCAAGGCGTTGTGCCAACAACTACTGGCTTAACCTCTGCCGGGACATACAACTCTCTGCAGAACTTGGGAATGTGCGCAAAATGTACGAAGGCATGAAGAAGGCTTTCGGTCCCACTGCAATCAAGACCGCCCCACTTAAATCAGCTACTGGCGATGTCATTAAGGATCGTGGCAAACAAATGAAGAGATGGGCTGAGTACTACCAAGACCTCTACTCAAGAGAAACTACCGTCTCAAACACGGCCCTTGAGAACACCCCTTCACTGTCCATCCTGGCTGAGCTTGACGCTCCACCCACCACCAAGGAACTCAGCAAGGCAATAGATTCCATCTCAAACGGCAAGGCTCCGGGCAGTGACAACATCCCCCCTGAAATCATCAAAACCGCTAAGGAGAGCTCGCTCCTGAAACACCTTCATGAGCTCCTGCTGCAGTGCTGGGAGGAAGGGGCTGTACCCCAGGACATGCGTGATGCCAAAATTATCACCCTCTATAAAAACAAGGGGGAGAGGAGCGATTGTAACAACTACCGTGGCATCTCACTCCTAAGCACAGTTGGCAAAGTCTTTGCCCGCGTTGTCCTCAACAGATTACAACTACTGGCCGAACGCGTATATCCAGAGGCGCAGTGTGGATTCAGAGCAGCCAGGTCAACTACAGATATGGTGTTCTCTGTGAGACAGTTGCAAGAGAAGTGCCGGGAGCAGAGACAACCCCTATATCTGGCCTTTATCGACCTGACCAAGGCTTTTGACTTGGTCAGCAGGGATGGACTGTTTGCTCTCCTCCAGCGAACCGGATGCCCCCCAAGCTCTTGCGCATGATCAAGTCGTTCCATCAGGACTTGAACGGCGTTGTCCAGTTTGGGGGATCATCCTCAGACCCTTTTCCAATCAAGCAGGGCTGTGTCCTTGCTCCAACCCTTTTTGGCATCTTTTTCTCCATGCTCCTGCGCTACGCATTCAAGGACTCTGAAGACGGTGTCTTTCTCCACACCAGGAGCGACGGAGGCCTCTTTAACCTGGCACGCCTCAAAGCAAAGACTAAGGTACGGAGCGTTCTCATCAGGGAGCTGCTCTTTGCTGATGATGCTGGTCTTGCCGCCCACACTGAGGAAGCGCTCCAGCGTCTCATAAATTGCTTTGCTGATGCCTGCTCTGAGTTTGGCCTCACCATCAGCCTCAAAAAGACCAAGGTCATGGGTCAGGATGTCAGTAGTGTTCCCAGCATTAACATCGGCGACCACACCCTTGAGGTAGTGGACAAGTTCACCTACCTCGGTTCGATCATCTCCAGTAACCTTTCCCATGATGCTGAACTGGACACGCGCATTGGCAAGGCATCGACAGTGATGGCCCGCCTGGCGAAGCGTGTCTGGGACAACTCCATGCTAACCACCAACACCAAGATAAGAGTCTACCAGGCCTGCGTACTGAGCACTCTCTTATACGGCAGCGAAACATGGACCCTCTACTCCTGTCAGGAACGTCGGCTGAATGCTTTCCACCAGCGCTGCCTTCGCAGACTACTGGGCATCAGCTGGCAAGACCGTGTCTCCAATATTGACGTCCTGGCCAGAGCAGAAGTTCCCAGTATGTTTGCCATCCTGACCCAGAGACGCTTGCGATGGCTTGGCCACGTCACCCGAATGAACAACGGCCGCATCCCAAAAGACCTACTGTACGGGGAACTGGCTACTGGAAACAGGTCAAAGGGACGACCAGCTCTCAGGTTCAAGGATGTCTGCAAGCGTGACCTTAAAGCTGGAGGCTTCAACCCTTCTGACCTGGAGTCAGCCACGTCCGAACGCTCTGATTGGCAGACCACCAGCAAGGATGTCATCAGAAAAGCAGAGGAGAGAAGAGACACCCGCTGGGGAGAGAAGAGACACCGCAGACAGCGGAAACCATTGACATCTCAACCACACCGCGAAGAGTTCATCTGCAGTGGCTGCGGCAGGATCTGCGGATCCCGTATTGGCCTCTACAGCCACGCCCGGCGCTGCAGCTCCCTGACTGTAAATCCACGGCACAAACCCCCCCCATGATCTCTCGAGATCGATGGAGCCAACAACCCCAAACGTCTGCAGACGGTTCGTTCCGCCACTCGGTGATATTTCTATTTAATAAATTTCGGTTCTACCTCGACTGAGAGAAAGCTTATTTATGCAGACATCTGCAGACGTTTCGCCACTTGATTATATGGTGATATTTATATTTAATTAAATTTCGGTTCCTACCTCTATTGAGAGAAAGCGTGTTACGGCGGAACATTCCGGGTAGGACCACATTAAGTGGTGCACAGACAAACATGGAGAGAGAAAATAAGCTCTAAAAACTCCTGAAAAGAGCAAAAACAAACGGCTTACCTCCTTTACAATGTGAAGCAGCCAGTGAGGTGTGTATATTTCCGTTTTGCTTGGTGTTTTGTTGATCATTATAGTGGTGGTAGTAGCTGGGTGCTGGATGGCTGTGGTCTCATGTTCAGGCTTGGGTGAATGTTTCGGTTGTAATGTCGGTTTCATGTGTATATTTGAAGGTTTAAAGATATTTGTGTTTTGTGCAATGTGTATATTTGTTTATTGTGTAAGTTTCTGTTTATTAATATGTATATTTGTATGTTTTCAGCTCTCACGTTTGGGGTTTGGGTGTTACAGTGAAAAAACCCTGAGCATTAAGAAGGAACAGTTGTGCTGTCCTAGTTTCCATCACGCCGAGGGAGGTACAAGTCTGGACATGCACGATGTGACAACACCTGGCCACGGCGGTCCTGGGTATTCGAGATGATGGAGATCAAGGGTTCCTGTAGACCAGACGGGTCGACAGAAAACACATGATGTGAATTCACAAAACTGGAGCAGTGTATTTATTAATGTTGATTTATAGTGATTGTTTATCACTGTTATTTGTATTTTATTTTTTGCAAAAGAAATCTGTTCTGTCTCTTAAAAAAAAAAAAAAAGGTGTCTGACTGCTAAAAATGTGCACTGTTTTGTAAATTGTTTTATAAGAAGTTGAACTCCATTTGATTAAAATGTTTATCTTTGGCAGCTCTCTTGTTTTTGCATGTGAAAAACTGTAATTACAGCGAAAACTATTAACAATAAGAATCATTCATACAAATACACTGATACACTCACACATTGCATATATGGACATATGCACACACACACACACACACACACACACACACACACACACACACACACACACACACACACACACATTGTACACACTGATGCTCTAAAACGCATACATAGTGGTACTCTAATACATACATCCCGACCTACACAAAAAGCAAGTACAGTTGCACACATTATAACAATGATAACTATAAGTATTTACAAAATGCAACATTTTAAGATAATTATCGACCCTGATATTATGTGCCTCCCCTTATCTGTCTGTTCAGACACACAAACAATAAGAAACACACAAGAAGTTAATGTTGGCAGGTTTGATTGTTCCCTAACCACTAAGAAAAAGTTGCATAATTGTTTGGTTTCATTTGGAAAGTTGTTCCACTCTCTGATAGCATTATAGGAAAAAGCTGTTTGTGCAAATGAAGTTTTGCACTTGGGAATGGCACACTGCCCCCTGGTGGAGGCACGTGTGACTCTGGGTGTGACTGTGGAGGTGAATTAACAAAGTGCTTCAGAGGTGCAGGTACAGTATTGTTAAGGATTCTATGAACCAGGAGAATTGAGGAGAATCTTTGGATGTTTTCAAAACTGAGCAGTTGATATTTCTGTAGAATATGGCAATGGTGGTGTGCTCTTGGTTTTCTGTCAAGTATTTTTAGGGCTTGTTCATGAAGAGATTCTAATGGCCTTAAAGTTGTTTTGCTTGCCTGGGACCAGCATGTAATGCAGTAATGAAAATGAGACATGATCATAGCATTGAAAAAGGTTTGCTGCTTCCTGTGTGAGTGAGTTTCTGATGCATTTAAAAGTTTTGATATTGTATTTGGGACTTTGGCACATTTGTTTGACATGTTTTGTAAATGTGAGTGTGGGATCCAACATGACTCCAAGATATTTATACTCTTTAACAGGGGTCGGCAATTACCGGCCCGTGGGCCAAATGTGGCCCGCCTAACCGTCCAATCCGCGATTGGATTCCAACACACACGCGTACAAAAACACGCACTACCCCGGGCCCTCAAGCGGACGCACGCACCCCTGTTGGAGTGCGATATCTTTCATTGTGTTGCAATAGACAGTCTTCGAAGGATATGTTGTTTAGTTGTGGTTTCCGGTTCGTCACTGAAAAATAAAAGAGGAGTGGCACCTCGTCTGGTGAACTGAGAGCGCAAGTGAGTGCGCTGCACCGAGCTCACCATGTGTGTTTATTCTCTAGTAAGTTGGAGTGTGTGTGTGTGTGTGTGTGTGTGTGTGTGTGCGTGTGTGTGCATGTGTGTGTGTGCGCGCGCGCGCATACTGATCGATGGTGCGGGTTTTGTTTTTTGTTTTTATGACTGTTTTTACTGTTCAGCACTTTTATGAATATGAGAAGTGCTTTTACAAATAAAGACAGAGATTGAGATGCTCCGCCTGCCACCATCGCTGCTTTGTATTTGACATGAGGAAGTCAGCTCCGGCTGCAGCGAGGCGCCGGTGTCCTGCGCCACAAACCCGATTTGTAAGGAACCAATTAAAATGCAGCCTTAAAGCTCATGTCCGGAGTTTTGAAAGAGGGAGGGTTTTTTTAATCCAATGTCTCGAGGTTCCGCCCTCCCTCGGCTTTCATGAGCGACCAAGCCACGCCCCTTTAATTGTGCACGCTATTATCCGTCGGGTGAAAATGAGAGCCTCTGAGTCCTACAGCATCCTCCATGTTGAGTTGTTTACGGTGGATGTTCAGCAGACAGTGGATATATCCGAGGTAAGTGCGGCGGCTGCTGCAGAGCTAACTTTCCTCTACTGGGCGAGCGGCCGTGCTCTCTGGCTGCTCCACACTTTGACTGACAACACAAGAATGCGGAAGCTCGAAATCTATTGGCTGACGCTGACCGGCGCTTTTTCGGATAACATGGGGGTCTATGAGACAAAGGCGGGGCTCATAAATAAATTTTTATATTGCTTTATGCGAATATTATATTGTAGTATCGAACCAGACTGACACGTTTAAGCTCTGTTGAAAAATGATACATACTTGGAAACAAACGGAAACTCCGGACATGAGCT
Organism: Salarias fasciatus; assembly: GCF_902148845.1. Lineage (NCBI taxonomy): Eukaryota > Metazoa > Chordata > Actinopteri > Blenniiformes > Blenniidae > Salarias > Salarias fasciatus. The sequence goes on along the minus strand of NW_021941374.1, from coordinate 2,665,371 downwards.
TTAAGTCATGTTTTAGTAAAAAGTTTGAGGCTCTCCATAGGGATCCATTCGTCTTCTTCTTTGGAATAATGGCGGCTGGCGACCAACAACTGAGGTGCATACCGCCCCCTACTGTATCTCTTGGTGAATGTGTTCCGGTGCCATCAAAACCAGGAAGTGTTATTCATACAGAAATACCATGAAAAATTATTAAAAAGAAACAAAGTGTGCCCTTTCGTATGCACAACAAGGCTGAAAACACAATATTTTACATATATTACAAATAAAAAATATACACTCAAAGTTTTATATTTTCTGAAAATTGTGTAGACTGATTGTACTGACTGACGATAAACTGATGAGGGCGGCGCCCCAGCCTATTGACCAGCCGCCACTGTGGTGATGAGGAGGGCTGTGATGTTTCTGCAGGATGTTTGTGTTGCATATACCAGCATGATGCGTCCCGCGAATTAATTCACACGCCAGCAATAAAACTCGTGCATCTAGCGCGGCACGGTGTCATTTGTCACGCGAATGCAGTCGCGTTAACCCCCCCCCCTTCCCCGCTCTCCAGGCCGCGGATGATTTTGTGGCCCTCTGCTTTAGATTGGCTGGAGTATTTGTGGTGTTAATACTCATCTTTATGCTGGAGCAGCTGTTGATGTCTGACTGCTGGTCTGCAGCCGGCTCGCAGTTCAGGCCAGGTAGTTGAGTGCCTAAGTCATCGATCGTTTTAATTAGTTTGAGTTTGTGTAAGGGACTGAAAATGTACTCAAATGAAGACAACAAAAACGTTTTGATACAAAACAAACAGAAGTTTCAGGTTTATTAAGTTTAAATATTAAACAGAAAGTGTTATGGTTTTGTATGTTTTAATATAAAACAGTCACCTCCCACTATTTTTTTTATTATTCATTTTTCTTTTCCAATACAGAGAACTGAATTAGTGATAAAAACATTTCAGTTTAGGTGGTGTAATGACTGCCACCAATCCAGTAGATGGCGCTTGAGCGCTTCTGTGGGTCATCCGAGAGCAGCCGTTGCCTCAGAATAAAATGGCGCTGGTCTCATGAAGATATGTTTTCTTCGTCCGATCTTCATTGATCCACAGATTCACAGATCCACCAGGCTCAGACTTTGGTGTATCTCATGGACTGGCCCAGAGACCCCTAGCTCTGGCGCCGGTTACATTTGGGGGCTCGTCCGGGATCGTGAGTGAGGCCACCGAAGTTGTGTGCTGACTGTGACTGGGGGAATCCTCAATTTTGGGAATCCCCAACTGGGCGGAACGGGCTACGAATGCCCAAAAGTGACCCCAATGGAAATGGGGCCCCTGTATTTGGGCTACCTGGGAATTTTGGGCAACTAGTAGCCCAAAATCACCCAAAAGTAGCCTGTTTTTTGGGCAACCGCAGGAAAGAATAGGCTACTGTCTGTGATGAGAGCCAATGGGCACTCGGTGGACCTGTCTTAAAATTTTTCCGTTGGCCACCCCCCTTGGGTTTCGGCCCCTCCCCTGGCCCCGCCCACCGCAATAAGGGCCACCCCAGGTCATTTTGGGGGACTTCCCACCCAAAGTGTCCCGTTGGCCCCCGGGAGTGATGTCATGGCCCCGCCCACCTCAATAAGGGCCACCCCAGGTCATTTTGGGGAACTTTGTCCCAAATGCTCCCAAAGTCGCCGGGAGTGATGTCATGACCCCGCCCACCTCAATAACGGGCACCCCAGGTCATTTTGGGACACTTTGTCCCAAAACGCTCCGAAACGACACGGCGGGCCTGCGGGTGACTGCTCTCGGCCCCTGGGGTGTGTACACGTGTTTCCAAGTGAACCACAGGTCATAGGGAATTTTGGGTTACTCTTACCATTAAAAAAGTTGCCTTAAATGAAGACTTTCTTTTCGGGTTACTTTTCAACCACATAAAGTAGCCATAAATGAAGAGGTCACTTTGCGTACGTGCGTTTGAAAGTGAACCAACGGTAATGGGTAAGTTCAGGCTACTTTTTCTCATAAGGAAGTAGCCTCAAATGAAGACAAGGTCAGGGCTCTATGGACTCCCAAGGCTAAGGAGGTAAATTTGGGCTACTTTTCCCATTGGAAAGACGTAACCCTTAATGAAGACTTCATGTTAGGCTACTTTTTAAGCTCCATGAGTAGCCCAAACTGAAAAGGTCACTTGTGGGTTTCTGTCATTGCAGGAGACCCCCAGGCCAAGGAGCTAAATTTGGGCTACTTTTTTAATTAAAAAAGTTGCCCCAAATAAATACTTCCATTTTGGGGTACTTTACAACCACAAGAAGTAGCCCAAACTGAAGGCCCACCCCAGGTCATTTTGGGACACTTTTTCCCAAAGTGTCCTGTTGGCCCCTGGAGTTACGTTGCGGCCCCGCCCTTTCCATAAGGGGCACCCCAGATCAATTTGGGACAGCTTGTCCCAAACTGTCCCAAAATGAAACAAAGTACCCCTTACTGAATTGGGCGAGGCCACCACAACCGCCCCCAGGGTCAACGGGTGGTTTTCCAGGTGTTTTGGGCAAAAGTGTCTCAAAATGACCTGGGGTGCCCCTTAATGAGGTGGGCGGGGCCGTGACATCACTCCCGGGGTCCAACGGGACACTTTGGGACAAAGTGTTCCTAAATGACCTGGGGTGGCCGTTATTGAGGTGGGCGGGGCCATGACATCACTCCCGGCAACTTTGGGAGCGTTTGGGACAAAGTTCCTGAAAATGACCTGGGGTGCCCCTTAATGAGGTGGTCGGGGCCGTGACATCACTCCTGGCGACTTTGGGAGACTTTGGGACAAGGTGCCCCAATATGAACTGGGGTGCCCCTTTTTGAGGTGTGGGATGGGAGGCTGCTCTCACAGCCAGCCAGCCTGCAGCCTCCGTTCTCTCTCAGAGAAGAGTCGACTGCCCATCCCCCACTCGAGTCCCCCAAACGACTGACACTTCATTTTAGGATATCAAAAAAGTGACTGAAAGTGCCCCGAATGCACAGGGGGTGACCTTGGCTACTTGGGAAGGTCGCACGTGTCCGAGACCCAGCACGCCGGTCGAGCGCGGGGTCAAGATGCGCATACTCAGTTTTCAACCTCTGAGCTCAAAGCGTTTGTGAACCAGGAGCAAAAAGAGACTCACAGCTTGACCTCTCAGTCAATTAGGGTTGACCTTTTGTACTTGGGAAGGTCGCAGGCACACGACATCGGGCACAATTTATGCACGTGATGACCCAATGCACATACTCGGTTTTCAACTTTCTAGCTCAAAGCGTTTTTCAATTAGGAAAAAAAAGGACTTAAATTTTGACCTTTAAGCCAATTAGGGTTGACCTTTCGTACTTGGGACGGTCGCAGGCGTATGACACCTGGCACACTTGAATGCACGCGGTGAGACGATGCACATATTCAATTTTCAGCCGTGTAGCTCAAAGCGTTGTTGAAATATTAAAGATAATTGGTGTTCCCTCCTTTTTCAGATTCAAATAGGGGGACTCTTAACTGCTCTAGGTCAAAAGGGGATACTTTATGTATCGGCCCATTTTTGGGTCCCGCCAAGCCCCCCGTGACCCTTGAGACCCCAGATTTGAAGTGTAGGAAGGTGTGGGGCCCCTCTACCAGGATACGGAAGAATTAACTCGCTACGCCCCTCGGAAAGTACTTTGGCCTGGATCAGAAAGCTGCTTCAGCAGGCTGTCAGGCCCATGCCCCCAGACACCATTCTGACAGAGATGCTGTGAATAGAGCAAGTGGTTTTGCGAATGTCTGAAGAGGCTGATTTTTTTAATATGTGGTAGAGGAGGCCGGGACGAGTCCAGAGGCGCGGGTTCGGTGCCGATCGGATCTAGAGTTTTTGGTGGGCGAGCCTTTGAAAAATCACCTTTCTGGAGCTTCCACGGCTCGCTGTTTGCAAGCGGTAGCACCAAACCTCTTGAAAATTGGCCTCTGGGCGTCATATCAGACCCAGATTCAGTGTGCCGAGTCTCGTCTCGAAACGCACGCCGGAAAGCTAACTAGCTTCGCGGAGGGCGTATCGAGACGGGACCAATCCACACCCGCATGGGGTCATCGGTGAAGTCACATAGTCCAGAATCGGGTCGACATTCCAAGATGACGCCATTTTGAGCAGTGTTGTTTTTTTTTTCAATTTGGTTTACTCTGAGTGTTTTCAAAGTCCCCCAAAGTGCAGGAGAGGTGACCTTGGCCACTTGGGAAGGTCGCACTGGTCCGAGACCTGGCACACTGGTCCGCCTTGAGCTGACGATGCATAAACTCAATTTTCAACCTTCCAGCTCAAAGCATTTGTGAAACAGGAGCAAAAAGGGACGTTAAACTTGACCTCTCAGGCCCTGACGGTTGACCTTTCGTACTTGTGAAGGTCGTAGCAGTTTGCCACGCAGCACACTGGTGACACATCATGACACGATGCGCATACTCAATTTTCAACTTTCTACCTCAAAGCGTTTGTGAACTACGAAAAAAAAAGGATGAAAAAAAAGGGACTTAAAGCTTGACCTCTCAGGCCCTGATGGTTGACCTTTCGTACTTGGGAAGGTCGTAGGCGTATGACACCTGGCACACTTGAACGCACGCGGTGACACGATGCGTATATTTCAATTTCAACTTTCTACTTCTAAGCGTTGTTGAAATATTAAAGATAATTGGTGTTCCCTCCTTTTTCAGATTCAAATAGGGGGACTTTTAACAGTTTCAAGTCAGAAGGGGCTACTTTTAGCATAAAACCTCTCTCTGGGTCTCCTGAAGCCCCCAGTGACCCTAGAGACCCCCGATTCGGAACTTATGATGGCGTAGAGCCCCTCTGCGAGGTTTTACGTGAAACGAGTGACTCCACACGGCTTCCGGAACGTACTTTGGCCCGGACGAGCTCGGGGGAGACCGGCCACACTGCCCATGTCCCCACCCGAGAGCCCAGAGTGAAGAGAGGGCCGACTTCATTTAGGGCTACTTTCAAGCGTCACAGAAAGTAGCTACAAATGACGAATTAAAAACGGGCTACTTTTCAAGCACCCAAAGTTGCCCAAACTAAAGAGGTCACTTGGGCGCCCGTCATTGCGGGAGACCTGAAAGAAGTAGGTAAATTTAGGCTACTTTGTCCGTTAAAATAGTAGCCGCAAATGAACACTTTCATCTTGGGATACTTTTTAAACACAAGAAGTAGCCTGAACTGAAGAGGTCGCTGTGCACACGTGTGTTTGAAAGTCCACCGTAGGTAATGGGTAAGTTTGGGCTACTTTTTCCTATCCGAAAGTAGCCTCAAATGAAGACAAGGTCGGGGTCTCGGGACCACCGGTCTGAAGGAGATAAATTTGGGCAACCTTTCCCATGGAAAAAAAGTAGCCCCTAACGAAGTCTTCGATTTGGGTTTCTTTTCAAGCTGAGAAAGCAGCCCAAAATCAAGGGGTCAACTTTGCCTCCTTGCCCTTGCAAGTGGGTGGGGTAAGGGCGACCACCAACCACCAGGGTCAACGGGAGGCTTTCCCTGATGTTCGGGGCCAGGGTTCCCCAATATGAAGTGAGGTGCCCCTTTTTGAGGCGGGGGATGGGAGGCTGCTCTCACAGCCAGCCTGCAGACTCTGTTTTAACTCACAGAAGACTGAATCCAATGCCCATCCCCCACTCGAGGCCCCAGAGTGAAAAGAAGCCTACTGCATTTTGGGCTACTTTCTATCCCACAGAAAGTAGCCTCAAATGACACAGTAAAATGGGCTACTTTTAAAGCACCCAAAGTTGCCCAAACTGAAGAGGTCACGGGTACTTATGGTTGCAGGAGACCCAAAAGGAGGTAAATTTAGGTTACTTTTTATTTAAAAAAAAGTAGCCGCAAATGAAGAGGTCGCTTTGTTCTGTCTTTGAAAGGGATCCATAGGTAATGTCTTCAATTTGGCCTTCTTGTCAAAATATGTCAAAAGTGGCCCAAAATATAGACTTCATTTCGGGCTACTTTTTGAATTGCAAAAAGTAGCCCAAATTGAAGACATTAATCAGCGTTTCTCCTCATAGAAAGGAAGACTTCATTTCGGCCAACCTCCCGTGTTTAAAAAGTAGCCCAAAATGAAAATTTTGTGCCCCTGGTACTCCGTAGAGGTGTATTTGGGCTACTTTGTCCATTGGAGAAGTGCACCAAATGGAATCTTCATTTTTGGCTAATTTCTCAGTGAAAAATGTAGCCTAAATTGAAGGCATCGTTTTTGAGCTTACATGAAACAAAGACTTCAATTTGGGCTACTTTTGGTCTTTGGAAAGTTGCCTTAATTGAAGGCGTCAATCCTTTCCTTGCAACAAAAGGAAGTTGTCATTTTGGGCACCTTTTTCTGTTTGATGAGTAGCCCCAAACGAAAAGCTGGCTTTTCCTGCCACTGCAAAAGAGGAAAGTAAATTTGGGCTACTTATCATAATCTGAGAAGTTGGCCAAAATGAAGTCTTCATTTTAGGCTACTTTTTGAATTTTGAAAAGTAGCCCAAATTGAAGACATTAACCTGAGCGCTTCTCAAGGAAAGTAAGAGTGAAATTTTCGTGCCCCTGGTACTCCGTGGTGGCAAATTTGGGCTACTTCGTTCGTTGCAGAAGTGGTGGAAATCAAAGCCAATGAAGATTACATTTTGGACTCCTTTTTGTATTCAAAAAGTAGCCTAAGATGAAGAGCTGGTTTTCCCTGTAACTACCAAAAAGCGAAGTAAATTTGGGCTACTTTTTAAAATTTAAAAAGTTGCCCAAAATGAAGTTTTCGTTTTGGGCTACTATTCAAATTTTGAAAAGGAGCCCAAAATGAATTCATTTTCGGCTACTTTTCAAATTTTAAGAAGTAGCCCAAAATGAAGAATTCAATTCAGGCAACTTTTCAAAATGTAAAACGTAGCCCAAATTTACTTCGCTCTTTGGTAGGGAAAGCCCAACTTTGCATTTTGGGCTACTTTTGGTATTTGGAAAGTTGCCTGAAGTTAAAGCAGCAATCCTGTTCTTGCAACAACACTACATTTTCCTTTTGGGCTCCTTTTTGTTTTAGAGAAGTAGCCCATAATGAGAAGCTGGACTGTCCCTGCCACCACAAAAGTGGGAAGTAAACTTGGGCTACTTTTACAAATTGGAAAAGTAGCCTAAAATGAAGACTTAATTTTGGTCAACTTATTTCTTTTTAAAAAGTAACCCAAAATGAAAAACTGAATTTGTGTCGTACAAATAAGGAGGTGAATCAGAGCAACTTTTTGATCATAAGAAGTAACCCGAAGTAAAAACTTAAATTTGGTTAGCGTTAGAGAACACTTTCATTGGAAGTCATTTCAGGGTACTTTTCAAACTGGTAAAGTAGCCATAAATAAAGACATGATGTTTGGGGTCACTGTGGCCTCAAGTCACCCGACTGAAGGAGATGAATTTGGGCTACTTTTTAATCATGAGAAGTAACCCAAAATGAAATCTTCAATTTGGTTAGGGTGAGATGAGATGAGTGGCAATGGAAGTCATTTTGGGGTACTTCTCAAACTGACAAGGTAGCCCCAAATGAAGACATGATGTTTGGGGTCACTGTGGCCTCAAGTCACCCGACTGAAGGAGATGAATTTGGGCTACTTTTTAATCATGAGAAGTAACCCAAAATGAAATCTTCAATTTGGTTAGGGTGAGATGAGATGACTGGCAATGGAAGTCATTTTGGGGTACTTCTCAAACTGACAAGGTAGCCCCAAATGAAGACATGATGTTTGGGGTCACTGTGGCCTCAAGTCACCCGACAGAAGCAGGTAAATTTGGGCTACTTTTTTAATTTTTGAAAGTGCCCTTAATTGAAGCAGGTAACTTTGGGGCACGTTCTAAATTGACACAGTAGCAGAAAACGAAGCAGTACAATTGGGGCACTTGAATCTCAAGAAATCGAGATTTTTGAGATGCACAATGTGTCGACGGACAGCTAATAAGACGGTGCTGTGCTCCGACGGCCAGAGAAGCTGGTCCGGGGACAAAAGTCCCCGAACCAAAGAAAGGCATTCCGTACGGTACCGCCCCACGACACCCCGTGCGCCTCGAGTCGCTTCGGGGCGCTGTCCCGCGGCTCCTGTGTGAAGTGCCCCAAATTTGAAAAAAGTACCCCCGAAGGCAAGGGAGCATAAGCGCCCGCCCGGCCGACCCGGTTGGGAGGCTTCCGGAAAGGCTTGGGGACAAAGTCCTCTGGAGTGAACCGAAACACCCTGCTCGGAACCCCCCCGCCCCCCACGGGTCACCCCAAGACCTCTTGGGGCCTTCTGCCGAAGACGGCGCGTAAAGAGTCCCGGATGGGAGGGGGAGTCCCCCAAATTGAAGGAAAGTACCCCTTACATCATCCCGGCATCGAAACGAATGGAAAGCGCCCCAATGTGAAGAAGAAGTCCCCCAAAGCGGAAAAAAGTTGCCCCTCTTGGGTCCTGGGGCATCCCGGGAAACCTTCCCCCAAACCGAAGCGAAAGTCCCCCTAATTGAAGGGGGCAGTCCCTGGGCAGTCCAGGGGCGGGACCCGGTGGGGTTGCCCTTTTTAAGACAGGCTGCCCGAAGCCTGCCACCTGGTGGCCGGTCGACGGATAAGGTTGCCCGAAATGAAAACTGAGCTTTCTCCACTCAAAATTCCCTAACGCTACAAAGTGATCACTGAAGACTTCAGGGAAGACTGCCAGGTCTGCGTCATCCAGAGAGGAAAGCAGCAAGTTCAACGTCACAATGGCTACTGTAATTGAACGGCGGATGCTCATTTTCAAGATCCAGAAGACACTTTCTAAGTTGAGTCTCAGCCAGTTGCAGACTGTGGCCCGTTCAATTGATGATGGCCAACAGGGCAACGATTTTGATAATCTAAGTGAACCAGAAGTCTACGAAATGGTGGTAGATGACATCAGGAGTGATAAGTTGAGAGCCATGGAGGATGAAGGCATGAGCCACCTGCTCTGTCTCGAAGACCTGCTCAACAATTTGCTACATCACCAAGATGCCAGAGATTCTTTGACAAGTGACATTGTGCATCGCCAGGGGGAGCCGTTACAGACCAAGCAACCAGGTGACATCACACCAACACCTCTTCAGGATATGATGGATGGGCTGAAATAGATCTTCAGCTTAGCAGTGGCAGTCAGAGGCAACTGATTATTAAAGTGCCAACTTTGATCAGCCAGAGTTGTACCTGCTCCATACTCGGCAGTAATGTTATTGCTGAGCTCATCCAAGAAAATGCAGAACAGGGTAGTCAGCATGATGTCATGGCTCTCTTAAAAGAAGCTCTGAGTATTTCAGGAAGCGATGTAGAAGCCCTGGTTGCACTCCTTGAGGTAATGGTACCAGATGAGACCTGTTCCCAGTGCACTGAAAAAGTTGGCAAGAAAGGCCAAATCATCCCTTCAGGACAAACCTGTGAAATCAGATGCAGGGTTAGAGGTTTCCCCGGTGGTGGTACATTGTTGTTTGAGCCCAGTTCTGTGAATCGCTGTCCAGATGGTCTAGAACTTTTTCCAGCCCTGGTAGATGTTCCTAGTGGTTCAGCAAAATGTACCAAAATCCCTATTCAGAACCTCACTAAACATGATATTTTTCTAAAACAGCGAACAGTTCTGGGAACCTTAGAAGAGGTTAGTGAGGCTACACCTGTCAAGAATCCATCTAAGAGACATGAACCTACGCCTTCACCAACGGCACGACCATTTTCCTGCCAGTTGACCATAGACAAGCAGACTGACTCAAAATCCAGACAGGACTGGCGGCGGTGGGGCGGGGGCCCCGGGGGGCCGGGGTCAGCGGGTGCCAGTTCATGTACGGGCGGCCGGGGTGTCCTGGGGCGGGTGTGGCTGGGGGCCCTGGGCCCTGCTGCCTGGGGGCTCTCTCCTTCCGTGAGGGTGAGGGGGTCGACCTGGCTGGGGGGGCCGGTCGGCTCGGGCATGCTGCCGCGGCCTGGGTCGGTGTGCGCCCTGGAGTCTGGTTGCTGCCCCGGAATCCAGGGCATCGGGGTGGGTGGTTGTGTGGTGGGGGACAGGGAGGTGGGGTGGATGGGTGGGGGGTGGTGGGGGAGGTGGGTGGGTGGTGGGGGACGGGGTGGGGTGGATGGGGGGAGTAGATAGGGGGATGGTGGGCTGTGGGGGTTAGGGGGTTGGGGAAGGTGCGTGTACGTGTATGTGTATATGTGTGTGGGTGTGTATGTGTGAGTATGTATATATGTTTTTGTATGTGTGGGTATTTATGTATGTGTATGTGAGTGTGTGGGTGTGTATCTGGATATGTATGTGTATGTGTGTGACTATGTATGTGTAAGTATGTATGTGTGTGTGGGTATGTAAATGGGATTCTGAAGCTCAAGAAACAAATGCCTCTGCAGAAGAACAAGATTCAGAAGGGGGAGCAACATCACCCTCTTCAAGCAGAGCCAGAAGTGAAAAATCACATGAAAGTACAAGACGAAAACATAAACAGTGTTCCCCTGTTCGAAAATCTCACAGAGAATCAAAACCGCCCATGCGATTTACTTATGACAAACCTGGTTATCCATCCAGTGAACCAGTTACCATTATGCATCATGGCATGGTTATTCAACTAAAGTTAAACCCTCAAGACCAAACCTACAAGACACCTAGACAGAAACATAAAACATCCATGAAAATCTCAGAACATGAGACAAAGAAACATGTTTCAAAGACAAAGAAAAGGGAAAAGGTGTGATGAGGACATCTACACGGTTAGAAGGGGGAGGGTGTAGCCCTGTCCAATTAGACACATGCATAAAAGACATTTAAAAGGCATAAAAAGACAATCAGATTTCATAAATGTTTAAAAAATGAATCATTTCTGTATGTAAATAAGTTAAAAGAGCCACAAAGTTCATTCAGTTAAAAAACATAGAATTCATTTGAAATGTATTTACAGTGTAAAATGTATAAAGTTCATTTATGTGTGAAATTGAAAAGAGATGAATAAGTTTTGGTTTCATTGTTTCCTTAAAAGATGTGCACACTATCTTGATTTTGTTTCAGTTGTCACTCATGGTGTTTTTCTGTTGTCATTGGTTTGGTTGTGACTTAATAGCCAATCAGAGATCTTCTTTTGCGTAAGGGGCGGGACAAGTGGCTCACGGTGCTGTAACAGGAAGAAAAATAGATCTCTCATGTCAGCCGTGATCGGCGAGGAAACATCGTGATTTGTGGAGAACCTTCAAGTTATATGGGAGATTGACTACCAGTTGATCCAGAGTGTGACTGTTGTGATCTGCATCAGGTAACAGATGTGTGTATTTCTTGTGCTATAACTTGTGGTTGCAGTGCTAAAGGAAATCATGTGTCTGGTGCTACATAGCGACTAGCTGTTAGCTTTGGCATTTGAATGAGCCTCAATATGCTCAGTTTAAGCCTTGTATGAGCACATACTTATAATAAGTGTGAGTTGAACTAAGTGAAATATCCTTGCATCAGATGTGGACTGAGAGAGAGCCGGTTGGAGCGTCGACCAGAGGCCCGGCGGAGTTTCTGCTGTTTTCTTCAGTGCTATCTTCAGTTTCGTTTCTGCAATGATATCTTCAGCTTCGTTTCTTCATTGATCTGAGTTTGTTCCATCTCATCATCATCACCATCTTCACAAAAGACCATCTACTCCTCTGTGCCCTTGTGACTGCTACCACTCGTTTCCCCATTCATCCTATTAACCCCCCTTGGATCCGTGAGTACTCAAAAGAATTACTAAAAGTGCACATTTTGTTTTCTGTTGCTCAATTTGGAGTGAAGCGGCCCACGGTTTCTGGCCTCACCGCTCCCCAGCTTCGAATCAGGCCTGCAACATGGTTATTTGCAAAGTGAATGTTTGAGGAGTGTGTGTGTGTGGGCCCACAAATGTGATTTATGTTGGTTTTGTTGTTGTGATACAAATATATCTGGGATTTTGTAAATAATATCTAAAAAGGTACTAAAAAGAGGTTTTCATGAAAAAGGGTAAATTCATAAGAAAAAAGGTTTGAAAGATAATTCATAAAAAGGACTCATATTTAGTTTTTTGTCTCTGTATATATTTTATATTTTGTTAAAACACATTTTCATTTAGAATTTCATTATTTTATTTCATTGATACAAAATAAACCCTGTTTGGAGGATTATTGTCTTAAAAGTTCAGTTGTTGTGTCCCTTATTTGTGTTAGCTAATCTTACTAGTTCATACCAAACTCAGGCCCCATCCCACAGTTACGTGAGATCCGGGTTACACAAGCTTCTTGAGTGAACATTGTGGAGGACTAACAGAAGCCTTTGGGCAAATCTGTGCAATTTAGTTTTTTTTGTTGTGTGACTCTTCAAGTTTGGAATTAGAAGTCCCGCAAGGCTCATTGGGTTCAACACAATATGCTTTATTGCAATACTCTGAGTGATACCTTTAAGAAAACTTACCAGAATCAGTCAAAACAACAAGGGTTGATGTCTTTTCATTTGCCTAATTGACAGGGTCATTTACATTTACATATTTTATGTTGTTGAGAAAAGCTTGTGAAATGTTACATCCCTGACTTAAATATGGATGTGTTGATTACTTTTGCACTGCAATTTTTGAAACTTGGGATGTGAGGTTATGCAAGTCCTGAAAAAGGGTTTTTTTTCCCCTTTACATTCGTTTGCATCTATTTGTTAGCAGAGTTGCTGCATGTTTGTTGAAATTTGGAATTAGAAGTCCTGCAAGGTTCAGTGGGTTCACCACAATATGCCATATTACAATGCTCTTGAGAGATACCTTTTTAAGAACACTTATCAGAATCTGTCAAATTAACATGTCTTTTCCTTTGCCGAGTTAACAGGGTCAATTACATTTACATATTTTGTTGTTGAAAAAAGCTTGTGAAATGTTACATCCCTGACTTTTAAATATGGATGTGTTGATTACTTTTGCACTGTAATTTTTGATACTTTATATCAGGTTATGCAAGTCCTGAAGAAGTGTTTTATTATCTTTACATTCATTTAAAGAAAACATGTTGTAAATGTTTGAAAACCTCAAAAGATGAAAAATTTACAACACTGTTAGTGTAGAGTGCGAGTTCTGAACTCCTTCAAGCACTGGACATTCTTCTGTTTTATTTTCATAATTTGATATTCTTTGTTTGTTTGCAGACTTGTTGACTATTGTCAAATTGAATAAAAAGAAATGTTAATGCATTTGGTCCTGTCTCTTATAATGTAGGTGCCATGTGGTTATATTGGCATAAAGGATAAAAATTTTAATTAATTCATTTAACAAGATCAAAGCAAATTAGTCAGATGAAACCCATATTAGTTCATTCAACAAGGTTGAATTTTGGTAATTTAAAGTGTTTCACATTTATGGACTAAATGTAAATCAATTTGACTGGACTAACTAGATGTAAAGATGCACATTCAATGAAAGGCAAATTAACTGACTGTACATATCCATATAATGCTGCACCAATCAATAAATTTGGCATTTAAACAACATAGTCAAGATTATTTGACTTAACTTGGTTTGTTTTGATGGAATACAGGTGGCATGATAAAATCAAGTTCATCCAATGAATTATTTTTTTGAGTGCAGTATATTCACTCTGTCGTTTTTCATTTATCAGTTCAGTGAGCAAATAAACCATCTCTTTAAGTTTGTCTAAATCTCTACGAGAAAACCCAAATAAATTTAAATGTTCTAAAATGACCCAAAAAATATTCAAAATAATATCAAATTAAGCAATAATTACTACAAGTTCCTCCTTAATCCACTAAGGAAGGACTGACCCCAGGGTCAAGGGGTCATGTTGCCGCTTTTTTGTGTCCAGTTAAATGAATTCGAAAGTGTTTGAGGAAAGTCTTACTTAAAATATTCGGTAACACTTTATTTGAATGGGGGTTCATAACACTGACATAACACTGTCATAATCATGACATGACACCCGTCATGAATATTTATAAATGCTTATGACAGTTGTCATTAAGTGCCATTCGGTTGATTATGTCACTTTTGATGCGATTTGACATTGTTGGAGATGTCTTTGTTATGACAACTTGTCATAAACCAAGACAAGAGAAACTGTCATATGGTTTGCTTTGACATTAACTGTCATAATACCATTATGATTGTCCTAGCTGTTTAGAGCTGCCTCTTTTACATCCTGTGGATATATAATTTGAACCTGTCATGAAGTGTAATTACATAGTTAATTCACGTCATAAGAGTGTCATGACTGTTTCTTCTGAATTCAAGTAAAGTGGAACAATGGGAACCTTTCGTTACTATGTCATTAAGTGGAATTACACAACTAAATCAGGTTATAAGAGTGTCATGACTGTTTCTTCTGAATTCAAGTAAAGTGGAATAATGGGAACCTTTCGTTAAGATGTCAATAAGTGGAATTACACTGTCAAATGATTGAAATACCTTAGCAAAAACAAGACAAGTCAAGAGATTTTTGATTCATTTATTTCAACCCAAAACAGGAAAAAACAGTAGCATTATTTGTTATGATTATTACTTCTCCTCAACAGAGGGTTCCTTCAAGAGAAGCTTTAACAGAATAACTTGTTTGAACCTAACATGTTCAATTCACCATCTTAAGTATACTTATACATGATTGGGAGGAGTTTTCCTCTTTTTTTCTTTGATGTAATGATTTCAGCCATCTCCTCCGTTATTGCTCCCCTGCATCGTTCTGCAAATGCCGACATCTTCTCTTCTCCTGGGACCAGGTTTTTGAAGGTGTCTGGAAATGCGATTGCTAGTTCAGCAATTACAGCTGTTCTAGCAATTGTGTAGCAGTCGACGTTAAGTTTGGCAAAGGCCTTTTCCATGGATCCAGATTTGTTGAACATGCGGAGGGCATTCTTGTAGCGGCAAATCACTCCATCAGCTGTAGTCACTTCACAAAACAACAGAAAAACAAACAAAACAAAGTATTTGCTTAGGCACTCTATAGATCCTGTTGTACTAGATGCCAAAGGATCCTACTTATCCTACTGCTGGTTTACTGTGCATCCTCCCTCGAGACTCAGATTAAGTTATGACCGTTCTCTTTGAATTCAAGTAAAGTGGAACAATGTGAACCTTTCATTAAGATGCCATTAAGTGTAATTACATAGTTAAATCAGTTTATAACAGCCACGCATTGGCATTACTGATTTGGCACCATATTTAGCTCCTGAATAACCTGCCTCTGTGACAAGCAAAATCTACCATCATCAGCCTGGAAGGAGGATGTAAGGCAAGTAATGTCCTTCCATACCTGCCTAAGAAGCTGCAGGATAGGATATTAACAGATAATTTGGGGGAAAAAAAATAAAATTACCAGATAATTTGCACAAAAACAAACAAACAAAAAAAACCCCCAAAAAACCCCCAGATCATTTGCAAAATTGATTTAAAAAGAGAAGAAAGTCAATATGAATTATGAGGAACTGAAGTCTTTTCATTACCAGAGTCAAGAACCAAACCAAAAGAAAGATGTATCACAATCCAAGGAATGAGTCTATGGAACAATCTTGACTGTAAAATTAAAATGTCTCGGTCCATTTATAGGTTAAGAAATGTTTCAAAGAACAATTATTAAAAAGATATGATACTGCTGTATAATGAGAAATTATAATACTTTGATTTTGTAAATAGCTTGTGAAATGGTTGTGAAATGTTTATAAGCAAACCTTGATGTAAACTGTTGTTTTGTGAATTATTTTGTCTTGGTAGGGGCAGACATTATAAGTTTTACTTCTTTCTGCTCCTTTTCATTTATTTCAAAGAATGAAATAAACAATAAATGAATGAAATCAATGAAAGGATGCACAGTGAACCAGCTGGTATAATAAGTAAGATTTTTGTCTTAGGCTAAATGTCTAACAAAACAAGAGATGACCACAGAATAATCTAAGAAAATGAGAAAGCTAAACATGGCAATAAAGATCTGAATAATTGACTTCTAGAGTGAACACTAAAATACAGTATCAATGTGGGACATGGTTATAACAGCAACTCTTACGTCCCATCTCAGTGTTATGAACTAAACCCAGATGCTTTCGTACAAACATGAACCATAGAGAGTTAAGTAGTGATCAGTTTAATGGTGGTTATAAAGATGATTACAAGGATGATCAATGCCTGTGCTTACTTCTTGAACGTCCTGAAAAATCAGGGTGTCTCTTGGATTTCTTTTTCTTTTTCTTCTTCTCCTCTTCTGAGGATGATGAGAAGCTGGAGTCTGAAGAGGGACATGGAGATGTTGAACTTGAGGATGAAGAAGTCTTGGAGCCTGTGAGAAGGCGAGGGGGAGAAGCTGGACAAGGGAACAAAAGGAAACAAAGCAGAAAGAACTGAGGATACACTCTTTTAAAAGCAGGCTCACTCTTGGTAGGTTCAATTAGATTATAATTTACTGATCCTAAAAATGGGAAATTTGCCTATTACAGCAGCAGAAAAAGTGTAATATACACAACAGTATTAAAAAGTAGAGAGGTAGAAAAAAAACACAATAAATGAAAAGTAATAATCAACCTGCAAGCAGAGAGTGCAAAAACAAGTACTGGAGATAAAAAGTGTCACGATATAGAACATATTGTAAGTTACAAGTACTACAGACAACTGTACATGTCCTAAAACAGTTTTTTTTTATTATTATTATTACAGACAATGACTCATTATTTGTTGCCTGCTCTGTAGAGCCATTCATTGCAGGGAGGAGGACAGCTCAGCATACAGTTATGGTTCAGTCCGTCTCAGTGGTTAACACTACTGGCCAAATAAGGATTTATATCACTTTATGTGTAGCAATGTAATCATCGGAGACCTACACCATTCTTGGAAGGTCTTAGGACAATAGCATTTCCAATCAAGTTGACATCCCAGGTGTGTTTAAAAAATGATACAATAATTATAATTGTAAAAATAAACTATCCATGCACTCTCTGCTGCAGCCTATATTTCTATGCCTCGAGCCCTCCTTGAATATCTAATACTGCATGAATAATGTTAATTGCAGTGTATTTGTACCTTTCCCAGTAGATGCAGGCATACTGGGGGACCCCTGAATTTGGGCAAGTAGGAAATCCTTGTCATTTTTCAGGTCCCTGTTGGCCTCCTCCAGGTATTTAATGCGATCCTCAAGGTGTTCGATCTTCTGTCGATCCAGCTTGGCCTGTACTTTCAGTTTCCTCAACTCCAAAGCCCCTGTCGGAGACACTGGAACACAGGCAGCGATCATTCAACCTGATGTTTATTAGACATTAAACAGACATGTGACCGCGTTGCGTGTACGCGCAGGTGGCACCGGTACACGCATGCGCCAGAGCGCCACAGCAAAACAATTATGAAGACAAAAGTGAGGGTAGACGAAGCTACAGCCTGATGGCTTCACACGAAGACAGCCAGAGAGTGAAAACCTTGTGGACAGCGAGAGCAGACTCTGTCTGGAGGGAGGAGAAGGTCTGCGAAAGAAATGAAAATAACTCATCACTCCAGTGATGCCCCCGCGATTCAGAAACAGAAAAAAGTCAAAATAAACTTTAATACTAAATGAAAATGTACTGACAGTGTATTGTGCTTCATTTTCTGTAAATAATCTGTAATAAAGGCGCAGATAAACAGTCTGTAGTGCCTGAAAAGCTTCTTGAGGATGCGTGGATCAGTGCGCCTGCACTGCTGAGCACGTTGAAAGCGCGTGTGCATCGGTGGCGACAGGAGGACATGTAGACATGCACAGAAAGCAGTAAAAACATGAAGAAAATAATTAGACTAACTTAGTTTCTTTGGGGAATATTTGACTGGCATCTTCTTCTTCTTCGTTGGTGGATTAGGGACCTCCTCAACATCTCCTGTCCTCTCCTCGTTCCCCTCCCCCACATCTTGCAGCAGGTCGTCCTCGGCTTCCTCTGATTTCATCGCGCCTTTCACCCTCTTCTTGAAGCGGGTTTCCATCTAGTTGTGTAAATAACACCAACACTGTGTCACAGCAGCTAATGTTAAAACAGTTGAGGCAACTTTGGAAAAAGTAATGTTTAGAAATTGCTAGATGAAAACTGGAGGCTGTCGACTGCCATTAAAATACTTCAACTTAAAGGCTAACTAGGATGAATTGATGAACTAACTTCACTGACATCAGTATTATCATGTTTTCCCCAAATAAAATTGTCCAAATTACATATTTCACTTTAGCTTACCTGAAATAGCAAACTCCGACACCCCGACGTTGCTTCAGCGGCTGCGCTGCACTCCTGTCCTTCTGTGACAACCAGGGATCTCTGACTGGCCAATAATGGTCACGTGATGTTACGTTGGGTGCGTTCAAGTTCAATTCGAATTTACGTACTCAACCGTTTAGCTACGTTCACACCGCCAAGTGCTGTCTGCGATTTTGCGTCAAAGACAAGTGAAAACAAATGGGAACGCGCGTTCCAGCTGCGATGAGACGCAACGCGTCGGACGCGGCGCGTCGTCACGACGCGTCACGACGCGTTGTGCGGCGCGTCGGGGCGTTGGCGCTACGCGTCGCGATTTTGCGTCCGACGCTGAAGTTGGGAAATCTGAACTTTGGCGCGTCGCGATTTTGCGGCAAACCAATCATAGAGCGTGCCCATGGTGACGTCGGCCAGGGAGCGGGAACCGGTCCGAAGAGAAGCACTTCGACCATGGAGGAGCGTGTCATAATGGCCGTTTACGCTCGCCCAGAGCTCTGGGACAAAACTTCTTCTTTTTACAGGGACAGGAACAGAAAAGCAATTGCTTGGAGAAGGGTCAGTGAGGAGGTGGGCGTCCCTGGTAAGTAACATGAAAAACCCAACTTCTATTTAGTTTAGATCACCCGCTTTTTTTTACCTAGCCAAAAGATCGATAAATAAGTGTAACTTTTTTCCTTAAGTTGTGCTCACATATTCATCAGATTCAATAATAAGGCCTTATTACAACTGAACTTGCTGATGTTTTATTTCTTCATTTGAAGGCGTGCATTACTGGCCTCAAGCGACTGAGGAAAAGAGGAATGAGGATTGGTGGTCGTCATCGATTTGTGGTTATCGACGAGAGCAAATTTGCCCACAAACGAAAGGTGGGCTGTGTATTTTTATACATCGACTATATTTAGACCAAGATTTGGTGTGGTGGTGCTCATGTCCACGTCAAGGAAAAATTAAAGTTCCTCACAGCTGCTTTAAACATCTAATAGACATTTTAGTCAGCTGATTGGAAAAAAAAAAAAAAATAGTAATCTATTGGAAATCACCAAGCACATCCCTGATTTGAAATTACACATTTCTCCTGAAACTACAAGCAGTATTCTGATAAGACTGTGTAAAATGATATTTTAAGATGCTAAACATAAAGATTTCAGCACTGTTATCGCATTGAAAACACCACAAACCATAATACTTTTGGATGCACAGTTTGAGTGGAAAGAAAAACAATATTTTGCATTAAGGAGGGCACATTGGTGGCCACATGCTGTGGAAACACTCTGGAAAAAGTTTTAGTTTAAGATATGCAAGTTTTACGTGAGAATTGTGCAGCACACCCGCTGACCTGTTTTTATAATCCAGAATAACACTTTATCAATCAATCAATCAATCAATCAATCAATTTATTTTTGTATAGCCCAGTATCACAACAACAACTGTTGTTATCCTGCAATGCATGTGGAAAAGACACATACTAAACATTTGATACAACCCAAATCTTATTAATGTTTTTGTCTTAATTTACTTTCAGTACCATCGTGGTCGATGTGGCAACACTTGGCGCCGTGAACGGCAGTGGGTTTTCGGGATGCTGGAGGTGGACAGGAATTCCAGAAGACCCATTCTGAGGCTTGTCAGGGATCGCACAAGACAAACCCTTATAGACCGAATTAGACGGCATGTAAGACCCAGAACATCCATCCTCACTGATGAGTGGCGTGCCTACAAGGGGCAACTTGCTCAGTATGGATATAGTCAATATTCTGTCTGCCATAAGAAAAACTTTGTTGATGAAGAGACTGGTGCTCATACTCAGCATATTGAGCGAGCATGGCAGAACTACAAGCTGGAAGTATGGCGCCACAGAGGTAATCGTACTCCCGAGTCACTGACGCTTCATCTCAAGATGATAGAGTGGCACCACTGGTTAGGTGTGCGTCATTATAATGGTGTCTTGGGCAGACTTTTCCATGATGTGAAGAAACAAGTTAAGTAAATCAAATTAGTCGCATCAAATATGACTCTTTGCGTTGCCACTGCGCACTGTCTGTTGACATTTTATGAGAAGACTCAATGGCACTTAAGTGCCATTGCTCATGACACTTAATCTTGTCATTGTTGTGCTTTGCTTGTTGTATCAGCTCATATGTATGCTCATCAACCTCTGCTCTGGAACCCTCTGAGGAGAAGTAATACAAATAATGCAACTGTTTTTTTTCTGTTTTGGGTTGAAATAAATGAATCAAAAATCTCTTGACTTGTCTTGTTTTTGTTAAGGTATTTAAATCATTTGACACTGCAATTTCACTTATTGACGTCTTAACGAAAGGTTCCCATTGTTCCACTTTACTTGAATTCAGAAGAAACAGTCATGACACTCTTATGACGTGAATTAACTATGTAATTACACTTCATGACAGGTTCAAATTATATATCCACAGGATGTAAAAGAGACAGCTCTAAACAGCTAGGACAATCATAACGGTATTCTGACAGTTAATGTCAAAGCAAACCATAGGACAGTTACCACTGTGATTATAAGACGAACGCTATTTTTCAAATATAATTTTGTGAAAATAGAAATATGTTGAAGACAACAAGGTTACTCATAAAACTTTTTATTGTACAATTATTGCAAGAAAACTCACAACAGAGATAACACTTCATGTGATTTAAGATCAAGAAATTTTACTGCAGTATGAAAAAAAAAACAACTATATTCTCTTTTTCAAAATCTGAGGCTATGACTCAGTGAATAAGCAACAATCAAGTACCCTCAAAGGTTCAATAACTGCATTAATGATGTAAATAACTTGATAACCATCAAATTCAAGTTCCATTCAGCTTCATGAGCATTAATAATTCAGTCTAATATATCTTGGTGGCTTGGCTTTTGTTTGTTGACTCTGTTGTGTTGACTACCATCAGTTTAAAGTTGGCATCAAAACTTCGCCTCTGTTGTTTGCTCACTTGTCTAGAGTTCCAGCTCCTTAGTTCCAGATGGTCGCGTTCCTCCATTTTCCATCAGACCTCTAGACTGTGACGCTTCATTCACTTTCTGGTCATCAGTACTTTGGCTCCATCTATTGGCGCGGATGTGTTATGACAATCTAGTCCTTGATTATAGTAGGACCCCATTTTGGAGAATACAGTTTTTGGAAAAAAATATCGTCTTATATTGGGGCCAATACGGTATATAGCAGTTTAATGTCATGTTAAGATATAAAACTAAATAGTTTTTTAAAGTTTGACATTAAGTCTACTATGTCATGTTTATGACAGGTTCTGTCGTCTTGGTTTATGACAAGTTGTCATAACAAGGACATCTCCAACATTGACTACGTTTACATGCAGTCAATATTCGGGTTATGGTCAATATTCCGGTTTCTGAATCATTTGGAATAACCCGTTTACATGCTTAAACAGACAGAGTTACTCCTGTTTACATGATCAGGGATATCCCCATTCAAACCACGGAGCACAGACGACGCCATGACTGCATTTGCACTTTATGCCACTGGGTGTGCTGTTTGCATGTTCAACCTTATTTTACAAAGACACCACAGAAGAAGAAGGGCGCTGCAGCCGCTGCAGGCTCTCTCTGCATGTTGTTAGAAAAAAAGTAAGCCAGCGAGACGTGGTAATATGTTTAATAATGCGATGCACCGTTTTTTTTTTCAGTAAAAGAGAAGAACTGAACTATAGTTTTGGCACATTTTATTTACTTAGTAGCAGTTAAACTGTGTCAAAAGTAGTTCCTGGACTCAAATGACCGAGATTCCTTGCTTGTAGAACATGCGCAGAGCAGTACTTCATGTCCCTTTCGATCGGGATATTCCGATGCGCGTTTATATGACCAGAAATTCAGGTTAGAAAAGGAGTAACCCAGGGGTAATATTCAGGTTTTTAAAAACCGGAATATGAACATATTCAGGTTTTTGCACGTGTTTACATGGCTGTGCGCAACCGGGTTATTGCGAATATTCTGGTTAAGAAAGGGTTATTGACTGCATGTAAACGCACCCAATGTCAACTTGCATCAAAAGTGACATAATCTACCGAATGACACTTAATGACAACTGTCATAAGCATTTATAAATATTCATGACGGGTGTCATGTCATGCTTATGACAGTGTTATGTCAGTGTTATGAACCCCCATTCAAATAAAGTGTTACCGCTTTTTGTAACTCCGATTACGGAAATAAACTTTGACCATCGTCTGAAAGCAACAGTCAAGCAAGAGCAAGAGTCTGAAGGGTCTGCGCTTGGTGAGTTTCTCACAGGAAAAGATGTTTTCGCGTGTCTTTGTGTGTAGAGAAGCTAAAGCTAAAGCGCTAAAGCTAGCCAGCGTATTTGTTTTGAAGCGTTGATTGGTTGAAGTAGCTGTCAGTCAAAGTCCACAGGGGGAGAGGCGGGATTTTCAGTGAAACAGAGCGTTTTCTCTTCCAGGTTTCAGAATTAGCCCCAGAAAATCTTTTATTTCACACAAAATGACTTTTCCTTAGCGCCAAAAATAAACTATTACCATGTTAATGCCATTTCTAGGGTTTGGACTCGCCAAAAAAGCATGATATAGCCCCTTTAAGTGGCAAGACCATGTCCTAGATGTCGAATTACTGGAGCAAGCTGGAGTGGTGAGTGTAGAAGCTTTGTTGGCTGGAGCTCAGCTACAAAGATGTCCTTAAGCGTCAAATGAAATCTGCCCAGATTGACCTGTGGCAAGTGTGGGCGACCATGTAGATCAAAAGCCGGTCTGATAGCTCACCTACTTGCATGCAAGAGATGAACAACACCCAACATTCAAACACCTCTCCACCTGTCTTGTCCTCATCAAAATCGATGGACTCCAGAAGAATTAAGCTGTGATCATGGTAAAAACATTTCTTTAAACAAAAAAAAAAAAGAAAGAAAAAAAAAGAAACAATAGAAACAAAGGTCAAAGCTGGATCTAAATGGACTGCCTGAAGACAGAGTCTACAATTTGGCAGTTTATCACCACAGCAGATGAAGCATGATGCAGTGAGGAGATACTCAGGTTGAAAGACTGGTGCACTATAACTTTTATTCAGAGTTCTCTTGAATTCTGATTGAGTTCTCAGAGAATAGTCGTAAAATATTGTGCAAATTCTATTGTTTGACCATGACCAAGGCCCTAGTTAGTAAATAAAATTGATTTAAGGATCGGTCTCCCCAGGTTTTAAATAAGGAGCCTGAAAGGATTGGTCACCCCGGGTTTTAAACTTGTCTTTGGGATCTGTAGGAGTTTCTGGTCTGTGGACTGAAGGGTTTGTTTTGGAGATTACGGGCACGACAAATCCGAAATTTACTGCGGGGCTTCATCAAGTAACTCTTGGAGCGTCAAAACTAAAATCTTAAGTCAATCCAATATGGATTTTTTTTCTTTTTAGCAGGTGGTATGTTGATGAGTTTCATAAGTCCCAAAAGTATTTCACCCATTTGAAGACAGCAGACATTTAGAGCAACCAATCTGAAGGAGGGGGCGGGGGGGGGGGGGGGGGGGGGGGGGGGGGTTTGCGGGGCGTCAACTCAAGGATGTGAGATCGCACGCGTGCTAAAAATGATCATGCGCACTCAGAAAGTGATCTCGCACATGCAGAAAGTGACCGCCTCCGTGCAGAAAGAGACCCTGCGCATGAAGAGAGGCATCAAGAGAACTTAAAGAGTCATTTAACTGTGCACGATTATGATTTTCATGCACCCTGAATTTTGGCACTATAATGACACCATAATCCAAGACTTGACAGGAAGCCAGTGACGATTAGACAGAACGGGCTAATGTGAGATGTACTGGGTGTACCTGCCAGTGGTCTGGCTGTAGAGTTTTATACGGTTTGGAGGTTGTTCCAGTTGTGTTCAAGCAAGTAAAATTGAATTGTAATAGTCTCAATGTTATGAAAAAATATGAATAATCAGTTGAATTTCATGAAGAAATTAGACCTGAGAGGTTTCGAAGAGATGTACATTTATGCTGTTTTAACATCAATCAAGCTCTGTCTTTGACACTGTTATGTTTCTCAAAGAAAGACCACACATTGCCTCATTTTCAACAAATCTTTATTTCCACAATGATCACAACTAAACAGTTCACATTTGAAGCACATATAAGTACAGTCAGCAACACAACCAGACGACTTGATGAGCTGGAGCACAAACAATAGCTTCCAGGAGTTTAGCATGCATGCTAGCAGCCAAACGGGTTCATGGAGCAGATGAAGCGGTAAGAATTGGTACACCCGGTGTTCCTCCAACCATCTAAAATGTGAAAGACACAGAACTACATGAGCACATTGTTCTGAACATGATCCTCTTTGTTGATCACAGCTGATCTAACAGTGACTTACAGGTGTTTAGTGAGTACATGCAGTCATAGCTGCTGCTGGAAGATAATGAGTTCCAGTTAGTGTAGTAGAATCCCTGACCATCGATCCAGATCCACCGACCCTGAGGAACAAAGATCACATCAGTCAGAAAGAGTCCTCTCCACCTCCTGCTGCTGACCTCTACTGGAGCAGGTTGTGGGTTCAAACCTGCAGACGAAAGCCTCCCAGCCAGACATTGGTCTGACCATTCCCCTGAGCCAAGCTCTGCAGGAAGCCGTACTCTCGAGGGTCGCTGACGGAGGCCAGGTGACCTCCCAGATTGTAGCAGTGAATCTGTAGACCAGAGGAAGAATCATGTCAGTGTGTTTAGCTGCAGCTGAACAGAAAGCTCCTCTTTTCATGAACTGACTGGAACAGACCCATGATCATCTACCATCACCGTCCAGTGGCATCAGGAAGTTATTCTTTATTCAAAAACCTGGAGAAACACTGAAACTCCTCCATCAGGTCCTGAGAGTAGACTCTGTGATGACTCCATATCATTTCTCTAACTGCTGCTATTGTCCTATCGGTGTTATGTTGTAGATTAACTAATTGACTGCCAGCCTCTGCTTCCTCCACAGAAGACGTGGCGATGGGATTGAGGAGGTCCTCGAAGTATTCCTTCCACCGTCCAACAATGTCCCCAGTTGAGGTCAGCAGCTCCTCCTCCACTGTAAGCAGTGTTAGTGGAGACCTGCTTTCCCCTCCTGAGCCGCCGGACGGTTTGCCAGAATTTCTTCGAGGCTGACTGGTAGTCGTCCTCCATGGCCTCCTGAACCCCTCCCAGACCCCAGTTTTTGTCTCCACAACCGCTCGGACAGCAGTTCACTTGGCCTGTGGGTACCTCTCAGCTGCTTCTGGAGTCCCATGAGCCAACAAGGCTCGATAGGACTCCTTCTTCAGCTGGACCATCATTCTTTTATTTAGAAGTTAGGGTGGAAGTTATGTACAATGATAAAGTAGACAAACTAGAATTATACAATTCTGTGTTATGAGCAACTTAAAATGATCCTGTAATAACCAGTAGGGCCTCTAGAGGGCGCCGTCAAGCAGCCTCTACAGATCAACACCCAGCAGCTCTGTGGTTTGAAGTAATGCTGAGTTTATTCCCACAAACCAGAAAGAGATGTTTAGTGAAGAAATGCTATGAGGAGAAGATCAGCAGTACCTCAGCGTTGTACCAGGTCATGGCCGTGTCAAAGAACTTGAAGCAGCGAGAGTTGTAGCTTGACCAGCCATCGGGACAGGAGTTATAACGAGCTGCAGAGAGACAGAGAGAGTCTGTGACTGAAGCTCTGTGATCTTCTTCTCTTCTCACATGTGAACAACAGTTGTCAGAGACTGAACTCTCCACTCTACACATGACTCCATGTGTATTTGTTGTCTTGTGGATGTCCCTGATGTGTTAACATGGAGAAGAGATGAAAAAGTAGCTCTTACCTTCAGGAGCTGCTGCGTCCAGAGAAACCCATCAGCAGGTTGGTCCACATACATCCAGGAGACACAGGAGTGTGAACACTGGTTCCAGATGACAACATGTGAACAGCTGGAGTGTGTTTGGACTTGTGCTCACCGTTTCTGGAAGCAGAGACCAGGTCTTCTGGAGCCAACGATTCATCTTCACTCTTCACCAGCAGCTCCGCCTCTGAAACACCAACAGCTTCATCAGACTGGAGACACTGACAGTAGAGGTGGAGGTGGCATCACCATGACAACCAGCTGTTTCCCTGCAGCCTTTGAGCCAGGCAGCAGAAGCAGCTCCCCACAGCTCTACAACAGCCAGAGTACACCTGGATCACTGTGATCAGGTCCAATGGCCCTGATTGAGGATGATGATGAGAATGCTGAATAACTGGGAGCTTCCCACTGGGAAACTGCTCAGAGCTGGAAAGTTCCAGAAGAGAAGCTGGCAGCATTCAACATGATGACACTGATGTTTCTACATGACAAGCAGCAGAAAACTGACCAGGGGCAGCAGCCAGCTCTTCCTGGGCTTCCTTCACTGCTTCTTCTGTGGACAGAAACAAGGAGAGTGGATGTGAGCTAGAAGCAGGTGTGACTGTCTGACTGTCCACATGAGAGCTACCAGCTTCAGTACTGACCCAAAGCTGCTGGCTGCTCAGCTGGAGCTGCAGAGAGAAACACAACACAGAGCATGAGTTCCCCTTCTGGCCCTTCTTCCATGCTGAATGATGGAGCCATGAGCCATGAATCATCTGACCTGCAGAGGCAGCAGCCAGCAGAAGAGAGAGGAGCAGGACTGTCTTCATAGTGAGGATCAGCTGATGATCTGAGGAGACTCAGGAGCTCCAGTCAAAGAGAAGCTGTCAGGTGAAGGTCAGGAGCTGTTCAGGGATCAGCTGAGTGATGCTCTGAAGACAGGAGCTCCTTCTGCTCTTTATATACACAAGCTGAGCCTCAGCAGGCCCGCCCCATGTGGCCACGTGGAGAGAAACATCATTTATTAATCAACTCAGCTCTGTCAGCAGGAAGATCCAGACATGATGTCAGATTTCCAACAACATCATAGTGTTTCCCATCACCGCTCCCTGATTGATAAGATTTCATCAGCTTCAAAGGTTAAACTTGATTATTAGATCTGCTGTTACATAATGTGCATCAAGTGATTTGTATGAGATAACAGTGTTGAGACATTAACAATAATATACCCAAAATCCATCTTAGCTCGAATAGACTTTATCCAGTGGACTCACCACCCACTGAGGGAACCGTAAGGGATGGGTGCAGTGTGGATTGAGTGGCAGCTGGCGACAGGGTGCCTGACCACCCAATCCCCAGACAAAGAGACTGGCTGTTGGGACATGGAACGTCACCTCCTTGGGGGGGAAGGAGCCTGAGCTTTTGAGGGTGGTTGACAGGTACCAGCTGAACCAGTCTCATAGCAATCATGATATGAGTCTCGAAAATTAATGTATTGATTTTTGTCCAGGAAAATGTGGCGCAGACATTTTCCGTGTCTCAAAGAATGCCTTTTAAACAAATACAACAATTTCTGTGGAAATCATCCGGGCTCTGCCCCTGCCGATTACAAAATTCATATATATCAGGCATTAACCAATTTTACTATTATGGCCTGTCCACACTAAAGGTATCTTTAAAGATGTACCCCCTCACTGCTGAACAATCTACGTGGTCTCATTGTCAGTGAAAATGTGTTCAATAGTGAGTAAAGCCAGATATTAAGAGAGCTTGACTGAGCAGTGCTCCTCCTCAGTGATCCCATGGCACGTCCTGTCGTCAGCTGCTGTCTGAACATCCTGTCTGCTGTCGAGCTGAGATTTCTGGCTCTTTGAAGGAAGCCAGCTCATGAGGAGCCATTCCTTTGAAAGAGTGAGTGGTTCATGTGATCTCTGTTAGAATGGAGACGTCACCCTCATTTGTGCAGGAGCCAGTACATTATTTTCTGACATCTGACACTGTTACTGTTGGATCTGAGTTTCCATCTGATGGTGTAAGCTGTTTGTTGAGCCAGATTTGAAAGAGATATTTTCTGACAAATTTTGCATTGTTCCTTACCTTGCACGCCAGCCCCACAGCAGCACACCAAAATACTGGAAATATCCTTTTAAGGAGCATTTTATAGTGTGTGTGTGTGTGTGTGTGTGTGTGTGTGTGTGTGTGTGTGTGTGTGTGTGTGTGTGTGTGTGTGTGTGTGTGTGTGTGTTCCGTTACTAAAACCTCTGGTGAAGTGGTCAACATGGTGTTCCAAATTAACTGGTTTCCTTGTGAACTGGTGACCGACTTCCTTTAGCATTTCCTGCTGCTGCTGCTACTGCTGCTAGTCCGGCAGCTATTTGTCTGGTTTTAATATCTACCAGCAACAAGGGGCATGAAAGAAAGTGAGTCGTCAGTCACCAATAACAGGGAAGCTTTCTGAAACACCGACTCCACTCAGACACTCCTTCAAACGAATGACCCATTGGCCATCGCACCACTTGACTACTGTCTGAACACTTGACTTAGCCGGATGCCTAATGGTTAAACGCGCTGTAGTTCGTGGGAAGAAATCCCCGCCGTCCAGGCTGACCGTGCCACCAGCCACAGTGGAGATGAACCCAGCTGGCCTTGGGCTGCTGGCCGGGTCTGGCGGTCTGCAGGTGCCGTGCGCCGAGTGTGGAGACTGGAGGACGTATCATCATACATGACTTACTCATCTGAAGACTTACACCTCACCTTGAAATAATCTGTAATAAAGCAGAGCAGACAAACACCTTGGTGAGCCAGAAACAAATGACATAATGTTGCAGACACCCTGCATGTAGTAGCTTAAAAAACTTCCAAACTATAGGACAGAAAGTTTTTGATTGATGTGTATCATAACTCTCTACCAGAAATGTGCAAAAGCACACAGAAAAACAAAAATGAGCTTGACTCCTTCTGACATTCGTCTTGATCATTATATATTTTCACTGCACTGTGCCTGTGAGATGAATAAATACACATGTTAAAAAAAGAATAGTCCACGGTTCAAGAAGTGTCATCCAAGTGAAGCTCAGTGCTTGTATAATACATTTCTGATCTTCAGTCCGTTTCTGATCCGTCCTTTCATAGACATGGGCGCTCGTCTCGGGTTTGTCTAGGGCGCCTGAGAAGCCCGGACCGGCCCTGCCTGTCAGAGTGCCCTCACATTCATTCACATACTCGTTACATAATTCTATTGTCAGTCGATTGTCTTCTACTCAGTCAGCAATCCATCTGTCAAGGAAACACTTCACACATGAGCAGAGAGAGATTCCTGAACGTCATATAAAACCAGATATCATAAAGAGGACCAGATACAATAAAAACACGGCTACATAAAACAATAAAAAAAAACTACAAAAGCAATAATTAATAAAGTGTTCTCTCAATAAAATCACTTCAAGGTCATTAAACAGTCCTTGAAATATGTGTTCAGCAGCTCAATAGCAGTGTGAATGAAGGACTTTGAGTTGCCATGAATTTTTATTTGGTCCTCATTAGAACGGCTGAAGAACTCCTTTGACAGAACATGGTCTGAATGACTGATGAGTGTTTTGGCTATTTCCGATACTTCTTCCTCCCAGATTGTCCCTCTGCTGAGCTCCAATAAGGCTGGAGCTCCAGTAAGGCTGGAGCTCACTTTGATGATGCTGTTGAAACTGGTTTCTTCTTTCACAGACAGCCCATTATACCAGCATCTAAAGGAAAATGTTGTCAAGTGAAGATTAGTGTAGTTTATTTCATCCATTGTAAAAAACAAAACCAGATAATCAAGACAGAAAATACATAAAATTGCCAGAGGCTGCCAGGCTCCATTCACCCACTGCTCACACACCGCCCCCACTCCGTAGTCCAAGGCATCAGTCTTGAGTGTGATTGACGCTGCTGGTGACGGGTGTGTCAACATGGCGGTGCTGGACAGAGCAGCCTTGGCCTTCTCAAATGCCAGGATCCTCTCTGGGGACCAGACCACATCCTGGTTAGATTTTCCGCCCTTCAAGGCCTCACACAGGGGGCATGTTAGATGAGCTGCGTGCTTGATGAAGCAATTGTAAAAGTTCACCATACCAAGAAATTCCTACAGCGGCCTGATGGCTGCCTTGTAAACCAGACCCGCCCACTCCTCATCCATTTGGATTTTGGAGTTGAGCTCAGTCTGGGTAGGAGCCCATAGAAGGGGATTTCACGCAGTCCTGAAACGGCCGAGCCAATCAGTGTTGCCGCTTTTTGTTTTCAAATTTTTTTGGCCAATTCCAGTGGCTAAACCGGAAGTGACGCTATCGCTGCGTGTATCGGAGATGACGGACTTTAACTCTAACCATCAGCTGCAATAAGTAAAGTTACAGCCAAAATACCAAGAATTACAACAGTCAAGCAAGAGCAAGAGTCTGCGCCTGGTGAGTTTCTAACAGGAAAAGATGTTTTTGCGTGTCTTTGCGTGTAAGGAAGCTAGAGCTAATGAGCTAATGCTAATCCTTAGAGAAGCGAACGCATTTTGATGACGTATTTGTTTTGAAGCGCTGATTGGCTGAAGTGCGCTGTCAGTCAAAGGAGTAACCGACACCCCCTGTAGTGTATTGGGAATATATCTGTTAGAGTGCAATGCCCCTGTGTGGTAATGTTTGGTATTAACCCTGTGTGATGCCTGGGTGTGGTTTGTGTTTACAGAAGTCTGAAGTAAAACCCCAGTCTGATGTTCAGTCCGATCTCTGTCTGGTTTATTTCCCACATCAATATATTTCATTTTGGCGACGAGGATGGGATGTTCTAAAAAGGAAAGAGCATCCTGGAAGACGAGAGATGTCAAGTTGTAGCCTGCAGATCACAAGAAAAGAAGAGAGGCGCACCAACGCGAGTGGCTAACAAACGAGCTAATAAGGTAACGTGACTGCAACAAGCAACAGGACAGACTGCAGAAATGGCCTTGATTGGAAGCATATCCGAATACAAGGAGGGTAAGGAAGATTTTGAATCTTACCTGGAAAGACTGGAACAGTGGATGGTTGCAAATGAAGTGGCAGATGACAAGAAAGTCAGTGTTTTTCTGTCATTGATTGGAGCAGAGGCCTACAAACTTTTAAAAAGTTTGCTGATGCCAGATAAGCCAAGTACAAAAAGTTATGCTCAACTTACCAAAGCACTCAGTGATCATTACAAGCCACAACCCCTTGTCATTATGGAGAGATTTAGATTTCAGAAGAGAAATCAAGAAGAGGGCGAATCAGTGAGTGACTTTATAGTGGCACTGAAGCAGTTATCCACAAACTGTGATTTTGGAGCACACCCGGATGATGCCCTGCGTGACAGATTTGTCAGTGGACTGAAGTCACAGGCAATACAGAGGAAACTGCTGACAGAGAGAAACATAACTTTTAAAGGTGCATGTGACACGGCTCTGTCCATGGAAATGGCTTCACGCAACACATTGGAATTCTCTGGAAAAATGAGAGAGGATGCAACTGTAAATAAAGTGTTCAACCAAAATAAAAAAATGGAATGACAAGACCAAATGACAGAAGCAAGAGTGGATCCTGGCAAAAGAGCAACATGGATGACAAACAGCAATGCCAGCCCTGCTACCGATGTGGAGGTAAGCACCTAGCCACAGTGTGCAGATTCAAACAAGAAACATGTCACCATTGCACAAAAGTGGGACACATTGCATGCATGTGTAGAAATAAGAAGACACCACTTAAAACCCATTATGTTGAACAAGAGGCTGAAATGAGCCCAGCAGATGAGGAGAAGGAAGGATTGTTTGGACTGTATACTGTGTACACAGCTTCAGATGGAAATGATGGCTATGTGGTTGACATGAACATGAACAGAAGATCTCTTTGCAACACTGGCAGGAGGCAAGCTTTTCACTAAGCTAGACTTATCACATGCCTACCAACAGTTGGAGCTGGACAAAGACTCAGAAAAGTACCTTACAGTGAACACACATCGGGGACTCTACACTTATCACAGGCTGTCAAATGGAGTGTCAAGTGCCCCATCCATTTTTCAGGCCGTGATGGATCAAATCATACAAGGGATGGAACATGTAACCTGTTTTCTGGATGACATTTTGATTACAGCAGGTTCAAGAGAAGAACATCTGCGTAAACTGGAGGAGGTGCTGAGTCGTTTGGAGAAGTACAACGTGAAGGTCAAGAAATCAAAATGTAAGTTCATGACAAACAAAGTGGAATACTTGGGACATGTTGTGGACAGTGAAGGGCTTCATCCCACAGAGGAGAAAGTAAAAGCCATTGTAAATGCACCAAGTCCTACCAATGTCACAGAGTTACGGTCTTTTCTGGGACTATTGAACTATTACGGCAGATTTTTGAAAAATCTATCGATGCACCTACGACCTCTGCATGAACTACTGAAACGGGAAAGTGTTTGGAAGTGGGCTTCAGAATGTGAGGCTGTGCTCAGAAGCGCAAAAGATCAACTACTACAGAGCAAAATAGTAGTTCACTATGACACTAAAAAGCCGCTGAGACTAGCCTGTGATGCTTCCCCTTATGGGGTGGGTCATTTCCCATGTGATGGAGAATGGAGAAGAAAAGCCCATAGCATTTGCATCTCGCACATTAACAGAAGCAGAGAGTAAATATGCTCAAATATAGAAGGAAGCCCTCTCTATCATTTTTGGAGTGCAAAAGTTTCACAAATATCTCTATGGAAGGAGGTTTACTCTCATCACAGATCAAAAACCCCTTGTGACGATTCTTGGACCAAAATCAACTATTCCAACACTTGCAGCTTTGAGAATGCAACGCTGGGCACTCATTTTAATGGCTTATAACTACGAAATCGAGTACCGCCAATCGGCAGCCCATGCAAATGCAGACGCACTCTCGAGATTGCCAAACAGAGTGAAAGACAACACGGCAGAGGAAGGAAAAATCTTCTATTTTTCGGTGATGGAGGATTTACCTGTAAAAGCCAGTGACATTGCACAGAGCACAAACAAAGATCCAGTGCTAAGCCGAATGAAAGAACTCATTCTGAATGGATGGCCAAGTCATGAAAAGGAGGAGACACTCACACCATTTTTTGCAAGAAAACTGAACTGTCGGTGGAACAAGGATGTGTTCTCTGGGGAATGAGAGTTGTTGTTCCTCCAGCTCTCAGACCAAAACTTCTGTGTGATCTCCACCAGAGTCACCCTGGCATGTGCCGTATGAAAGCATTAGCAAGAAGTTATCTGTGGTGGCCCGGCCTGGATAAAGACATTGAAAAGACAGTGCAGGAATGTGAGGTGTGTCAGTCAGTGAGAAACCTACCAGCCTCAGCCCCACTGCATTTTTGGAAATGGCCGACTCATGTGTGGCAACGGATTCACATAGATTTCTGTGAGAAGGACAAACAGCATTTTTTAGTCCTCGTTGACAGTCATTCAAAATGGCTGGAAGTGATTCAAATGACGACCACAACATCGGCGAAGACTATCGAAGTTTTGCGAAACATTTTTGCTTCTTATGGACTGCCGGAAGAAGTGGTTTCTGACAATGGACCACCGAATTCAAACAGTTTTTGAGAGGAAATGGTATCAAACAAATCCTGGTCCCAGCTTATCACCCTGCTTCAAATGGTGCAGCCGAAAGGTCAGTGCAGACAGTTAAATCTTCTCTGATGAAGCAAGTGTTAGCTGATAAAGGATCTGTTACATTGCAGCACAGACTTGCAAATTTCTTGTTGATGTACAGAAATACACCACACACAGTGACAGGTGTTTCCCCAGCTGAGTTGTTTCTAAAACGTCAGATGAGGACTCGTTTTAGTCTACTAAAGCCGAGTCTTGCAGTTACTGTGGAGGAGAAACAACAAAATCAGAAGAAATACCATGACAAGGGAAGAACAAAGTTAAGGGAGTTGTCTGAAGGAAATCGGGTGCGTGTGAAAGAGTTTCGTGAAGGGAAGGTAAAATGGAGCAAAGGAACAGTTGTCAAACGACTCGGACCTGTTTCATACCTGATCCATGATGGGGTGAGAGCGCGCACAGTCCACATTGATCACTTGTTGCTGTCACATGAAGCAGTTGTGGACTACGATTACAACAACCAAGGTGATGTCGCTCGCTTGACACCAAATCTGGATTCTCCAGGAATCAACAGCCACGTTCCGGAGGGGGAATAGGAAACCGATGTTGCCCAAGTACCAACAAGTTCTCCGGTAAAGCCTGCATCCCTTCCTACAAGACTCAACCCTGCGACCGGTACACAACTGCCGCCCCTGGACGAGAACATTCCAGTGGAAACAGGCGAGCCGGTGCCTGTTCCAACAGCCATACAACAACCTGGACGCCGTTACCCAGTTCGCAAACGGGTTCCACCCAAAAGATTGAACCTTTAAGAACCTTTGAGAACACGGAAACTGTTTTCTGTTTGGATCAAGTTTCTGAAAATTTGATTTGTAGCAAGTGGATATTTTGTTTCGGGTTCTGTTTACAAATTGGAAAAATTGCAGTATTTCAGTTTGCGGGTTAAAGTTTAAAGGGGAGGAGTGTAGTGTATTGGGAATATATCTGTTAGAGTGCAATGCCCCTGTGTGGTAATGTTTGGTATTAACCCTGTGTGATGCCTAGGTGTGGTTTGTGTTTACGGAAGTCTGAAGTAAAACCCCAGTCTGATGTTCAGTCTGATCTCCGTCTGGTTTATTTCCCACATCAATATATTATACCCCCTGCAAGACGTTTCAATGGACTCCTATCCAGACTAAGCTTAACTCCAAATCCAAATGTGGATGAGGAGTGAGCGGGTCTGGTTTACGAGGCTAGCCTGATGGTGCGAGGACAAGGAAAAGCGGTGATCGCCTCCACCTGAGCAGGCAAAGGAATCACACCGTGAGAGGACACACGGTGGCCCAGAAACTTGATTTCCGTCAGCCTGACCTGACATTTGGCTGGCTTAATGATCAGTCCTTGCTTGTTAAGCTCCTGAAAGAACTGCCGCAGGTGTAACAGGTGCTCTTCAACTGAAGCGCTGGCCACCAGGATGTCATCCAGGTACACAAACAGGAATGACAAATCCTTCAACACAGAGTCCATTAACTGCTGGAATGTCTGTGCTGCATCTTTAAGTCCAAACGGCATCTGCAGAAATGCAAATATTTCAAACGGTGTGATCAGTGCATTCTTAGCTATGTCTGGGGGGTGGACTGGGACCTGATGGTAGCCTCTCAGTAAATCTATCTTAGAAAAAATGACTTTCCCCACCAGGTGGACCGAGAAGTCCTGGACATGAGGAATGGGGTACCGATCGTGCTTGGTGACATCGTTAAGGCACTGAAAATCACCACACGGCATCCATCTACCAGCCGACTCCAGAACCATGTGCAGGGGTGATGTCCACGGGCTGTCAGAACGCCACACAATCCCTAGCGCTCCATCGTGGCAAACTCCTCCTTGGTAATAGCCGGTTTTGCTGCATCCAGGCGGCAAGGGCACGCAAAAACTGGCGGCCCAAATGTGGGAATGTAATGTTCCACCACGTGTTTAATGAGGGAGTCTGAGAAGGTGGGGACTGTCAGATCGGGGAACTCTGCCAGAAGCCACTGATATATATCCCCAGTGGACAGAATGTTGGTGAGAGACAACGACCCCCCCTTGCCCAAGATGCACGAATACATGGAAAAAGAGAGCATGTCCACCATGCGGCGGTTCACCATGTCCACCAATAATCCATGCACGCGCAGAAAATCAGCCCCAAGGATCGGCACAGATACAGCAGTCAGAACAAAGTCTCAACCAAACCGCCGACCGTCAAAACACAGTCACGAACCTGGTGCTGAATGTGCGGATCGGAGTTCAATTGGTGGCATCCAGCTGCGGGCCTTGCTCACCGCTGGCTCAGTCAATGTTGGAAGCCGGGAAAATTGCTCCGCTGTGCATCTGTGTCCACAAGGAAATGCCTCCTGGACACAGTGTCTTTAACAAACAGCAGCTTGTTAGTATCCCCAGCGCTCACGGCCGCTACTGAGCGCAGGGTCCGCCGTTTCCCTGGAACATGCATGGCGGTGTGCAGCGTTTGCTCGTGATCCAAAACGCCGGTGAAAAAAAATGCAGCGTGCTGTCCTTACACCAATCCCTCACGGCGGTGACTGCAGCCGGTGTGTCCCCCTCCAGTAGGTACTGTTGCTCCGGTGGGAACGCAGCATAGACCCCGAGTGCATGTGGCACGAGCAGGATCTGTCGGTCTCCTCCACCAGACCCCGGTAGTCCTTTGTGCGTAACAGCGGCCAGGTAGCCAGAGAAGTGCACACTGGAGCCCGCAGCTCATGGAAGAACAGGTGGACGAAGAGGAAAGATGTGTTATCTGATACCAGCAGTGCCAACATGCTCTCCATCAGCTCCATCAGTTTTCTGTCTCCCAAGCCATTAAGGGATAATAGACCTTCCGTGTGCTCCACGTCTGACAGCTGAAACAGACAGAGGAGCTGTGCCTTCAGGGCAGTGTACTTGTCCTGGCTCGGCGGATCCCGCAGGAACCCCGTCACACAGTGGGTGGTGGACAAATCCAGAGCCGCCACCACGTAGTAGTAGTACCGTGTTTCGTCAGCCGTGATGCCTCTCAGCTGGAA
Organism: Salarias fasciatus; assembly: GCF_902148845.1. NCBI lineage: Eukaryota > Metazoa > Chordata > Actinopteri > Blenniiformes > Blenniidae > Salarias > Salarias fasciatus. The sequence continues at coordinate 2,628,807 of NW_021941374.1, read as the reverse complement.
CTGGGTCCCGATGTGCTGAAACCACGGCTCTTGATCGTGCTGCCAAAACTCTGGTAGCCTGCGCTCCCGTGCTGGAAATGACTTGGCAGGTCACCGTTTTGATCAACCCAAACAATACCCTCACCAGCCCCAAGCTGGCTGTCGTGGTGGAATGAGCAGCCATCGACATAGAATCGGGAAGACCCTGACAGACGTTCTCATCATGATCATAGTGAGTGGAAGAGAGGGTCTGAGTTGTGACAAAGAGAGGTTTGATGTCAGACTGTGTTGCACAGTCACAATGTTGACGCTCAACCAGGTTTTGGCCCACGGCCATTTTCTGTTTCTGAGCGTACGCGACCTCGATGTCATAGCCTTGAAGTGCCATCATCCCTGAGGCAATATGGCTGTTTGAAAAGCGAGCCAGGAGCTGGCTCAAGACGTGTTCAGTTTTGGCTGAATGGTCCTCAGAGGAGCGGCTCCTCATGAGGATGTCACCCACATAGATGAGGCTGCTGCCGGCGGCGGCATCGCTCAGGGCTTTGTAGGGAAAGATGGTGAACTCCGATGGTGGGTTCAAGTAGCCGAATGGGCACCGGTTCCAGGTGTGCTGGCGGTTGTCAAAGGAAAAGCTGAGTCTGTACTGGTCAGCGGGATACACCGCCATGGTGGGCTGCCATTTACTCACGGGTAAATGGCGCTGGCCTGAACGGTGAGTAGTAGGTCGAGTTGCACTCTCTGTTGATGTTCCTGTCCGGCGATTAGTCAAGGATCCTCTGCACTGACTTGTAGACAGCTGACCGAATTTTTTCACTGCCGTACAAAAGATGATGGCGGACCGGGGTCAATGGGAATAGGCACTGGGTGGAGGTCAGTGACCCCACTGTCATGCAAATCCCGGGCAAGGGTTGCCTGTAAATCACATCTCTGAGCATGTTTCTCCGGTTCCCAAGTCACGAGAGCATCCACTTCTGCAAGCTGTCGCTTGATCGCTGGCTCAAAATCGGAGCAAGGCTCTTCGAGTGCATGCTTGACCGGGTCACTGGGTGTACCTGTGTCTCCTGGCTGGGCTGCCAGGGTGTAGAAGACCATGTCACCTGTTGTACTCAGGGTTGTATCATAAATTGCCTCCTGCTAGATGGCGTCATGGCGGCCAGTTATGATCATCCTGGTCGAGAAGGTGAAAGAACAAGTTTCACTGAGCATTGTTCTGGCTCCGCTGTCAGGGGCTGTGGGTCAGTGCTCGGTAGCAACCACAGATCTTGGTTCACAGTGTGCAGTTGGGTCTTAAGCCTGAGAAGGAGGTCCACCCTGGTGGAACCAGGGGGACATAAACCATGAATGATGCTCATACGGTGCATGGTTTCTTTCTGTCCAATGCGCACAGACAGAACGCGTACACCGATCATCTTAATGGAGGTCTGGGAGGAGCCTGCTGAGAGTCGGCAGTGACTGGGTTGCAGCTGCTTGGGAGGTGCATTGTGCAGGTTTTAAAAATCTCCACAGTACTGAGACAGCTCTGTTGAGAGTTTTTAATGACATTTTTATGTTCGCTGACTCTGGACATATGGTTCCTTTAGTTTTATTGGACTTGACTGCAGCGTTCGATACAGTGGATCATGAAATCCTCCTGTCCCGCCTTGAAAATCTGGTTGGGATTAAGGGATCCGCTTTAGAGCGGTTTCGCTCCTACTTGAAAGACAGAAGTTTTTGCGTCAAAATTGGTGATTTTGTGTCCTCCTCAGCTCCTTTGTCGTGCGGCGTGCCACAGGGGTCAATCCTTGGGCCACTTCTTTTTTCTTTATATCTGCTTCCGCTGGGATCTGTTCTACAGAGGTTTCGTGTGTCCTTCCATCTTTACGCCGATGACTGTGAAATCTATGTATCTCTGAATTGTGCAGATTCATTCAGTGCTGCTCAACTTCTGGAGTGCATTAATGCGACTAAGGACTGGATGTCTAGAAATTTTCTGTGTCTGAATGATAGCAAAACTGAGGTTCTTCTGGTTGGTCCTAGTAAGGCCAGCAGTAAACCAGTTGACCTGGGGCCTTTGATTCAGTTTGTTAAGCCCACTGTTACTAACCTGGGTGTTAAAATGGACAATGGACTTAACCTTGATAAGCAGGTTAGTGCTGTTGTGAAGTCAAGTTTTTTCCATCTGAGACAACTCGCTAAGGTAAAATCTTTCCTCTCAAGACACAATTTTGAAATACTGATTCATGCTTTTGTTTCAACTCGGCTGGACTATTGTAACGCTCTGTACGCTGGCATTGAAGAGAGGTTACTGAAGTGTCTGCAGCTCGTCCAAAATGCCGCAGCTCGCCTTTTAACTGGCACACGAATATACGACCACATATCACCAGTGTTGTCGTCTCTTCATTGGCTTCTTGTACGCTACCGGATTGATTTAAAGTTCTTTTATTTGTTTTCAAATCTTTTAATGGTCTTGCCCCTCCATATTTGTCTGAACTGTTGGTACCTTATGTGCCAGGACGTCATCTCAGATCAGCAAACAAGGCTCTACTTGTGGTTCCTGATACAAATCTCAAACGTAGGGGTTATCGAGCATTTTCTACCGCTGGTCCGAAACTGTGGAATGATTTACCTCTGCACATAAAGCAATCAGATCCTCTTCCTGTTTATAAGTCTCGTCTTAACACTCACTTATTTTCTTTGGCTTTTAACTAGTGTGAGACTGTATTTTACTGAAAAGTTGTCAGTGTTGTCTTATTAATATTTTCATGTCTATTTCTATTGTTTTTATTTTGTGTCTGTACAGCACTTTGGTCAACACTGTTGTTTTTAGTAGTGCTTTATAAATAAACTGGACTGGACTGGACTGGACTGAAAGGTTTTAGTAGGTCCACATCGATGGCAGCTTTCTTGGACCAGAGGACCAGGAGTGCCGCAGGAACCAAAGTTCCATTTAAATGTGGGGCTGGACAAAGGAGAGCTCATGGGTTTTACTGAGCATAGGAAAAATGGGTGATCCTGAAAGCAGTTTTGGGTTTCAGCATGTGGTGGCTGGTGACAGAAAGGAGGTGTGGTCAGCGGTGTCTGCAAGTTGATTTCTGGGAGCGGCATGAGAGTCGGTGCCGGACCTCAGGACTCGATGACAGCGACTCTGCTGTTGGAAGCGGCCTGGTTTATTTCTGGACCAGATGGAGTCGGACCGCTGATTGATTGATTGATTGAATGACTGATATTTTGCGACACCGGGCTGTGGTGGAGGAGAGGCGTGATCGCACCATGAGGAAATATTGGTGAAACCAATGAGTTTTTGGACGATTAAAGCCGTCTTGGGAGCCGGCGCCACGGATGCCCAATTGGCTAACAGTATATGGAGGTCTGCAGCTTGACTATGGATCTAACTTTCTCCCGGACCACTTTTCGGATAAGAAAACCCTTCTGAGTGAGTATATTGTTATACATCTTTCTATAAACAACGTGAAAACTGTTTAACCCAAACTTATCCTTTAAGTTCATGAAGAGTCGTCTCAGGAGCAGAATGCGAGAGGAAACTTTGGAAACCTTCATGTTAATGGCAAGGGAGAAGGAGATCCTCATGAGACTGGACTCGGATGATGTGATTGATAGAGTGGCAGAGAAAAGCAAATTATTGCGCAACCTGCTACTGTAACTACATAATTCATTTCATTTGAGCAGTTTGCATTGGTCACTTTCAGGATTCACAACAAATAATTACATGTTGTCTGAAAAAAAGGAGTAGGCTGAAGCTAAAGCTTATTTACGCCTACACACCTACACCCCACATACAACCAACTGGTGCCCCTCGCACCTCCCACTCCAGTCTGTTTGAAAAAAAAAATAACAAGGAATTCCAGAGGTGAAAGCATCAAACAGTATTAGTGCAATATACATACATTAATCCACCTGTTCCCTCCATACAATGTGGGGTGCTTTATAAAGTGCAATCATACATGAAAAACAACCAAAAAAAAAAAACAATGAAAAAACAAACCAAAAAAAAAAAAAAAACCCAAAAAAACAAGGCCCAGAGTCTCTCTTTTTTTTCCTTTCTTTCTCTCTTTTCCCTTAACAACATGTGAGCTTAGAATGGTCACATTCCAGAGACAGACACACACCGATGTTGGTTACCTGTCTATGATCTATCTTTTAGTCATAACATCACACACTAAACATCTGATCACACATTACACATACAGAACAGCCCATCATAATGTATTGTCCAGTTTCTGAATTGTGTTACAAGAAGATGATCAGCAATGCCACTATACCCTGCAAGTCAGTCGTCCCACTGTCATATACCATTCAGCACCCTGATTGTTCCACTTCACTAATTTCATTACAATATAATTAATTAGTTTCATGTATGTATGAACAGTACATGTTCATGTTCATGTACAGTTCATGTACAGTATGTTTCTTGTTTCTCTTACTTAACTGTTTGATATTATAGGTGTATTCCTGTCTTGATGTGGTGCATTAATGTGGCGATGTGTGATGTGGCGACAGTAGCTCAGTTGGTAGAGCAGGTCGTCTTATAACCGGAAGGTTGGCGATTCGATCCCCTGCTCCCGCAGGCGTAAAACTGGCGTTGTGTCCTTGGGCAAGACACTTCACCCACCTTGCCTAGTATGAAAGTTGTGAGAGTGAATGGTTGGTGGTGGTCAGAGGGGCCGATGGCGCAGATTGGCAGCCTCGCTTCCGTCAGTCTGCCCCAGGGCAGCTGTGGCTACAGTAGTAGCTTACCACCACCCAAGTATGGTGTGAAAGGGTAATGAGATATTGCAGTGTGAAGCGCTTTGGGCTCTGTCGAGCAGGGTAAAAAGCGCGATACAAGTGTAGTCCATTTACCATTAAAAAGCCAGGTAACAGGAGGCCAGTTGTGTGAGGTACTCGTCCCCACTCAAAAAACCTGGCTTCCCTAGTCAGCATGTATTTATCTAAATAGTTTTTTTTGTTTGTTTGTTTGTTTTGAGTATACATATGTGAGTAATTTAGGTGCTTCCCTTTATTTAGTGCAGTGCATTAAAAAGCCTGGGTGAGTGGTCAGTTGAGAGAGGTACTCTCCCCCAATCACCCAGCTGGTCCCTTGCATCCAGTGCAATACAAAGCAGTTAATAACTAGATTAACAATGAAAAGAGTGACAATTGGAAACAACCAGATCTGTTAATATATAACTAAACAACATAACACCACAGACTATACTTCGATATTCTAACTCCCATCCCCCCATTTTAACAAACTGTTGTCTTTCAGTTAAGTAGCTCTGCATCCAGTTCCACGCCATTCCTCTTATATCATATTTTTCCAGTTTTGTAAGTAAAATTGAATGACTGATTGTATCAAAAGCCTTCTTTAAATCAATAAAAATACCAATTGCTAATTTCTTCTGATCAAGATTTGTTGTTATTTCTTCCACAGCTTCCATTGTAGTAGTTCTCTTTTCCCTGAAGCCACATTGACTCTCATTCAATATTCCACATCGATAAAATTATCCAACCTTTTACTAACGATTTTCTCTAGAATTTTTGAGAATTGAGGAAGAAGAGAGACAGGTCGATAGTTTGTGAAAATGTTTTTTGATCCATCTTGATATAAAGGAATTACTTTGGCAATTTTCATTTTACTTGGGAACTTTCCAGTCTGAAGCGACAGGTTACATATATAAGTTAAGAGTTTTACAATAGAGGTGATTACTTTTTTTAACTATGATCATATCTATACCGTGACAATCAAAAGAGGATTGATTTTTACATTTATTAACAATATTAAGAATCTCCAACTCATCTACACTCGACAGGAACATCGTCTTAGAATTCCTGTCCATGGGTGACTCCTCTTGTGCATTACGAGGTTTTGGTATTTTTTTTCTGCCAATTCTGGTCCGATATTCACAAAAAACATTGAAATCATTGACAATAACTTGCATATTAGAATTTTCTTCATTATTAATAACAAAGCACTCTGGATATGATTTTCTTCTTTGATCAGCTTTCAGTAACCCATTTAGAATACCCCAAATACCTACCTTTCATACTATTTTTATTTTTATGCAATTTATCTGAGTAGTATTGTTTCTTTTTTATTCTCATAATGTTTGTTAGTTTGTTCTTGTACAGTTTGTAGCACTTTTCAGCTTATTTTGTTTGTAATTTAAAAAAATTTTTGTACAAATAATTTTTCTTTTTACATGCATTTACCAAACCTTGCGTTAACCACGGACATTTGGAGAATTTATTCTTTTCGCAGACCAGTTGCAATGGACAATGTCTGTCATATAGTGAGCAAAACTTTTCGAAAAAACCTGATAGGCTTTGTCCACATTGCCCTCCATGAATGCACATAAAGGTAAAACATTTATTTTTTTTCATGTTCTGGTTACGTAAGCTATACTATTAGTGGCGGACTGGCACCAAAAAGAGGCCCTGGCAATTCTGACAGAGAGAGGCCACATTTGTCTTCTTCGTCATCTGCAACCAACAGAAACATAAACATGACTGTGCCACATAACATAATCGCCGCTCGCGGCTCGTGTGAAAAATAGAACGAAGTGGAGCCGGGCACGCTGCACTTCTATGCGCGTTGTGTGCAGCAGTCAGAAAGGTTAATAACATTGGAGGCCATCACAAACTCCGTGGCCCTTCCGCCTCCAGTGCGTTCGCTCCCAACGGGAGCTCCTCCAATAGGGTGGGAGCTGGGCGGAGCTTGGCTGAGCCTTGGGGAGATGCTACATTCGTGCTACATGCTAGTTTTCCAAGATCGCCGACCCTAGCTTTAAATGTGTCAGTCTGGTCCGATACTGTAATATTAGCATAAAGCAATATAACATCTCTTTATGAGCCCCGCCTTCGTCTCATAGACCCCCATGTTATCCGAAAAAGCATCAGTCAGCTTCAGCCAAAAGATTTCGAGCTTCCGCTTTGTCATGCTGTCAATCAACATGTGCACGCAGCCAGAGAGCACGGCCACTCGCCCAGGCAGAGGAGAGTTAGCTCTGCAGCAAACGACCGCTTACCTCGGATATATCCATGGTCTGCTGAACATCCACCGTAAACAGCTATACAGGTAGGATGTCTTGGGGACTCAGAGGCACCCATTTTCACCGACGGATAATGCACGCGCACAATTAAAGGGGCGTGGCTTGGTCGCTCATGAAAGCAGAGGGAGGGTGGAATCTTGAGACGTTGGATTAAAAAAACTCTCATTCTTTCAAAACTCCGGACACCAGCTTTAAAGGTTGCCTGGTATTTTTCTTCCATCACCTCAGTGAAGTGGGTTCTTGATGGCAGGATTTATTCCGAGTTGAACATCTGCCATTTCTTTAAACCTGTCATCGTCAACCACGCTGAGTGTCCTATGCCTTTCACCATCATGCTGAGGATAGCTTGGGTGTAGATGGCGGCTTGTTGTGGAGTACATTGTCGACTGCTTTTGTACAAAGGCATCCATGGCACCTCTGCTTCTCTTGAGACTGCATAAATGTGATGAAAGGAAAATTTCAAGGTAATTTGATAGATATCTCTCAGCTAGGCATTGTATTTATAACACATGCACACACACACACACACACACACACACACACACACACACACACACACACACATAGTATTTCTGCCCCAGACTGGATCAGCAACATGCTCAGTGAATTGTTTCCGTTCATGCTTTCATGTTTCATAGACCACTGTAGAGCAGGTTAGCAGTTTAAAAGACTGGAAAAATGTAAGATTTCCAGCTGTTATGATGGCTCTTACAAGCCCAGGATGGCCAGCGCACCTGAGGACAACAAATGAACAGCCCAAAGTCATCCAGAGCGCTTCCATTTATTAATTACACCAGGACACAGTGGCAGCATCTCCTCTCCACAGACAACAGGCGACCCAGGTGTGTGTGTCCAAATCCCTTAAATAGCCAGGACCACACCACCCGTGTGAAATGCAGAGGGTTCTGCTCAATTACATTGTCAGTTATATAATCAGTGCTATTGTTACACTTGTCCTTGAAGAAGAGGCAACTTTCGGATTTTCACTGGTTTTATTGTCTTTTGACAACAGCAGGCACAGGTCTGGCGACAACAGCAGCTGTCTTGCTCTCTGCTTCTCTACTCAGGGCCACTGCTAAACACAGAGCGCCCACTTGTGCTGAAAACGATGCTATTGCATTTACAGAACAACTTATCATTTTACAGTATTTTTAAGCTGTTTAACTCCATTACTCCATTACTATTCAGTTTATTGCCTGTGATTTGGTTTATTAACTGTGAAGGAAAATGTTTCGTGGGGGGGGGGTCTTTTTTTTCAATTTTCCCACACTATTTATAATTTATATTCTCTACTTTACCCCCATTCTATGTACAAAAACAATCAATTCTTCCCTTATCCATTTTAAATCAAACCTTAAGTTTCCTTTAAATCACACATTGCAAATCCCCCCAGTGAAACCTCCCTTCCCTTGAGCTGCCCTTGTTCCAGTTCAATGAGGGTGATGATGTGCAGCTGGCCTGCACTCACATGGGCGCACCTCCATGTCAGTGCCCCAGCCAATCACCTCAAAGAAGCAGAACTGGTGAGAGGTCAAAAACAAACAAATGGATGTAAGGATAAGGATCCAATCTTCAGTTAACACAAAGCCGTCTGTAAAAGAGATGCAATGTATAAACCTAAATCAGAGCTGGCTCTGAACTGAGCAGAGGTGTGAAGCTTAAGAAGGAACTGTCCAAGAAATAGAGCAAGCTGTCCACAGCTGAGGCACTGGAAACTGCTAAGCAGAGACTCACAGCCCTCGTTACTTGCCTAAAGAGGTATCCAAGAGAAGTGGAAGCCAGGAGAATAAACACGAAATTCTACAACAACCCAGCAAAGGTATACTCTCAATGGCAGGGCAGTAAGACCACAGCAGACCCACCCAGAGCGGAGACTGAGCAATACTGGAAGAGTGTCTGGGAGAAAGAGGCGCCACACAACACGAACAGTGGTGAGCAGAACTGCAAGCAGAACACTGCAACCTCCCAGAAGAAGAACCAGTCATCATCACAACAGCACACATCCAGAAACGACTGGCAAAAATGAAGAACTGGACATCTCCAGGTCCTGACAGGATTCACACCTACTGGCTGAAGAAGCTAACTGCACTCCATGAATGCCAAATGACTCAGCTGCTAAGAAAAGGGAACCACCCACAGTGGCTGACCCAAGGTCCAACAGTCCTCATCATGAAGGGGCCCCTGAAGGGAACAATACCATCCAAGTACCGGCCCAGAACCTGCATCAACACTATATGGAAGCTTCTACAGTATCTGGCATCATAGCGACTAATATGAACAGACACATAGAGCAATACATGAGCAGCGCCCAGAAAGGAACTGGCAACAACAGCAGAGGAGCCAAGCACCAGTTACTGGTCGACGGGTTGATTGCACAAGACTGTAAGACCAGAAACACTCTTTTGTCTTTATATCTCTGATTTTTATATGATTTTTTACCACTGTGAAGCACTTTGGGAAAAGCACTATATAATTTAATTTGACTTATTTACTTACATACCCACTCAGGCAGAGGGCCAATTGGTTCTCGCCAAGGGAATCTAAGGGCCATTTGGTGGCAAGGCACATGGATACTGGGCTTTGAGCTCATGTGAGAGAATTTATATGGTATTCAATTCACTTCAGTTCAGAGAACTTTATTGCAGCTCGTCAGAGTGACCTCACATTTATTCACATACTCATTATATAACTCTACTAATAATCTGACTGAGTCATCAATCCATCTGTCAAGGAAACTCTTCACATATGGGCAGAAATGATTTGTGAACATCAAATAAAACCAGATATGATAAGGAGGACCACATAAGATAAAAAAAGGATGTATAAAACAATAAAATTTCAAAGGCAATAATGAGAACAATAGGACTATAAATACAAATTGTTCTCAATAAAATCTCTTCAAGGTCATTCAACAGTCCTACGAAATGGGCCTGAGCTGTGTTCAGCAGCCAGATAGCAGAGGTACTGAAGGACTCCTTTGGAGAAAATTCGCTCATTGAAATGTACTGCAAGTGCACTTATTTTATACTAAAAGTAAGTCAGTACACTTTAAAGGTCCCATATTATGCAAAATCCACTTTACAATGGTTTTGTAACAGTAATATGCGTCCTGAGGCTGTGCACAAACCACCCCAAAATGAGAAAAATCCATTCTCTCCTTCTCTTGCTTGCTCCACCTTTGTGAAAATGTGTGCTGAAACACTCCGTTTTGAAATTCCCTGATTTCTGACGTCATAAACCCAAAGCGCTCCTCCTTGGGTTGGTAACACTGCTCACACTAATGTTTATTCAGCACCCTGGAAAACGCTGCTGGTTCAGTAAACATGTCGACGGAACATGCGAAGCCCGGCAGCTGCTCTGTTGTCGGCTGCACTAGCCAGCACCGCAGTCTGTTTTTGCCTCCTTCGTCTGAGGGTTTGAGGGTCCAGTGGATTCATTTCATTTTCGAGTGAGATGCACCCGCAAGGACACCTAAGAAGTTGTATGTGTGTGCTCACCACTTCACTCCGGACTGCTTTCACAACGAGGGCCAGTTTACATCAGGATTCACCAAGAAGCTGAAGCTAAAGCCTGGATCGGTTCCAACTGTCCGCGACCAAGCTACAAACGTGGAAGCTGTAAGTTTTACCATGTTATGTTGCTTTACTATATCGTCCTTCCGAGTGTTATAGCCTGTTGAAAGTGGTTTTAGCATGGCAGCTAACGTAAGTTACTGTTGCTAACATAGAGTCCTCTCCTCACATTACTTTAACACACAACGGTAAATAATATCAGGGGACGTTGAAGAGAAGACGTATCAGGGTTTCCACCAGAGAACAAAAAAAAAAAAAAAACTCTCCGACAGTCGAAGACGGCAGTGTTGGCAGCGTTAGCTGTTAGCAGTGTTAGCCGTTAGCAGCGTTAGCAACGACACCACACGCGCCCCCCCCCCCCCCCCTTTTTTTTTCCTGAGGAAACACTGCCGTATGAACCTATATTTCATGTAAAACGAGCATTATATACGTAAGGGATAATGTGTGGACGATGCGGACGGCGATAATGTACACCTCCTCAGGCATTAGCCTTTACTTAGCACCAAGATGCTAACGATAGTTTTTGTTCCCTGATAGTAGTAGTAGTTGAATTACAGGGAATAAGTGAAAGGGGGGATACAGTGGTCGAGATGCACAGCTCCACTACTTCCTGAAGTTCTGACAGAACCTTTATTTCCAGTCTTTCATGATGGGATGAACTGGTCAGACTCACCTGGATGAATCAGTTCATCCTATCATGAAAGACGGTAAACAAAGGTGATGTCAGAACTCCAGGAAGTAATGGAGCTGTGCACATGTACTTTTTGCAGTGTTTGTTGCTGTTGTAACTATGTATTTGAGAAGATGCAGGTATACAAAATTTTTTTCTGGCCTACTTTGTCATCAGACAGCGGAGGCTTGTAACAGTCCTCTGACGACATACCTTTTCTCCGTAGGCTGCAAGAATACAGTCATGAGAGATAACTATCAGCTTTTCACAATCGTGCGCATTCAACAAAAGAGCTCCAAGTAACGAGACGACAGCGGAGATGTAACCGTTAGCAGGAGCTAACGTAACCTAGCTACATAAGTTACTGTGCAACAACACACACAAACAAAGTAAAAAGAAAAATATCAGGGACACATAATATCGAGAACTTATCATTCAGAAACGTCCTGCTGCAGCCGCAGAGTTTGAATTTCTTCAGGGGCCTCTCCTTCTGTCAAAGATCAGCCCGAGGCTCCTCAGTTTGGTTTGGGCTGAGGGGATCAGATCACTAAGGTGCTGCTCAATAGTGGGGAGGTTCTGTCTGGGGCAATGATGAGTCTGTTTTTTCTGAATTTAGTCGGAGGCTGTTGTCATTGAACCACTGCTTGGTTTGTGATAAGCAGTTTATTAAGGAGCTCAGTTTGTCGGCTTCAGAGGGCTTGAAGGAGCAGAACAGCTGCATGTTGTCAGCAAATAGGTGGTACGAGACATCACTGAACTACTGGATTATCTGACCCAGAGGAAGGACGTAGGGTACAGCAGGAACGGGAGAAGTCCCAGAACTGAACCCTGGCACACCACACTGCAGGCTGGCTGACTCAGACATGATGTGGTTCGCTGACACACTGAAGCTCCTATCAGCCAGATGTGAGGAGAACCACTGGAGCTCTGGACTTGACAGGCCAATCAGGTCCTGCAGCCTGTTTCTCAGGATCTGGTGGTCAGTTGGATCAAGGGATGAAGACAGGTCCACCAGGATCAGCACTGTCTGTCTCCCCAAGACGCCTGACATCAGGATGTCTGGACTCTTTCAGTAGAGCAGTCTCTGTACAGTGGTGTTTATGAAAGCCTGACTGAAACATGTCGTAGAGGTTGTGCCATTGTAATGAAAAGATGTAAGTTGTGTCGCCACCACCTTTTCTAACATTTTGGACAAAAAGTGGAGTTTTGATATCGGCCTGCAGTTTTGTGGTCAGTAATTGTTGCAGTCGTCCGGAGAACCCTGCTCTCTCTTGGTAAACCATTTCATGCGACAGCCTGCAGTGCTAGCATCACCAGCTACACTCAGGACTCTTCACCCATCACACAACCAGGCTGGGTGAACGTCACGTTCGAAGAGACATCATTGGTGCATCCCACCGACGTCACCACACTGAACACAGAACCACGACTCATTGGCCACGACCTCCCAGACCGACCAGCACCTCTGATCGATCCCCATCATGGGCAGCCGCGAGCCCAAATCAGCGGTCCGACTCCATCTGGTCCAGAAATAAACCAGGCCGCTTCCAACAGCAGAGTCGCTGTCATTGAGTCCTGAGGTCCGGCACCGACGCTCATGCCACTCCCAGAAATCAACTTGCAGACACCGATGACCACACCTCCTTTCTGTCACCAGCCACCACATGCTGAAACCCAAAACCACTTTCAGGATCACCCATCTTTCCTATGCTCAGTAAAACCCATGAGCTCTCCTTTGTACAGCCCCACATTTAAATGGAACTTTGGTTCCTGCGGCACTCCTGGTCCTCTGGTCCAAGAAAGCTGCCATCGATGTGGACCTACTAAAACCTTTGTGCCTGCACAATGCACCTCCCAAGCAGATGCAACCCAGTCACCGCCGACTCTCAGCAGGCTCCTCCCAGACCTCCATTAAGACGATCGGTGTACGCGTTCTGTCCGTGCGCCTCAGACAGAAAGAAACCATGCACCGTATGAGCATCATTCATGGTTTATGTCCCCCTGGTTCCACCAGGGTGGACCTCCTTCTCAGGCTTAAGACCCAACTGCACACTGTGAACCAAGATCTGTGGTTGCTACCGAGCACTGACCCACAGCCCCTGACAGCGGAGCCAGAACAATGCTCAGTGAAACTTGTTCTTTCACCTTCTCGACCAGGATGATCATAACTGGCCGCCATGACACCATCTAGCAGGAGGCAATTTATGATACAACCCTGAGTACAACAGGTGACATGTTCTTGTACAACCTGGCAGCCCAGCCAGGAGACACAGGTACACCCAGTGACCCGGTCAAGCATGGACTCGAAGAGCCTTGCTCCGATTTTGAGCCAGCGATCAAGCGACAGCTTGCAGAAGCGGATGCTCTCGTGACTTGGGAACCGGAGAAACATGCTCAGAGATGTGATTTACAGGCAACCCTTGCCCAGGATTCGCATGACAGTGGGGTCACTGACCTCCACCCAGTGCCTATTCCCATTGACCCCGGTCCGCCATCATCTTTTGTGCGGCAGTGAAAAAATTCGGTCAGCTGCGTACGAGTCAGTGCAGAGGATCCTTGACTGATCGCCGGACAGGAACATCAACAGAGAGTGCAACTCGACCCACTACTCACCGTTCAGGCCAGCACCATTTGCCCGTGAGTAAATGGCAGCCCACCATGGTGGTGGACCCCGCTGACCAGTACAGACTTGGCTTTTCCTTTGACAACCGCCAGCACACCTGGAACCGGTGCCCATTCGTCTAGTTCAACCCACCATCGGAGTTCAGCATCTTTCCCTACAAAGCCCTGAGCGATGCCGCCGCCGGCAGCAGCCTCATCTATGTGGGTGACATCCTCATCAGGAGCCACTCCTCTGAGGACCATTCAGCCAAAACTGAACACGTCTTGAGCCAGCTCCTGGCTCGCTTTTCAAACAGCCATATTGCCTCAGGGATGATGGCACTTCAAGGCTATGACATCGAGGTCGCCTACGCTCAGAACCAGAAAATGGCCGTGGGCCAAAACCTGGTTGAGCGGCAACATTGTGACTGTGCAACACAGTCTGACATCAAACCTCTCTTTGTCACAACTCAGACCCTCTCTTCCACTCACTATGATCATGATGAGAACGTCTGTCAGGGTCTTCCCGAGTCTATGTCGATGGCTGCTCATTCCACCACGACAGCCAGCTTCGGGCTGGTGAGGGTATTGTTTGGGTTGATCAAAACGGTGACCTGCCAAGCCATTTCCAGCTCGGGTGACGGCGCGGGAGCGCAGGCTGCTCCCACTGTGCACGCTGTGGCAATCAAGCTGCCAGAGTTTTGGCAGCACGATCACGAGCCATGATTTCAGCACATCGAGACCCAGTTCCAGCTGAGAGGCATCACGGCTGACGAAACACGGTACTACTACGTGGTGGCGGCTCTGGATTTGTCCACCACCCACTGTGTGACGGGGTTCCTGCGGGATCCGCCGAGCCAGGACAAGTACACTGCCCTGACGGCACAGCTCCTCTGTCTGTTTCAGCTGTCGGACATGGAGCACACGGAAGGTCTATTATCCCTTAACGGCTTGAGAGACAGAAAACTGACGGAGCTGATGGAGAGCATGTTGGCACTGCTGGTATCAGATAACACATCTTTCCTCTTCGTCCACCTGTTCTTCCATGAGCTGCGGGCTCCGATGCGCACTGCTCTGGCTACCTGGTCACTGTTACGCAAAAAGGACTACCGGGGTCTGGCAGAGGAGGCCGACAGATCCTGCTTGTGTCACGTGCACTCGGTGTCCATGCTGCGTTATCACCGGAGCAACAGCACCTACTGGAGGGGGACACGCCGGCTGCAGTCACCGCCGTGAGGGATCGGCGTAAGGAGGACAGCACGCTGCAGTTTTTTCACCGGCGTTTTGGATTCCGAGCAAAGCGCTGCACACCGCCATGCACGTTCCAGGGAAACGGCGGACCCTGTGCTCACTAGCGGCCATGAGTGCTGGGGATACTAACAAGCTGCTGTTTGTTAAAGACACTGTGTCCAGGAGGCATTTCCTTGTGGACACAGACGCACAGCGGAGCATTCTACCGGCTTCCAACATTGACAGAGCCAGCGGTGAGCAAGGCCCGCAGCTGGATGCCGCGAATTGAACTCCGATCCGCACATTCAGCACCAGGTTCGTGACTGTGTTTTGATGGTCGGCGGTTTGGTTGAGACTTTGTTCTGACTGCTGTATCTGTGCCGATACTTGGGGCTGATTTTCTGCGCGTGCATGGATTATTGGTGGACATGGTGAACCGCGGCATGGTGGACATGCTCTCTTTTTCCATGTATTCGTGCATCTTGGGCAAGGGTAAGTTATTTTTTCTAAGATGGATTTGCTGAGGGGCTACCATCAGGTCCCAGTCCACCCCCCAGACATAGCTAAGACTGCATTGATCGCACCGTTTGAAATATTTGAGTTCCTGCAGATGCCGTTTGGACTCAAAGGTGCAGCACAGACATTCCAATGGACTCTGTGTTGAAGGATTTGTCATTCCTGTTTGTGTACCTGGATGACATCCTGGTGGCCAGCGCTTCAGTTAAAGAGCACTTCAGTTGAAGAGCACCTGTTACACCTGCGGCAGTTCTTTCAGAAGCTTAACAAGCAAGGACTGATCATTAAGCCGGCCAAATGTCAGGTCAGGCTGACGGAAATCAAGTTTCTGGGCCACCGTGTGTCCTCTCTCGGTGTGATTCCTTTGCCTGCTCAGGTGGAGGCGATCGCCGCTTTTCCTCGTCCTCGCACCATCAGGCCAGCCTCGTAAACCAGACCCGCTCACTCCTCATCCACATTTGGATTTGGAGTTAAGCGTAGTCTGGATAGGAGTCCATTGAAACGTCTTGCAGGGGGTGTCGGTTACTCCTTTGACTGACAGCGCACTTCAGCCAATCAGCGCTTCAAAACAAATACGTCATCAAAATGCGTTCGCTTCTCTAAGGATTAGCATTAGCTCATTAGCTCTGGATTCTTTACACGCAAAGACACGCGACACGCTGTTAGAAACTCACCGGGCGCAGACTCTTGCTCTTGCTTGACTGTTGTAATTCTTGGTATTTTGGCTGTAACTTTACTTATTGCAGCTGATGGTTAGAGTTAAAGTCCGTCAACTCCAAAACATGGAACGATAGTGTCGCTTCCGGTTTAGCCACCGGAATTGGCCAAAAAAATTTGAAAACAAAAAGCAGCAATGCTGATTGGCTCGGCCGTTTCAGGACTGCGTGAAATCCCCTTCTATGGGCTCCTACCCAGACTGAGGTCAACTCCAAAATCCAAATGGATGAGGAGTGGGCGGGTCTGGTTTACAAGGCAGCCATCAGGCCGCTGTAGGAATTTCTTGGTATGGTGAACTTTTACAATTGCTTCATCAAGCACGCAGCTCATCTAACATGCCCCCTGTGTGAGGCCTTGAAGGGCGGAAAATCTAACCAGGATGTGGTCTGGTCCCCAGAGAGGATCCTGGCATTTGAGAAGGCCAAGGCTGCTCTGTCCAGCACCGCCATGTTGACACACCCGTCACCAGCAGCGTCAATCACACTCAAGACTGATGCCTTGGACTACGGAGTGGGCGCGGTGTGTGAGCAGTGGGTGAATGGAGCCTGGCAGCCTCTGGCATTTTTATGTATTTTCTGTCTTGATTATCTGGTTTTGTTTTTTACAATGAATGAAATAAACTACACTAATCTTCACTTGACAACATTTTCCTTTAGATGCTGGTATAATGGGCTGTCTGTGAAAGAAGAAACCAGTTTCAACAGCATCATCAAAGTGAGCTCCAGCCTTACTGGAGCTCCAGCCTTATTGGAGCTCAGCAGAGGGACAATCTGGGAGGAAGAAGTATCGGAAATAGCCAAAACACTCATCAGTCATTCAGACCATGTTCTGTCAAAGGAGTTCTTCAGCCGTTCTAATGAGGACCAAAGAAAAATTCATGGCAACTCAAAGTCCTTCATTCACACTGCTATTGAGCTGCTGAACACATATTTCAAGGACTGTTTAATGACCTTGAAGTGATTTTATTGAGAGAACACTTTTTTTAATTATTGCTTTTGTAGGTTTTTTTTATTGTTTTATGTAGCCGTGTTTCTATCGTATCTGGTCCTCTTTATGATATCTGGTTTTATATGACGTTCAGGGATCTCTCTCTGCTCATGTGTGAAGTGTTTCCTTGACAGATGGATTGCTGACTGAGTAGAAGACAATCGACTGACAATAGAATTATGTAACGAGTATGTGAATGAATGTGAGGGCACTCTGACAGGCAGGGCCGGTCCGGGCTTCTCAGGCGCCCTAGACGAACCCGAGACGAGCGCCCATGTCTATGAAAGGACGGATCAGAAATGGACTGAAGATCAGAAATTTATTATACAAGCACTGAGCTTCACTTGGATGACACTTCTTGAACCGTGGACTATTCTTTTTTTAACATGTGTATTTATTCATCTCACAGGCACAGTGCAGTGAAAATATATAATGATCAAGATGAATGTCAGAAGGAGTCAAGCTCATTTTTGTTTTTCTGTGTGCTTTTGCACATTTCTGGTAGAGAGTTATGATACACATCAATCAAAAACTTTCTGTCCTATAGTTTGGAAGTTTTTTTAAGCTACTACATGCAGGGTGTCTGCAACATTATGTCATTTGTTTCTGGCTCACCAAGGTGTTTGTCTGCTCTGCTTTATTACAGATTATTTCAAGGTGAGGTGTAAGTCTTCAGATGAGTAAGTCATGTATGATGATACGTCCTCCAGTCTCCACACTCGGCGCACGGCACCTGCAGACCGCCAGACCCGGCCAGCAGCCCAAGGCCAGCTGGGTTCATCTCCACTGTGGCTGGTGGCACGGTCAGCCTGGACGGCGGGGATTTCTTCCCACGAACTACAGCGCGTTTAACCATTAGGCATCCGGCTAAGTCAAGTGTTCAGACAGTAGTCAAGTGGTGCGATGGCCAATGGGTCATTCGTTTGAAGGAGTGTCTGAGTGGAGTCGGTGTTTCAGAAAGCTTCCCTGTTATTGGTGACTGACGACTCACTTTCTTTCATGCCCCTTGTTGCTGGTAGATATTAAAACCAGACAAATAGCTGCCGGACTAGCAGCAGTAGCAGCAGCAGCAGGAAATGCTAAAGGAAGTCGGTCACCAGTTCACAAGGAAACCAGTTAATTTGGAACACCATGTTGACCACTTCACCAGAGGTTTTAGTAACGGAACACACACACACACACACACACTATAAAATGCTCCTTAAAAGGATATTTCCAGTATTTTGGTGTGCTGCTGTGGGGCTGGCGTGCAAGGTAAGGAACAATGCAAAATTTGTCAGAAAATATCTCTTTCAAATCTGGCTCAACAAACAGCTTACACCATCAGATGGAAACTCAGATCCAACAGTAACAGTGTCAGATGTCAGAAAATAATGTACTGGCTCCTGCACAAATGAGGGTGACGTCTCCATTCTAACAGAGATCACATGAACCACTCACTCTTTCAAAGGAATGGCTCCTCATGAGCTGGCTTCCTTCAAAGAGCCAGAAATCTCAGCTCGACAGCAGACAGGATGTTCAGACAGCAGCTGACGACAGGACGTGCCATGGGATCACTGAGGAGGAGCACTGCTCAGTCAAGCTCTCTTAATATCTGGCTTTACTCACTATTGAACACATTTTCACTGACAATGAGACCACGTAGATTGTTCAGCAGTGAGGGGGTACATCTTTAAAGATACCTTTAGTGTGGACAGGCCATAATAGTAAAATTGGTTAATGCCTGATATATATGAATTTTGTAATCGGCAGGGGCAGAGCCCGGATGATTTCCACAGAAATTGTTGTATTTGTTTAAAAGGCATTCTTTGAGACACGGAAAATGTCTGCACCACATTTTCCTGGACAAAAATCAATACATTAATTTTCGAGACTCATATCATGATTGCTATGAGACTGGTTCAGCTGGTACCTGTCAACCACCCTCAAAAGCTCAGGCTCCTTCCCCCCCAAGGAGGTGACGTTCCATGTCCCAACAGCCAGTCTCTTTGTCTGGGGATTGGGTGGTCAGGCACCCTGTCGCCAGCTGCCACTCAATCCACACTGCACCCATCCCTTACGGTTCCCTCAGTGGGTGGTGAGTCCACTGGATAAAGTCTATTCGAGCTAAGATGGATTTTGGGTATATTATTGTTAATGTCTCAACACTGTTATCTCATACAAATCACTTGATGCACATTATGTAACAGCAGATCTAATAATCAAGTTTAACCTTTGAAGCTGATGAAATCTTATCAATCAGGGAGCGGTGATGGGAAACACTATGATGTTGTTGGAAATCTGACATCATGTCTGGATCTTCCTGCTGACCGAGCTGAGTTGATTAATAAATGATGTTTCTCTCCATGTGGCCACATGGGGCGGGCCTGCTGAGGCTCAGCTTGTGTATATAAAGAGCAGAAGGAGCTCCTGTCTTCAGAGCATCACTCAGCTGATCCCTGAACAGCTCCTGACCTTCACCTGACAGCTTCTCTTTGACTGGAGCTCCTGAGTCTCCTCAGATCATCAGCTGATCCTCACTATGAAGACAGTCCTGCTCCTCTCTCTTCTGCTGGCTGCTGCCTCTGCAGGTCAGATGATTCATGGCTCATGGCTCCATCATTCAGCATGGAAGAAGGGCCAGAAGGGGAACTCATGCTCTGTGTTGTGTTTCTCTCTGCAGCTCCAGCTGAGCAGCCAGCAGCTTTGGGTCAGTACTGAAGCTGGTAGCTCTCATGTGGACAGTCAGACAGTCACACCTGCTTCTAGCTCACATCCACTCTCCTTGTTTCTGTCCACAGAAGAAGCAGTGAAGGAAGCCCAGGAAGAGCTGGCTGCTGCCCCTGGTCAGTTTTCTGCTGCTTGTCATGTAGAAACATCAGTGTCATCATGTTGAATGCTGCCAGCTTCTCTTCTGGTACTTTCCAGCTCTGAGCAGTTTCCCAGTGGGAAGCTCCCAGTTATTCAGCATTCTCATCATCATCCTCAATCAGGGCCATTGGACCTGATCACAGTGATCCAGGTGTACTCTGGCTGTTGTAGAGCTGTGGGGAGCTGCTTCCTGCTGCCTGGCTCAAAGGCTGCAGGGAAACAGCTGGTTGTCATGGTGACGCCACCTCCACCTCTACTGTCAGTGTCTCCAGTCTGATGAAGCTGTTGGTGTTTCAGAGGCGGAGCTGCTGGTGAAGAGTGAAGATGAATCGTTGGCTCCAGAAGACCTGGTCCCTGCTTCCAGAAACGGTGAGCACAAGTCCAAACACACTCCAGCTGTTCACATGTTGTCATCTGGAACCAATGTTCACACTCCTGTGTCTCCTGGATGTATGTGGACCAACCTGCTGATGGGTTTCTCTGGACGCAGCAGCTCCTGAAGGTAAGAGCTACTTTTTCATCTCTTCTCCATGTTAACACATCAGGGACATCCACAAGACAACAAATACACATGGAGTCATGTGTAGAGTGGAGAGTTCAGTCTCTGACAACTGTTGTTCACATGTGAGAAGAGAAGAAGATCACAGAGCTTCAGTCACAGACTCTTTCTGTCTCTCTGCAGCTCGTTCTAACTCCTGTCCCTATAGCTGGTCAAGCTACAACTCTCGCTGCTTCAAGTTCTTTGACACGGCCATGACCTGGTACAACGCTGAGGTACTGCTGATCTTCTCCTCATAGCATTTCTTCACTAAACATCTCTTTCTGGTTTGTGGCAATAAACTCAGCATTACTTCAAACCACAGAGCTGCTGGGTGTTGATCTGTAGAGGCTGCTTGACGGCGCCCTCTAGAGGCCCTACTGGTTATTACAGGATCATTTTAAGTTGCTCATAACACAGAATTGTATAATTCTAGTTTGTCTACTTTATCATTGTACATAACTTCCACCCAAACTTCTAAATAAAAGAATGATGGTCCAGCTGAAGAAGGAGTCCTATCGAGCCTTGTTGGCTCATGGGACTCCAGAAGCAGCTGAGAGGTACCCACAGGCCAAGTGAACTGCTGTCCGAGTGGTTGTGGAGACAAAAACTGGGGTCTGGGAGGGGTTCAGGAGGCCATGGAGGACGACTACCAGTCAGCCTCGAAGAAATTCTGGCAAACCGTCCGGCGGCTCAGGAGGGGAAAGCAGGTCTCCACTAACACTGCTTACAGTGGAGGAGGAGCTGCTGACCTCAACTGGGGACATTGTTGGACGGTGGAAGGAATACTTCGAGGACCTCCTCAATCCCATCGCCACGTCTTCTGTGGAGGAAGCAGAGGCTGGCAGTCAATTAGTTAATCTACAACATAACACCGATAGGACAATAGCAGCAGTTAGAGAAATGATATGGAGTCATCACAGAATCTACTCTCAGGACCTGATGGAGGAGTTTCAGTGTTCCTCCAGAATAACTTCCTGATGCCACTGGACGGTGATGGTAGATGATCATGGGTCTGTTCCAGTCAGTTCATGAAAAAAGGAGCTTTCTGTTCATCTGCAGCTAAACACACTGACATGATTCTTCCTCTGGTCTACAGATTCACTGCTACAATCTGGGAGGTCACCTGGCCTCCGTCAGCAACCCTCGAGAGTACGGCTTCGTGCAGAGCTTGGCTCATAGTCAGACCTATGTCTGGCTGGGAGGCTTTCGTCTGCAGGTTTGAACCCACAACCTGCTCCAGTAGAGGTCAGCAGCAGGAGGTGGAGAGGACTCTTTCTGACTGATGTGATCTTTGTTCCTCAGGGTCGGTGGATCTGGCTCGATGGTCAGGGATTCTACTACACCAACTGGTACTCATCAGTTTCCAACAGCGGCTACGACTGCATGTACTTACACAACACCTGTAAGTCACTGTTAGATCAGTTGTGATCAAAAGAGGACCGTGTTCAGAACAATGTGCTCATGTAGTTCTGTGTCTTTCACATTTTAGATGGTTGGAGGAACACCGGGTGTACCAATTCTTACAGCTTCATCTGCTCCATGAACCCGTTTGGCTGCTAGCATGCATGCTAAACTCCTGGAAGCTATTGTTTGTGCTCCAGCTCATCAAGTCGTCTGGTTGTGTTGCTGACTGTAC
Source organism: Salarias fasciatus (assembly GCF_902148845.1). Classification (NCBI taxonomy): domain Eukaryota; kingdom Metazoa; phylum Chordata; class Actinopteri; order Blenniiformes; family Blenniidae; genus Salarias; species Salarias fasciatus. Next base: position 2,606,480 of record NW_021941374.1, on the reverse strand, counting down.
TTATATGTGCTTCAAATGTGAACTGTTTACTTGTGATCATTGTGAAAATAAAGATTTGTTGAAAATGAGGCAATGTGTGATCTTTCTTTGAGAAACAGATAACAGTGTCAAAGACAGAGCTTGATTGATGTTAAAACAGTATAAATGTACATCTCTTCGAAACCTCTCAGGTCTAATTTCTTCATGAAATTCAACTGATTATTCATATTTTTTTCATCACATTGAGACTTTTGCAATTCTATTTTTACTTGCTTGAACACAACTGGAACAACCTTCAAACTGTATAAAACTCTACAGCCAGACCACTGGCAGGTACACCCAGTACATCTCACATTAGCCCATTCTGTCTAAGCGTCACTGGCTTCCTGTCAAGTCTTGGATTATGGTGTCATTATAGTGCCAAAATTCAGCGCGCTTGAAAGCCATAATCGTGCACAGTTAAACCACTCTTTAAAGGGGCTGTATCATGCTTTTTTAGCTAGTCCAAACCCTAGAAATGGCATTAACATGGTAATAGTTTATTTTTGGCGCTAAGTTAAAGTCATTTTGTGTGAAATAAAAGATTTTCTGGGGCTAATTCTGAAACCCGGAAGAGAAAACACTCCGTTTCACTGAAAATCCCACCTCTCCCCCTGTGGACTTTGACTGACAGCTACTTCAACCAATCAGCACTTCAAAACAAATACGCTGGCTAGCTTTGGCTCTTTAGCTTTAGCTTCTCTGCACACAACGACACGCGAAAACGTCTTTTCCTGTTAGAAACTCACCAAGCGCAGACCCTCCAGACCCGTCAGACCCTTCAGACTCTTGCTCTTGCTTGACTGTTGCTTTCAGACGATGGTTAAAGTTTATCTCCGTAATCCGAGTTACAAAAAGCAGCAACGCTGATTGCCGAGGGCCTGGAGGGGGGGGAGGGGGGCTCAGGGGAGCCATCTTCTCTGTGTGATGTCAATGTGGGAAACAGAGCGTTTTCACTGGTGCGGGAGGGGCTGCCTCTCTGGGCAGCACAACAACGAGGAAAGCTCAAACGCACAGGCACGAAGGAAAAAAATGCTTTGGGGGTGTTTTTGGTGAGTACATAGCCATATAACAAGGTTAAAACATACAAAAAGTGAATTTTGCATGATACAGCCCCTTTAAGCGCTCGAGAAGCCTCTCTTCATGCGCGTGGTCTCTTTCTGCATGCTGGCGGTCAATTTATCCATGTGCGGGATCACTTTCTGTGTGCGCATGATCACTTTTAGCACGCATGCGATCTTACGTCTTTGATTTGACGCCCTGCAACGCCCCCCCCACCCCGGTTTGGTTGCTCTGAATGTCTGCTGTCTTCAAATGGGTCTAATACTTTTGTGACTTATGAAACTCATCAACATACCACCTGCTAAAAAGAAAAAAAATCCATATTGGATTGACTTAAGATTTTAGTTTTGACGCTCCAAGAGTTACTTGATGAAGTACATTTCGGATTTGTTGTGCCCCTCATCTCCAAAACAAACCCTTCCCGAGGGAGTTCCACCTGGTCGCCGCCATTATTGTTTACATCCCGCCGCGTGCGGACGCGACGTCTGCGTGTGACGTCATCCAGGAGGCGGTGTCCAGGATCCAGTCCTCACATCCAGAGGCGCTCATCATAATTTCATGGGACTTCAACCATGTTGATGTGAGCCCTCATTTAGGCGGCTTCACTCAATATGTGCAGTGTCCAACCAGACATAACAACACTCTGGACCTGTGTTATGTAAATGTCAAATCTGCTTACTCTGTCATGCCTCTGCCTCCTCTTGGAAAGTCCGACCACAATCTCATACACCTCAGACCTGTATACAAACCATCTGTGATGAGACTGCCTACAGTCAGGAGATCTTTTAGGCAGTGGACCCCTGAGACAACCGGCAGGCTGAGGGACTGTTTTGAATCCACAGACTGGAATCTGCTTGTGGGTTCAGACATGGACAATGACATCAATGAGAGCGTGGTCTGTGTCACAGACTACATAAACTTCTGCACGGATGTGGTAGTGCCCCTGAAAACTGTGCACTGCTTCCCGAACAACAAGCCGTGGATCAAAAGTGACACAAAACATCTGCTGAACTGCAAGAAGGAGGCTTTTAAGTCTGGTGATCAACAGAGAATGAGGACTGCTCAACATGACCTGAGGAGGGCCATGAGACAGGCCAGGAGGGAGTACAAAGCAGGGCTTGAGAGGAAGCTGCAGGACAAGAGCTCCCGAGAGGTCTGGAAGGGCATGAGAACCATTACTGGTTTCAAGGAGAAGGGATGTGTAGCTCCTGGTGATGTGGACATGGCGGATGAGTTCAACTGTTTTTACAACCGGTTTGACTCTGCAAGAACGCACACACATACTAACAGATGTCCATCTGGCGGTCACTCCACCTCGGCTGCTGTGACCTGCTCCTCCTCACCATCCAGCGGCTGCTCCACCTCTGCTGCTGTGACCTGCTCCTCCTCACCACCCAGCGGCTGCTCCACCTCTGCTGCTGTGACCTGCTCCTCTCCTCCACCCAGCTGCTGCTCCACCTCTGCTGCTGTGACCTGCTCCTCCTCACCATCCAGCGGCTGCTCCACCTCTGCGGCTGTGACCTGCTCCTCTCCTCCACCCAGCGGCTGCTCCACCTCTGCTGAAGCGCCGGCCTTTACTGTGGAGGAGGTCCGTGTGGAGCTGAGGAGGCTCCATGGACGGAAAGCTGCGGGTCCTGATGGGATATCACCACGGCTGCTGAGGGAGTGTGCGTCAGAGCTGGCTGTGCCTCTCCAAGCCGTCTTCAATCGGAGTCTTCAGACTGGACGTGTCCCTGCGTTGTGGAAGACCTCATGCCTTGTCCCAGTGCCCAGGGGGGCCAGGCCTGCAGGGATGAAGGACTACAGACCAGTGGCCCTAACATCCGTGGTGATGAAGACTTTTGAGAGGCTGCTGCTCCGGCTGCTCAAACCTCAAGTGGAGGGGGAGCTGGACCCCCTTCAGTTCGCCTATCAGGACAGCATGGGAGTGGACGATGCGGTCTTGTTTATGGTCCATTGGGCACTCTCCTTTCTGGAGGGAGCTGGAGGCTATGTGAGGTTGATGTTTTTCGATTCCCTTGGGAGATTAATAAAGTTTTTATCTATCTATCTATCTATCTATCTATCTATCTATCTATCTATCTATCAGTCCGCAGACCAGAAACTCCTACAGATCCCAAAGAGAAGTTTAAAACCCGGGGAGACCAATCCTTTCAGGCTCTTGATTTAAAACCTGGGGAGACCAATCCTCTCAGGCTCTTGATTTAAAACCTGGAAAGACCGATCCTTAAATCAATTTTATTTACTAACTCGGGTCTTGGTCATGGTCAAACAATAGAAATTGCACAATGTTTTCCGAATATTCTCTGAGAACTCAATCAGAATTCAAGAGATCTCTGAATAAAAGTTACAGTGCACCAGTCTTTCAACCTGTGCATCTCCTTGCTGCATAATGCTTCATCTCCTGTGACATGTGTTTACTGTGTGTTTCAGCTCATTCAGCTGCAAAAACGACGTGAGCCGTCGGTCTGGGCTTTCCCACGGTCCTCGCAGTGGTGGGATGTTATAGTTCTGGGGTTCACGAGCGCACAGTGGCTGCAGAACTTCAGGATGTCCGAGGAGACGCTGGACTTCCTCTGCACCAGACTGCGCCCAGCCATGGAGCGCCAGAGCACCACATTCCACGAGTGTGTGCCTCTGAAGAAGCGAGTGGCCATCGCACTGTGGAAGCTCGCCACAGGCTCTGAGTACAGGAGCATTGGACACCTTTTCAGAATCAGCATCTCCGCTGTGTGCAGGATTTTTCTGCTGCAGTCGAGGTACTTTTGATGCCGGACCAAATCTGTTTCCCTGAGGCTCGGAGGTTCCAGGAAATAGCAGCCTACATGGAAAACAGAGGGGGCCTCCCACTCTGTGTGGGTGCAGTCGATGGCTCCCACATCCCCATCATGCACCACAGCCCTGCCACACTGACTACTTTAACCGCAAATGCTGGCACTCAATCAACTTGTCCCGGGACTACAGGTGGAAATTAGTATTTTTGCAATAACCTGGCACATGCATATTTTCCTTTCGGGGATTAATGTTTTACTGTGCATTGTCCGTGATCAAATAAATGATTTGAGATTGTAAGAATGAATTAAATGAAATGCGATGCTCTATCATTTTTGACTGCAAACACTTAAGGTGTCAGTGTTGCAGTGGCAGCCAGCTCACCAGAGGAATCCCAAATTTGACGTTCAACATGTTTTAAGACTGTCCAACCTGATATGTCCTCACAACGACACTGGTTTCACTGTCTCATGAAGACTTTTGTCAGTGGATGAATAAAATGCCGGGAGAGCCTGCCCATGAAGAAAACACAACTGCAGACTCATTGACAGCCGACAGGATCAATGTTCACAACATCATTCTTGATACAGTCTCTGAGTGTATGCAGCGCCGCTTCCTGCAGCACGGGAAACTCTATGCTGATTTATCATTACGAGATCCGCTTCATTCTCCAGAGATAAATTCAAATGGGCTTCCCCACAATGCACTTGAGGACATCAGTAAATGCCTCATTCCTTTTGATGAAGATGCAACAGTTGAAAATTTACAATCTGAGTTGTGCAGCCTGGCCCTCCACTGTGACACTATTAAAAAGTCCCCTCTCAGTGATTATACAACCAGAGAGTCACAGCCTCTTACCTCTGAGGAAGAAGAGGACAACCAGGAGGACATGGAGGGAATTGATCTTGTTAGCATGTTAGCATCTTGTTCATGAGACTGGACTCGGATGATGTGATTGATAGAGTGGCAGAGAAAAGCAAATTATTGCACAACCTGCTACTGTAACTACATAAAGGTAAAACATTTATTTTTTTCATGTTCTGGTTACGTAAGCTATACTATTATGTTACGTGGCACAGTCATGTTTATGTTTCTGTTGGTTGCACATGACGAAGAAGACGAATGTGGCCTCTCTCTGTCAAAATTGCCAGGGCCTCTTTTTGGTGCCAGTCCGCCACTGTGAGGGAGCGTTACTGCAGATCCTTCCTCCCTGCTGCCATCAGACTTTACAACCAGTACTGCTCCAACCAGACACAACACACATCACACACACTCTCATATTGTCAGATAATCTGCACCTTAATTTTTGATCATGTGCAATCATCACCCTCTCGCCTACCCACTGTCCGTCTTAAATGTATATTTGAATTATATCTAACTTATATGTGTTATTACTGTACATAAGTGTCTGTCTGAAGAGTTTAACTGTATCTGTTATTATACTGTGCATACATATCGGTCTCAAGTGTTTAACTTATATCTCTTATTACGATTACATGTCTGTCCGTTTTAAACGTATCTCTAATTATCGCTTGTATATCCTAATGTATATCTTTATATCTGTTATTAGTCCATTATATCTGTCTTTGAACTTTATGTAGATTATATTTGATTTATATCTGTCAGTTTATGTCTATTACTTGATTATATCTGTCTTAATTTGTATTTAAATGATATCTAATTATATTGGTGTATAGTTGTCTCGTCAGTATATTTCGACCGACAGTAGTCGGTCAGTATATTTCTGTTACTTATTTAATTATATCTGTCCTAATTTTCACATGCGAATTGTATTTGGCTTCGTCTTGTGTGGTTGGCTTCGTATTTTTCTGTTTTTCTATTTTTTTTTTTTTCCTCGTTCTTTTGCTGCTGCAACTCTGCAATTTCCCCATGCAGGACAAATAAAGGACTTTCAATTCAATTTAATTGACTTCAATGACTCCGTGGCATGGCTGGTCCATGCATCAGCAGTCAGTACCATGGAGGTGACCTCCTCTGACATCTCCTTGACCTTAGAAGAGAGGGGTGATTGTAGTAAACATGCTAAAGACCAGAGAGAAAAGTGAAACCAATCTGTTAAGATTTGCCTCCTTGCAGAAGTTTAAGTTATCAGTAAATTATCAGTCAATAAGATTATCAGTAAATTTATCAGTAAATTAATATATTAATCAGCAAGCAATTGAGTATATAGTTTTAGTACTTTATTATGTTATAAAATAGATATTGGCTAACATTGTCTATGTGTGTGTGTGTGTGTGTGTGTGTGTGTGTGTGTGTGTGTGTGTGTGTGTGTGTGTGTGTGTGTGTGTGTGTGCTAATTATAAATTTGCCTTCTTAAAGCTCGTGTCCGGAGTTTCCGTTCGTTTCCAATGTATGTGTCATTTTTTAACAGAGCTAAAAGCTCGGGTAGACGATGTTGTCCAACAGCACTTCTTGTCATACTGAGTGAAATGCTCCCTGCCCCCTGAGAGAAGTCAATACATTATGTGGACGGAGAAAGGTGCGGAAAAAAATCTGACAGCTGTAGCGGCCACAGGACAGTAAAAACTCCGACCAATCGTAAGGCGCGGACCGCTCTTAAGAAGAAACCAATCAAATCCCTTCGCCGTTCTACCAGCCCCCTGCGCGTACATTTCAATGGCGTGCATTGGCCCTGGTTGAGTGCGCGTTGCCAAGGCGCTCTCGCCGCTCGTGGCTCACGTGAAAAATAGAACGAAGTGGAGCCGGGCACGCTGCACTTCTATGCGCGTTGTGTGCAGCAGTCAGAAAGGTTAATAACGTTGGAGGCGATCACAAACTCCGTGGCCCTTCCGCCTCCAGTGCGTTCGCTCCCAACGGGAGCTCCTCCAATGGGGTGGGAGCTGGGCAGAGCGAGGCGGAGCCTTGGGGAGATGCTACATTTGTGCTACATGCTAGTTTTCCAAGATCGCCGACCCTAGCTTTAAATGTGTTAGTCTGGTTCGACACTATGATATAATATTACCATAAAGCAATATAACATCTCTTTATGAGCCCCGCCTTCGTCTCATAGACCCCCATGTTATCCGAAAAAGCATCAGTCAGCTTCAGCCAAAAGATTTCGAGCTTCCGCTTTGTCATGCTGTCAATCAACATGTGCACGCAGCCAGAGAGCACGGCCACTCGCCCAGGCAGAGGAGAGTTAGCTCTGCAGCAAATGACCGCTTACCTCGGATATATCCATGGTCTGCTGAACATCCACCGTAAACAGCTATACAGGTAGGATGTCTTGGGGACTCAGAGGCACCCATTTTCACCGACGGATAATGCACGCGCACAATTAAAGGGGCGTGGCTTGGTCGCTCATGAAAGCAGAGGGAGGGTGGAATCTTGAGACGTTGGATTAAAAAAACTCTCATTCTTTCAAAACTCCGGACACCAGCTTTAAAGGTTGCCTGGTATTTTTCTTCCATCACCTCAGTGAAGTGGGTTCTTGATGGCAGGATTTATTCCGAGTTGAACATCTGCCATTTCTTTAAACCTGTCATCGTCAACCACGCTGAGTGTCCTATGCCTTTCACCATCATGCTGAGGATAGCTTGGGTGTAGATGGCGGCTTGTTGTGGAGTACATTGTCGACTGCTTTTGTACAAAGGCATCCATGGCACCTCTGCTTCTCTTGAGACTGCATAAATGTGATGAAAGGAAAATTTCAAGGTAATTTGATAGATATCTCTCAGCTAGGCATTGTATTTATAACACATGCACACACACACACACACACACACACATAGTATTTCTGCCCCAGACTGGATCAGCAACATGCTCAGTGAATTGTTTCCGTTCATGCTTTCATGTTTCATAAACCACTGTAGAGCAGGTTAGCAGTTTAAAAGACTGGAAAAATGTAAGATTTCCAGTTGTTATGATGGCTCTTACAAGCCCAGGATGGCCAGCGCGCCTGAGGACAACAAATGAACAGCCCAAAGTCATCCAGAGCGCTTCCATTTATTAATTACACCAGGACACAGTGGCAGCATCTCCTCTCCACAGACAACAGGCGACCCAGGTGTGTGTGTCCAAATCCCTTAAATAGCCAGGACCACACCACCCGTGTGAAATGCAGAGGGTTCTGCTCAATTACATTGTCAGTTATATAATCAGTGCTATTGTTACACTTGTCCTTGAAGAAGAGGCAACTTTCGGATTTTCACTGGTTTTATTGTCTTTTGACAACAGCAGGCACAGGTCTGGCGACAACAGCAGCTGTCTTGCTCTCTGCTTCTCTACTCAGGGCCACTGCTAAACACAGAGCGCCCACTTGTGCTGAAAACGATGCTATTGCATTTACAGAACAACTTATCATTTTACAGTATTTTTAAGCTGTTTAACTCCATTACTCCATTACTATTCGGTTTATTGCCCGTGATTCGGTTTATTAACTGTGAAGGAAAATGTTTCGTGGGGGGGGGGGGTCTTTTTTTTCAATTTTCCCACACTATTTATAATTTATATTCTCTACTTACCCCCATTCTATGTACAAAAACAATCAATTCTGCCTCATCCATTTTAAATCAAACCTTAAGTTTCCTTTAAATCACACATTGCAAAGCCCCCCAGTGAAACCTCCCTTCCCTTGAGCTGCCCTTGTTCCAGTTCAATGAGGGTGATGATGTGCAGCTGGCCTGCACTCACATGGGCGCACCTCCATGTCAGTGCCCCAGCCAATCACCTCAAAGAAGCAGAACTGGTGAGAGGTCAAAAACAAACAAATGGATGTAAGGATAAGGATCCAATCTTCAGTTAACACAAAGCCGTCTGTAAAAGAGATGCAATGTATAAACCTAAATCAGAGCTGGCTCTGAACTGAGCAGAGGTGTGAAGCTTAAGAAGGAACTGTCCAAGAAATAGAGCAAGCTGTCCACAGCTGAGGCACTGGAAACTGCTAAGCAGAGACTCACAGCCCTCGTTACTTGCCTAAAGAGGTATCCAAGAGAAGTGGAAGCCAGGAGAATAAACACGAAATTCTACAACAACCCAGCAAAGGTATACTCTCAATGGCAGGGCAGTAAGACCACAGCAGACCCACCCAGAGTGGAGACTGAGCAATACTGGAAGAGTGTCTGGGAGAAAGAGGCGCCACACAACACGAACAGTGGTGAGCAGAACTGCAAGCAGAACACTGCAACCTCCCAGAAGAAGAACCAGTCATCATCACAACAGCACACATCCAGAAACGACTGGCAAAAATGAAGAACTGGACATCTCCAGGTCCTGACAGGATTCACACCTACTGGCTGAAGAAGCTAACTGCACTCCATGAATGCCAAATGACTCAGCTGCTAAGAAAAGGGAACCACCCACAGTGGCTGACCCAAGGTCCAACAGTCCTCATCATGAAGGGGCCCCTGAAGGGAACAATACCATCCAAGTACCGGCCCAGAACCTGCATCAACACTATATGGAAGCTTCTACAGTATCTGGCATCATAGCGACTAATATGAACAGACACATAGAGCAATACATGAGCAGCGCCCAGAAAGGAACTGGCAACAACAGCAGAGGAGCCAAGCACCAGTTACTGGTCGACGGGTTGATTGCACAAGACTGTAAGACCAGAAACACTCTTTTGTCTTTATATCTCTGATTTTTATATGATTTTTTACCACTGTGAAGCACTTTGGGAAAAGCACTATATAATTTAATTTGACTTATTTACTTACATACCCACTCAGGCAGAGGGCCAATTGGTTCTCGCCAAGGGAATCTAAGGGCCATTTGGTGGCAAGGCACATGGATACTGGGCTTTGAGCTCATGTGAGAGAATTTATATGGTATTCAATTCACTTCAGTTCAGAGAACTTTATTGCAGCTCGTCAGAGTGACCTCACATTTATTCACATACTCATTATATAACTCTACTAATAATCTGACTGAGTCATCAATCCATCTGTCAAGGAAACTCTTCACATATGGGCAGAAATGATTTGTGAACATCAAATAAAACCAGATATGATAAGGAGGACCACATAAGATAAAAAAAGGATGTATAAAACAATAAAATTACAAAGGCAATAATGAGAACAATAGGACTATAAATACAAATTGTTCTCAATAAAATCTCTTCAAGGTCATTCAACAGTCCTACGAAATGGGCCTGAGCTGTGTTCAGCAGCCAGATAGCAGAGGTACTGAAGGACTCCTTTGGAGAAAATTCGCTCATTGAAATGTACTGCAAGTGCACTTATTTTATACTAAAAGTAAGTCAGTACACTTTAAAGGTCCCATATTATGCAAAATCCACTTTACAATGGTTTTGTAACAGTAATATGCGTCCTGAGGCTGTGCACAAACCCCCCCAAAATGAGAAAAATCCATTCTCTCCTTCTCTTGCTTGCTCCACCTTTGTGAAAATGTGTGCTGAAACACTCCGTTTTGAAATTCCCTGATTTCTGACGTCATAAACCCAAGTCGCTCCTCCTCGGGGTTGGTAACACTACTCACACTAATGTTTATTCAACACCCCGGAAAACGCTGCCGGTTCAGTAAACATGGTGAAGGAACATGCGAAGCCCGGCAGCTGCTCTGTTGTCGGCTGCACTAGCCAGCACCGCAGTCTGTTTTTGCCGCCTTTGTCTGAGGGTTTGAGGGTCCAGTGGATTCATTTCATTTTCGAGTGAGATGCACCCGCAAGGACACCTAAGAAGTTGTGTGTGTGTGCTCACCACTTCACTCCGGACTGCTATCACAACGAGGGCCAGTTTACATCAGGATTCACCAAGAAGCTGAAGCTAAAGCCTGGATCGGTTCCAACTGTCCGTGACCAAGCTACAAACGTGGAAGCTGTAAGTTTTACCATGTTATGTTGCTTTACTATATCGTCCTTCCGAGTGTTATAGCCTGTTGAAAGTGGTTTTAGCATGGCAGCTAACGTAAGTTACTGTTGCTAACATAGAGTCCTCTCCTCATATTACTTTAACACACAACGGTAAATAATATCAGGGGACGTTGAAGAGAAGACGTATCAGGGTTTCCACCAGAGAGAGAAAAAAAAACTCTCCGACAGTCGAAGACGGCAGTGTTGGCAGCGTTAGCTGTTAGCAGCGTTAGCCGTTAGCAGCGTTAGCAACGACACCACACGCGCCCCCCCCCCTTTTTTTTTCCTGAGAAAACACTGCCGTATGAACCTATATTTCATGTAAAACGAGCATTATATACGTAAGGGATAATGTGTGGACGATGCGGACGGTGATAATGTACACCTCATCAGGCGTTAGCCTTTACTTAGCACCAAGATGCTAACGATAGTTTTTGTTCCCTGATAGTAGTAGTAGTTGAATTACAGGGAATAAGTGAAAGGGGGGATACAGTGGTCGAGATGCACAGCTCCACTACTCCCTGAAGTTCTGACAGAACCTTTATTTCCAGTCTTTCATGATGGGATGAACTGGTCAGACACACCTGGATGAATCAGTTCATCCTATCATGAAAGACAGTAAACAAAGGTGCTGTCAGAACTCCAGGAAGTAATGGAGCTGTGCACATGTACTTTTTGCAGTATTTGTTGCTGTTGTAACTATGTATTTGAGAGGATGCAGGTATAACCTCTGTTTCCTGTCTACAGGCCAGCACATCAACTGCAGCCACAGATGTTCCTGCATGGAGGGATGCTGCCTGCCAGACTGACCCAGTGGAGACCCCTTCTGGAGGCACAGCTGTCCTGGAGGACTCTACATATGTATGTAACGTATGTAATAGAAATAAAACATTACATTACATATGTTTTATTAACACAAAACATGTGTTTTGGGAAGAACCTTCAACACAACAAAAACAACCTTGTGAAAACAGTAAATTAGATAAAGTGCAAAACGCCAGGACATATTTAGGAAAAAACTCTGTCTTTGTAAAATTAAAAAAACAAAACAAAAACAACAGTTTCTTTGTGCATGTCTTTTCTAAAACAGGGTGAGATGATGGACCTCATTTTTGAAGAAATCTTCAAGGATCCAGCTCCATACACAGAGGCAGTCCTGGCCTTCCCCATTCCAGAGGACCTCACTGCACAGTTCAGCGGCCTGACAGAGGAGGTCACCGCCAGTCATAGGCTGGACCCATGTTATGGGTTATATGTAAAGTGTGTGATGTCAATAAATGCTTGTCTACAGAAGTGACTCTGTGACTACATGAATGATGTACAGACCAACGGCTTTTGGAAGAAATACGCAGTTTTAAAAAAAGCAAAATCAATTCACATTCATCACGTTTTGTTACAATTGTAAGATTATGTAAGATTAAGAAGCAAAGCAAGACTACATCTTTGATTTAGATACAAAGCATAACATACTGGTGTATTCCTCTCAGCCGTGAAGGACCACAGTCAGCACCATACATTTGGCAGGCATTCTGCAGAGAGTACACATTGAGGCAAACAGGCTCCAACCCAGGATGGTCCACCATACAGGACGGCTGCTGCTCCACCTCCCGCAGCCGTCTGGTGACCTACAGGGAATTACAGAAGGTAAATGTATGTACTGTATTTTATACTGTAAATGTAACATGTAGCCTAATCAAGACAAACAATTTTCAGTTTGGGTATGGATGAAGCTACCTGTGGTATCTCCAAACAGCAGATATTCTCAGCTTCTGTGAGCATGGTAGCTCAGTTTCCACAGGTGCACCTATCCAATGAGAAAAGTGAAAATTTCAGCAAAAAATGAGTGGACAAACAGAGGTGGATCAGAAGTAACCTTAGCCTAATAGCCACTTCAGGTGCAAGAAATATCTAATTTATAGCATGTGACTAATGTGGACATGGAGAACAGTGTAGTTTACACAACACTGTGCACTGACTCCAATTATGAAAACTGACTAAAAGATTATTGATATAGGCATATTTACGCTAAATTAGTACATAATAATGTGAAAAAGAAATGGCAGGGAGCTGTTATGACAAACAACTCTGCTCAAAACATCACAAAACAAAATTTTTTTCTGGCCTACTTTGTCATCAGACAGCGGAGGCTAGTAACAGTCCTCTGACGACACCTTTTCTCCGTAGGCTGCAAGAATACAGTCATGAGAGATAACTATCAGCTTTTCACAATCGTGCGCATTCAACAAAAGAGCTCCAAGTAACGAGACGACAGCGGAGATGTAACCGTTAGCAGGAGCTAACGTAACCTAGCTACATAAGTTACTGTGCAACAACACACACAAACAAAGTAAAAAGAAAAATATCAGGGACACATAATATCGAGAACTTACCATTCAGAAACGTCCTGCTGCAGCCGCAGAGTTTGAATTTCTTCAGGGGCCTCTCCTTCTGTCAAAGATCAGCCCGAGGCTCCTCAGTTTGGTTTGGGCTGAGGGGATCAGATCACTAAGGTGCTGCTCAATAGTGGGGAGGTTCTGTCTGGGGCAATGATGAGTCTGTTTTTTCTGAATTTAGTCGGAGGCTGTTGTCATTGAACCACTGCTTGGTTTGTGATAAGCAGTTTATTAAGGAGCTCAGTTTGTCGGCTTCAGAGGGCTTGAAGGAGCAGAACAGCTGCATGTTGTCAGCAAATAGGTGGTACGAGACATCACTGAACTACTGGATTATCTGACCCAGAGGAAGGACGTAGGGTACAGCAGGAACGGGAGAAGTCCCAGAACTGAACCCTGGCACACCACACTGCAGGCTGGCTGACTCAGACATGATGTGGTTCGCTGACACACTGAAGCTCCTATCAGCCAGATGTGAGGAGAACCACTGGAGCTCTGGACTTGACAGGCCAATCAGGTCCTGCAGCCTGTTTCTCAGGATCTGGTGGTCAGTTGGATCAAGGGATGAAGACAGGTCCACCAGGATCAGCACTGTCTGTCTCCCCAAGACGCCTGACATCAGGATGTCTGGACTCTTTCAGTAGAGCAGTCTCTGTACAGTGGTGTTTATGAAAGCCTGACTGAAACATGTCGTCGAGGTTGTGCCATTGTAATGAAAAGATGTAAGTTGTGTCGCCACCACCTTTTCTAACATTTTGGACAAAAAGTGGAGTTTTGATATCGGCCTGCAGTTTTGTGGTCAGTGATTGTTGCAGTCGTCCGGAGAACCCTGCTCTCTCTTGGTAAACCATTTCATGCGACAGCCTGCAGTGCTAGCATCACCAGCTACACTCAGGACTCTTCACCCATCACACAACCAGCCTGGGTGAACGTCACGTTCGAAGAGACATCATTGGTGCATCCCACTGACGTCACCACACTGAACAGCTTTTAATAAATATTCTCTACATTTATAAGCAAACCAATAAATGTTGTACTGTGCTGTCATGAGTTGGTACTGTAAACAAATCTTACCGGGTCGGGTCTGGCCTGGTCTGGGAGGATGCTGATCCAGACGTCTTGCAGGACGGTACCAGTCAGCTGCAGGAGGACCAGTCAGCTGCAGGACAGGTCAGCTGCAGGACGGTACCGGTCCGCTGCAGGAGGACCGGTCAGCTGCAGGACGGTACCAGTCAGCTGCAGGAGTACCGGTCAGCTGCAGGAGGACCAGTCAGCTGCAGGACGGTACCAGTCAGCTGCAGGAGTACCGGTCAGCTGCAGGAGTACCGGTCAGCTGCAGGACGGTACTGGTCAGCTGCAGGACGGTACCAGTCCGCTGCAGGAGGACCGGTCAGCTGCAGGACAGTACCGGTCCGCTGCAGGAGGACCGGTCCGCTGCAGGAGGACCAGTCAGCTGCAGGACGGTACCAGTCAGCTGCAGGAGTACCGGTCAGCTGCAGGACGGTACTGGTCAGCTGCAGGACGGTACCAGTCCGCTGCAGGAGGACCGGTCAGCTGCAGGACGGTACCAGTCAGCTGCAGGAGGACCAGTCAGCTGCAGGACAGTACCGGTCCGCTGCAGGAGGACCGGTCAGCTGCAGGACGGTACCAGTCCGCTGCAGGAGGACCGGTCAGCTGCAGGACGGTACCAGTCAGCTGCAGGAGGACCAGTCAGCTGCAGGACAGTACCGGTCCGCTGCAGGAGGACCAGTCAGCTGCAGGAGGACCGGTCAGCTGCAGGACGGTACTGGTCAGCTGCAGGATGGTACCGGTCAGCTGCAGGAGGACCGGTCAGCTGCAGGACGGTACTGGTCAGCTGCAGGACGGTACCGGTCAGCTGCAGGAGGACCGGTCAGCTGCAGGACGGTACTGGTCAGCTGCAGGACGGTACCGGTCAGCTGCAGGAGGACCGGTCAGCTGCAGGACGGTACTGGTCAGCTGCAGGACGGTACTGGTCAGCTGCAGGACGGTACCGGTCAGCTGCAGGAGGACCGGTCAGCTGCAGGACGGTACTGGTCAGCTGCAGGACGGTACCGGTCAGCTGCAGGAGGACCGGTCAGCTGCAGGAGGACCGGTCAGCTGCTGGACGGTACCGGTCAGCTGCAGGAGGACCGGTCAGCTGCAGGACGGTACTGGTCAGCTGCAGGACGGTACCGGTCAGCTGCAGGAGGACCGGTCAGCTGCAGGAGGACCGGTCAGCTGCTGGACGGTACCGGTCAGCTGCAGGAGGACCGGTGAGCTTAACGAGGCTGATGAGTTGCGGTGACGCTCCGGTGAACTGCAACCCAACAACTCTATAAAACAGAATTAACACAAATTATTGCGTTTCAAAGTTTGGATCATTTCTAGCTTCATGTTCTCAGCAGGCTCACAGCTCGGTGCTTTATGAATGAAACTTACCAGGATATGGAGTCATCAGGAGCTGCTTCACCTTCCGTTGGATCCCAGACCAGGTCTGCGCTGCTCCGCCAAGTTTCTCCAGAACTTCTGCTGCAGACCACAGCACCAGGAGGCCCTGGGTCTCCTCCTTAGCCCACCGCTTATACTTAAAATCCATTTCTTGGCTAAATTAAACTAAATTAATTGCTGCTCCGCTGCAGCTTTCTGACACAAAAAATGGCGACTGCGTGTTTTGCCGGAGGAGACTTAACCCCGCCCCCCAGGGCCTGACGTCGTCGACATGTGGCTGTGGCCTGATCTGGGGCTAAGCTGGCCCAGCAGAGAAGCGGTGCCCCAAAAAGTCCGAGTTTTTGGGAGCCAGAGCCAAGGCTGCGGTTGGTGCGAACACAAAAAACCGGTTCAAAGTTGGGGCTCGCCCCGATTTTGCCCAGGAACCAGTTTGGTCAACAAGGGGTAAAAGATAATGCCATCAACAGAGCTCTCGGAGCCTCAAGAAGGATAGTGGAATACTTCCATAGAAGTGAGCAGGCCTACACAAAACTGAAGGCAAAACAGCATCAGATGAACACAAAAGATCACAAGCTTATCCAGGATGTCAGCACAAGATGGAACAATAAAATATAAATAATACGTAGCTTACTACGAGGGGACCAACCTCCATGGCACACAAACTTGCTGTGCAGCATTCACTGTTCACATATTGCACATTTCTGTTCTCTTTTTTTTACTTTGTGTCTTACTGTGATATCATAGGTTAAAGGAAGAAAAAAAATATTTTTAGCAACATGCAAATAATTCTGTTATTGTACTGTACTGAATAACTGTTCTCGACAGGCCATACTGAATCCAACATTCACAGAGGGCTGAATTTTTAATGTTCATGAAGTTGAATAGAACCTGAATTTGATGGTTATAAAGTTATTTACATCATTAATGCAGTTATTGAACCTTTGAGGTTCTTAATTGTTGCTTATTTTGAGAAAGAGAATATATTTGTTATTTAATGCTGCAGTAATATTTTTTTTTATCTTAAATAACATGAAATGTTATCACTGTTGTGAGTTTTTGAGTTTAGAATAATTGTACAATAAAAAGTTATTTTATGAGTAACCTTATTGTCTTCAACATATTTTTATTTTCAAAAAATGATATTTGAAAAATAGGAGTCGTCTTATAATCAGAGTCGTACTGTATTCGGGCCAGTACGGTATTTACAATCTATGTTCTCATCATTGGTGAATTTGCCAGCTTTGAATAAATGCTGAATGTTGTTTATATTTTGCAAATCGAATCAACATTGAAATTTCAACATTATTATAAAGTCCTTTCAACATAATTAGACACATTAATATATGTATTTTGAATACACTGCTTTCGCCAAATATTGACGTATTTAACAATGAAGCGCCAGTCATGACAAACACCTTGAAATGGACCAACAGTTTGTCACTAATTCCTGAAACACAGTGCAAAAAAAAAAAAAAAAAAAAAAAAATCATAAAGTGGTTATCTGAAAAATCTTTTTGCATTTCAGCCAAGTTAACATCATCAACTGATGTATTAAATCTCAGTTTAAAAGTGCATGATTCTGAAGGAGTCCCCGGAAGTCACCACCATGGATGGCTGTGTTGTGAGGAAGCTCCAAAAGGATCAGCGCATTTTGGGATTTCATCCTGGTTAAAGGATGCGAGCTAACTCATAAGTACTGTCTAAGACACGGGGAAAAAGAAATACAACATAATCTGCACTCGAAGTTAACCAAGAAGTAGTTTAACGAGAGACTCAGTCTGGTGAAAACTTGGCGCTAGCATTAGCTACTTAAGCTAACATCAGCTAATCTGATGTTAGCTAATCACAACCATAAACCATGGCCAACGCCGAGATCCTACAAGAACTGAGAAACTTCAGACGGGAGAACAAAGACCAGTTGGATGGCAATATGGAAGAACTGACAAAAGTGAACAATACGCTGGCTGAAGCTGAGGAGAGGATCAAGACAACGGAGGGAAGGATCCAAAATGTGGAGGAAGCCATGACAGAACTCATCCAGCTACACATGGCAATGGAAGAGAAAGTGATGGATATAGAGAGCCGCAGTAGGAGAGAGAACATCAGCGTCGTTAGCGGAACAAGATTCTCCATCAGTGACTGCTTTTGTGGAAACATTGCTGTGCGAAGGCCTAGAAATTGAAGGGGCAGATATCAACATCGAACGGGCATACCGCTCCTTAGGCCCTTCACCCCCCAAAGATGCACTCGTCCGGAGTAAAATTCCTCAGCTTCAAAGTTAAGGACCAGATTCTTTGCAAAGCATGGGAGAGAAGAGGATCTACTTAGAACGGTAAACAAATAACCCTGGACAATGACTAGTCTCCTCTTATTCTGAAGTAATGCAAAGAATACACAGAAGTGTGCAAAGTTTTGAAAGAGAGTCAACTGAAGTTTCAAACCCTCTTCCCGGCCAGACTGAAAGTGAAATTCCCAGATGGAGACCAAATCTACACTACTGCGGCGGAAGCGATCAAAGATATGTCCATAAGAGGTTATCCTGTCAGGACCATCAAAACACCGGATCCAATCCTGGATCAACTTCAACATCTAACCTGGACGAGAGTGACCAGAGGAGGAGGGAGCAGCGCGGCCAACCCAGGACGAGATCCAAGCTACAGGGAGAAGCCCCACATCTTTAGGAGAGCTACCACTACTTCTTTTTTTTCTTTGCTGGCTCTCGGAGGAGGCGGACGCTTTTTCTATCGCTCCCTATTTTGCTTCTCCCTCCCTCTTGTCTCTGCTTGCTGCTCTCTGTCTCGTCTGTCTGACTGGACGAATCACTTGACTTGGTTTTTCGAACAAACCAAATATCGACCATGGAATTGATCAGCTGGTCTCTCTACGCCACTGATACGAGTTTTTCAACAAAGAGCACAGGAGCGGGGGATCCTGCCTGTCCGGACGGGACTCGGCATGCTGGGTACGTGATGGACGCCCAGGAGAAGTGGAGGGGTGTCACATGCCTGGCACCCCTGTCCGTCAAGGTCATTGTGGATGATTACATTTTTGGATTTATTATGATCGGCCTGCTGCTGATTGGCCGGTGCTGCGACCTGATCCTCTGGAGGACTAAGAAGACCGCCACCACAAAAGACGTCCAGGGGAGGACGGTCTTTTCAAATCAACGGGCAAAAGCTGAGGCTGACCGTTTGTGCAAACTCTTTCAAAAGCTGGACAATTTGTGTTATGGATGATTGAGTCACAAGCTGGATGTCACCATCATCGAGAGGGTTCTAACCAGCTTCTGTCTGAAATGTGGAGAACCGAGCAAAGGAAGGTCAAACGGCTCCTTCCACCAAAACAAGATAACTTCTGATTATGTCTGGTGCCCCTGGAAGACTAAACATCTCCCTGAAGATTCAAGGACAGATTAATTGCTCTCTCTATCTTCTCTCTCTCTCTCTCCCAGCTGCAACCCAAGTTCACCTTTGGACTGCTTCGTTCAAGGCTATCCTGGCAGCTACCATCTGAGCTGGAGTGCAAAGGAGAGGCGGGCCAAACCACACATACTACATGGACTGATGAACTGAAATGCCACATACATGCCACACACACTCCCTCTCCCACTTTCAACGTCTCCACCACACTTTTCTGCTGCCCCCTAGTGGTGATGAGGAGTTGCTGATGTTATAACTGCGACCGCTGATCTGTTGGTCTGATAGCAACTTGTCTCACGTGTCTTGCTGTGTTTGTGCGCACGTTGGCTTTTTTTTTTTATGGTCTCTCACTTCTAATCACGACTCCCTTTTGAAACCATGATCTGAACTGACGTATCTTTTTTACCCCCACCCCCCAATTTCTGTCTGAGTTTCTTTAACTCTGTTTCTTTTTCAAGACGGAGCACTGCAATTGGCTGCCTGGGCATCTTTAAAACCCAAGTAATTTTGTTGTAACTTGTAACTTCAGTAACTTGTTGCAATGACAATAAAGGCTATTCTGATTCTGATTCTGGAAACTGAGGATTCATAAATAATTTTGTTTTGAGGTTCTACATCGGTCAAATCATACTTGCTACTGCATAGTATTATAATGTTACTATTGCTCATTAAGTGCAGACTCTTGAATTAAGTAAGGTCTTGGCAGATCCTTTCTCACAGTACCGCCCCAGCCAATCAGGGTCCCCTTCACTGAACTGATGTGGACTTTGCCCTCAGAGGCTCGTCAGGGTCTGTTTGAAAGACCCCAACCTTGGAGATTCATCTTTTCTTATTTTGTTTATTGTGTTCTTAAAGTTAAGTTTTTTGTTCCTTGTTCTGTGTTCACCAGGGGGAGAGAGGTACCAGTCCATATATTCTTTGAGGTTAAAGGTATAAAATAAATGTGTGGCAAAAATATAAAACCATCGACTATAAATATCAATGGCTTGCATAACCCAGTAAAAAGATGGAAAGCACTTGCTAAACTTAAAAGAGATAAAACACAGTTTGCACTGATGCAAGAAACACATCTCTCAGACGATGAACATGCAAAATTGAACAAACTGGGATTTAAACACGTATTTTATTCTTCCCACGGTTGAGGACGACGGAGAGGAGTAGTGATTCTAATGTCTGGCTCTTTAAATTATGAACATTTATCTGAACTGAAAGATGTAATGATAACTGGCTAGATTGAAGGCACACTTACGACGTTATTAAATGTATTTGTCCCTCCCGGAAGCGATTGGTCCTTCTACAAACACGTATTAGAACTAATGGCTTCCAAAAGTCAGGGAACCTTAATATGTGGTGGAGATTTAACATCATACTAAATGTGAATTTAGATTCATCAAATGGGAAAGGTGATGCAAGAAATATAAGAAAAAAAGTGATACATCGTCTCACAGGATTACTATTGCAACAACACATCATCAGTAGGGTAAAACTAACCTGTCTCACGACAGTCTAAACCCAGCTCACGTTCCCTATTAGTGGGTGAACAATCCAACGCTTGGTGAATTCTGCTTCACAATGATAGGAAGAGCCGACATCGAAGGATCAAAAAGCGACGTCGCTATGAACGCTTGGTCGCCCTATAGCATAGGGGTCCACGATGTTTGGAGAGACCTTAACCCAACTAAAAAAGAATACACCCATTACTCTCATGCTCACAAGGTTTACTCCCAAGGCTCATGTTTAAGCATGAACTGTTTAGGGTACAAAACTGTGAAATCTGACTCTGTACGATCTCTGATCACAATCCTGTAGACTTACACATTTCTCTCACTAATACAAAACCCTAAACCAGTGAAGTTGGCACGTAGTGTAAATCGTGAATGAAAACAGAGTACAATGATTTGCAAATCCCTTTCAACCGATATTCAATTGAAAACACAACAAAGACACGATACTTAATGTTCGAAATGGTAAACTGTGTTATTTTTTGCAAATATTACCTAATTTTGAATTAGATGCCTGCAACATGTTTCAAAAAAGCTGGCACAAGTGGCATAAAAGACTGAGAAAGGTGAGAAATGCTCATCAAACACTTATTTGGAATATCACACAGGTGAACAGGCTTATTGAGAACAGGTGGGTGCCATGATTGGGAATAAAAGCATCTTCCCTGAAATGGTGAGTCATTCACAAACATGGTTTGGGCCAGGGTCACCACTTTGTGAACAAATGCGTGAATAAATTGAAGAACGGTTTAAAGGTTGTATAGAAGATCTTTATTACTAACATTAAAACATATTACTGTTTTTATCGTGATAAAAAAAGAAAAGAAACAGTCAACTCTGGACGTTGTAAAACCAACATTACTTTAGCCAATCAAAAACGAGGTAGCCTCGTTATCTATTGGTTTTCTAACGTGTCAATCAACCTCTCTACATTTTAACTGTCATGCTCCTACGTCCTTTTCGTACCCCCCTCCCCCACGCGCTCCACCATGCCAGGCTCTGCTGCCGCTGTCAACACCTTTTCACCTGAGACAATTTTTCTCAATCATAGCTGCAACGTGCTGCCATTTGGTGAAAATGTGTTTTAATCTTAAAACAAGACTTGTATGAAAAAGTCCAGAGAGTGAGCGGATGAGAGGGGGTTTGTTTCCGCTTGCAGGCTGCAGCACACACACAGATCAGCTGTGAGCTCCGAGTCTGCTCCAGTCCTGCAGCTCCACACAAACCTCCCCGTCCTCCTCTGATCCACCGAGACCAGGGACGGCTCAGGTACAGGATTTGGTGCACGTGCAGGATTTTACTCATATTCGCTGTGTTTTGTGTTGTTCAAAAGGACACGTTGGTACCTACATGTTAGCGCTATGATGCTAAGTTGCTACATGCTACATGCTGCTACTTTCTGCATAAGGAGGAGGCGTTCCTCCGTAGAGAGCAGGGGAGGAGGGGGTGTGGGTCACGTATGCGCAGCATTTCATAAAGGACTAACTGTCTCTGGATTTCTCTCTCCATGGAAAATCCTCTATACAACCCTTAAGAACACCATTTCTCAACGAGCTATTGCAAGGAATTTCAGGATTTCATCATCTATGGTCTTTTATATCGTCCAAAGGTTCAGAGAATCTGGAGAAATTACTGCTCGTAAGCGGCAAGGCCGAAAACCAACATTGATGCCCGTGACCTTCCATCCCTCAGGTGGTACTGCATCAAAAACCGGCATCACTGTGTGAAGGATATCACCACATAGGCTCAAGAACACTTCAGAAAACCACTGTCAGTAACTACCGTTTGTCGCTACATCTGTAAGTGCAAGTTAAAACTCGACTATGCAAAGTGCAAGCCATTTATCAACAATGCCCAGAAACGCCACCGGCTTTGCTGGGTCCGAGATCATCTAAGATGGACTTATGCAAAGTGGAGAAGTAACCTCGATGATTTCACCATTGCTCTATTCTTACTAAATACAAGATCTTAAGTTTTGAAAACTTAATTATCTTTACAAATCTCTGTTTACTGTTTAAGGTTCTTCACGGTATGGCTCCTCCTCTGAGAAGTTTCATTTCTTTAACATCAGAAATATCAGAAAGAGTTACGCGCTCCTCTTCTAGAGGAGAATGTCGTGTTTCTAAAAATAATACGGCTTTCGCCAGAACAGCCTTCTCATATGTGCCCATAAAACATTGGAATAAACTACCAATAGAGATCTTGACTTGCACAGAATTTCCCACTTTTGCACGTCTGACGAAGAAATGGCTGCTCGCAAAACAAATGTGTCGACATTAGTGCTTTAGTGCTGTGAATGATAGAGACTGGTGATCTGAAAGAGAGTGCATGAGGGAGTGGTTGAGTATATGGGTGTGCAGAAAGATTGCTCAAAAACATGTTTTTGTTTAACAGTTTATTTATTCATTTTTTTCTTCTTAGTCATTGTAATCAAACTCTACATGTCTCTCTGTTAAACATCAACCTGCCCAGGGACTACTGCTGGAATAGCATTCTGCTATAACCTGGCACCAAGCATCTCTCCTCTTTTGGTTAATGTTTTGCTGTGCACTGTCCCTGACAAATAAATGCATACCATACCATACCAAGTGTTCTGTGGTCTGACGAGTCCACATTTCAAATTGGTTTTGGAAAGTGTGTAGTCGTGTCCTCCGGACCAAAGAGGAAAAGAACCAGCCGCACTGTTATTGGCACAAAGTTCAAAAGCCAGCATCTGTGATGGTATGGGGATGTGTTTCTGCCCAAGGCATGGGTATACACATCTCTGAAGGCACCACTAATGCTGAACGGTACATACAGGTTTTGGAGCAACATATGTTGCCATCCAAGCAATGTTCATGGACGTCCCTGCTTATTTCAGCAAGACAATGCCAAGCCACATTCAGCATGTGTTACAACAACGTGGCTTCATAGTAAAAGAGTGCAGGTACGAGACTGAGCTGCCTGTAGTGCAGACCTGTAGACCTGTCCCCCATTGAAAATGTGTTGTGCATTATGAAGTGTAGAAAAACAACAACGGAGACCCCGGACTGCATGTAAGCTGTACATGCAGCAAGAATGGGAAAGAATTCCACCCAAAAAGCTTCAAAAACTCTTCTCCTCAGTTACCAAACGTTTACTGAGTGTTGTTAAAAGGAAATGCAATGCAACACAGTGGTAAAAATGGCCCTGTGCCAACTTTTTTGCAATGTGTTGCTTCCATTTAATTCTAAGTTGATGATTATTTGCAAAAGAAAACAAAGTTTCTCAGTTCAATCATTAAATATCTTGTCTTTGCAGTGTATTCAATTGAATATAAGTTGAAAAGGTTTTGCAAATCATTTTTGTCTGTTTTGATGTTCGATTTGCACAACGTGCCAACTTCACTGGTTTTGGGTTTTGTAACCAGAAGTCAACCTTTGGGAGACTGAACACAAACGTTTTGAACTCGACAACAAATAGAGATAACTTAATAACTGCAATAAAGGAATATTTTGAACATAATGACAATGATGAAGTCAATCCAGGAATATTATGGGATGCTTTCAAAGCGGTAATTAGAGGGAAATAATAAGTATCTCTTCCCACCAAAAGAAAAACAATCTCATAGGATAACTTGTCGAAACTTCAGAAAGAGCATGCTAAAAACATGAAAAATGAAATAAAATCTGAAAAAATACAACTGAAAAAAGAAATCGATGATATTGCTAAAATAGATGTCCAGAAGACATTAATGTTCATAAAACAACAGTATTATGAAGCAGGTGGAAGATCTTTAAAACTCTTTCTACAAACTCAGAAAAGAAGAGGCAGAAAGGGGCCATTTTGAAAATCAAGAATTCCTTAAACAACAAAACAGAAAACGAACAAGAAAAAATTAAACGTTTTCAAAATTACTATTTAAAACTTCACTCTCAAGTTCAAACGTATAATGACCAAGATATAGAAGTATTTCTTTCACAACTTAGCCTACCATTGTTGACAGATGAACCAAATAACAGACTCACTTCTCCAATAACAACAGAAGAAATCCACCAAGCAATTAATAAACTGAAGAACGGAAAGATGGCAGGAGCAGATGGTTATGGCCCCGAATGGTATAAAACTATGGAGATCCACCGAATGCCAACGTTATTGAAAACATTTAATTGGGTAACACAAAGCAAAACAGTTCCTCCATCTTGGAGTGAAGCGATAATATCTGTCATACCAAAGGAAGGAAAGGATAAACTGCAATGCAGTAACTTTCATCCAATTACTGTTCTAAATATAGATTATATTACACTACTATATATTACTATTATAATTATACAAATTGTTTGCATCAGTTATATCAAGAAGAATAGAAACCATCTTACCACTCCTGATACATCACTACCAAACCAGTTTTATCAAGCGAAGACAGACACAAGACAATATCAGGAGAGTGTTGCATATAATGCAAAAGGCTACACAAACCAAACAAGAAACTTTGGTGATGAGCTTGGATGCTGAGAAGGCGTTTGTCTCAGTGACGTGGTCCTTTTTTTTCAAGTCCTCCACAAATTTAATTTTCATAAATCCCTAGTTGAGACTCTCACAGGAATATATGAAAAACCTTTAGCAAGTGTAATGGAAAGTTTTATGTATTTGATGCATGTGACGGTTATCAACTTGAAGTGGACTTCCTTAGCAGACAGCCCCCCTGGACTCCTGACACCAAGCAAACCCAAATGGGGGTTTCTTTTCCTGTTTGTCCTGTTGCATTTTGAGCAGATGTTTCTCCCCCTGACCGGGCGTAACCTCCAAATGGTATCTGTGATCTGTTTGCTGTTCTTCTCAGATGCATCGGCAGCCACTGGGGGTTGAAGTGAGTTGGGTGGTTGGAGTTTCTGTTCCTTTTTCACTTCATTTGTTAAATATGTGTCCCTTCTTGACTGAAGGCAGCCTCTAAGACATGTTAATGACATTAACATGTCTGTCCCTGGCCCCAGGGGTTCAGGACAGGGTATAAATATCAGTCTGTATCACAGAACTTTAGAACTCACACTGACTGAGCAGCTGTGACTTAAGCTGGAAATAAAGGAACCAATAAGGAACTCATCGTTGGTGCATTTACCATATTGGCCCGAATATAAGACGACTCCGATTATAACACGACCCTTGTTTTTCAAAGATCATTTTGTTAAAAAAAAAAAATGCTGAAGACAATAAGGTCACTCATGAAACAATTTTTTATTATACAATTATTATAAACTCAAAAACTCACAACTGAGATAACATTTCACGAGATATAAAATGAAAACATATTACTACAGTATTGAATAAAAAATATATTCTCTTTCTCAAAATAATAAACAATAAGCAACAAATAAGAACCTCGAGGGGTCAAAACTGCATAAATGATGTAAATAACTTCCCAGTTCCTTCAGCTGAATCAGGCTCTGGTGGTGGACATTCCGTCTGTCCGTCTTTCAGAGACGTATTCTCTCTCCCTTCTATCAGTCTCTCTGAAGCGTCTCTCAGGACCACGGAAAGCTTTTCTCATAGCGTTAGCATCTGGAGTGTTTTTTCTGTGCTCTCCAATAAGAACGAGGCTCTGCTCCACCAGACCTCCTGGCGGCTTGGCAGTAGTTTGATGACTCTGCTGCGTTGATCACCATCAGTTTAAAGTTGGTATCATAACTTCTCCTCTGTTGTTTGCTCAGTTGTCCAGCGTTCAGCCCCTTTGTTCCAGATGATCCGCCATTTTTCATCAGATCATTTGATCTCATTTCATCGCTCCACTCGCTCTCTGGTCAGTGATACTTTGGCGCCATCTTGCGTCGCGGATGGGTATTGACCATCTACCGTAAGTCCACGATTATAACACCACCCCACTTTTGAGGATGCAATTTCTGGAAAAAAACATCGTCTTATATTCGGGCCAATACGGTATTAATAGAATTTCCACAACACAAGAATTAAGATTAATGGTGACCTCACCTTTCTTGGTGCAGCTCACCTTTCTAGGTGCAGCCAGGGGCCGGAGGGGGTCCGGTTTGGGGACCACAGGGTTTCATCTTTGCTTTTTGCAGATGATGTTGTCCTGTTGGCTCCATCAAACCTGGACCATCATGCACTGGGGCGGTTCGCAGCCGAGTGTGAAGTGACAGGGATGAGGATCAGCACCTCCAAATCCGAGGCCATGCTCCTGGACCAGAAGAAGGTGGCTTGCCCTCTCCAGGCCGGTGGAGAGACTCTGGCCCAAGTGGAGGAGTTCAAGTATCTTGGGGTCTTGTTCACAGTGGGGGACGGATGGAGGTGAGACTGACAGGCGGATCGGTGCAGCGTCTGCAGTGATGCAGTCGTTGTATCGGTCCGTTGTGGTGAAGAAGGAGCTGAGCCGAAAGGCGAAGCTCTCGATTTACTGGTCAATCTATGTTCCCACCCTCACCTATGGTCATGAGCTTTGGGTCATGACCGAAAGGACAAGATCCTGGATACAAGCGGCTGAAATGAGCTTCCTCCGTAGGGTGGCTGGGCGCTCCCTTCGAGACAGGGGGAGGAGCTCAGTCACCAGGGAGGAGCTCGGAGTAGAGCCGCTACTCCTCTGCATCGAGAGGAACCAGCTGAGGTGGCTCGGGCATCTGGTTAGGGTGCCTTTTTGGGCGCCTCCCTAGGAACGTGTTCCGGGCATGTCCCACTGGGAGGAGACCCCGGGGAAGACCAAGGACACTCTGAAGAGACTATGGGCCAAACCCAATTCTACCCCTTTCCCCTACCCCTCAGCCCTTGGGCCTACCCCTATCATTCTCCTACCCCTTTGAGAATAGGGCTGAGGGCTAGGGCTATCTTTGCAGCATTATGAATTGGGATACCCCTTTCAAAATAAGGCCAATTTGCAACAGTGGTTTCCCCCTCCTCTGTGCCAGAGCAGGTTTCAGGTGCTATAACAACACAAAATTATGGATATTAGTAATGATAGAAATTACATCAGAAATTACTTTTTTTTAATAATGGTATTATTATTTACCTTATATTTCTTTTTGAGGTTCTCCCACGTTTTTGAAGCTTGCTGGGCTGTAACTTCCCCTTCCGAAAAATTCATTGTTCTGTGTTTGGGTGCTAAAGTTGCTACTGATTCCAGAAACTCTTCAAGGAATGATGATTTCCTGTCTCTGTTTGTTGTTAACTGTTTTGTGTTTGCATTCAAGCCTTCAAAGGGCCATTTCCAACTGGCTGTTCAATAAATAGGCTGTAAAAGTAGAATCTACAGTCATTCTTCATACTGCCACAGCTAACCAGAGAGCCTGCCTCCACCACAGACAATCATCAGAGGAAACACCACCCTGGTATCCCTGATCAACACCAGAAACTTGGATGCAGTATCAATCAGGAGCCAAAGAATTCTCCTCAGAGTAATGAGACTGAACGCTGCAGCAGGTAAGACACCAGTGGTGGAGGACAAGCTGTCTCAGAGTCCAGCAGTCAGCTCCACGGACAGAGACACAGAGGCTGAAGTCTGCTGTGATGGAAACTCCATCATAAGCCGGGCAGGCCCTGGCAGAGGGCTGGGTTGTTCTTGTGTGAGTGCTGAACTCAAATCTAACTCAGTTATTTTTGTTTTGTTTCTCCATGCCTTGTTGAGCCCTTGTTAAGGTGTTTTTATCCAGCGTCCTTTCAGTCTACGGAGAAATCATGTTGTTAAAACTGGACTTTGGTGCAAAAAACTGTTTTGGACCACTGCTCTAAAGTATCATTAAAACAACTGTTGGTGTCAGAGCTTATTGATTTAAAAATTTGGTTTGAGTGGAGAACATTCTCACCATCATGTGTAGTAGCAGTGAGAAATGTCAGAGGAACCTTTCCTCAGAGGGGAAATACGAGTTCCAGGAAGGTTTCATGAGCAGTATCAGAATTTTTCCCCTCATTTAGTAATAATCTGCCTATATTGTCATAGAACTCCTTGCTACATTCTGCAATATTTTGTAACAGATATTGCAACATATATTGTAATTGTTATAACAAACTGAAGGTGTTATCTTTAAGAAAATGCAATTATTTGATGCATTGTGGAACAAAACATTAAAATAGTTTCCTTAATTAAAAACATCTGCAGAAAAGACATGAAGCATTCCAGCATATTTAGACTTTTTTTTTTTAATGAAACCGTTGTTGTTTCATTGGTCAAATCGAAATCAAATGTAACTGAATGCAGTATAATGGAGAATGTGTCGATAAGGTACAGACAGAAACACACTGACGGATGGATGATGGATGGATGGATGGATGGATGATAGATGGATGATGGATGGATGATGG
This sequence comes from Salarias fasciatus, assembly GCF_902148845.1. Classification (NCBI taxonomy): domain Eukaryota; kingdom Metazoa; phylum Chordata; class Actinopteri; order Blenniiformes; family Blenniidae; genus Salarias; species Salarias fasciatus. The sequence continues at coordinate 2,577,772 of NW_021941374.1, read as the reverse complement.
ATGGAGCAGACGGACAACAGACTGACACCTTATCAGTGCTTCAAATCAATTTATTGTGGATGTTCCTCTCAGAGGTTCATAAGGCCAGAAGACATCATGTGATCTAAAGACACATCAAACTGAACAACACTTCTATCACTGTCAAGCTGCTTTCAAGGGAAAACAACGTTTACACGTCAGGTTAAGGCAGAAAACAAAACAACTGAAGAGGGACGGCGTGCTGTTAGCTAAACCTGGCAAGTATTGGAACCTGGACTGATTGACAGATAAAAAGACCCCAAGCCGGCCCCGTCTCCACCACAACGTTTTCCCCGTTTCCAGAGTCAGAGCGTTTTCAAAAAGTTGTGTTTCCAGCTGTGTCTTTGTCCAGCTGTGAGTAAAACATGGTCATCATAATGGATGGGTGGATGCCCAAAACAGCAGAAGAATTTGATGTTTTCACTTCAAATCGTTGTCGTGTAAACGGGGGCTGGAGCCCTTCAATCAACTCAGACTTCAGTGTGTTGATGAAAACAAACTGCAGTTACTGAATCAGACTCTGATGGTCCGACGGACAACAAACTGAAGCTAAAAACACTGAAATGGTGTAAAATAGTTTGGATGATGCAAAGAAGCAGATTGTACAAAACACACACGCAGACACACACACACGCACACACCCATTGTGTCCATATTTTCGTCAATCTGTGTGTTTTGGTGTTTGGATTTTCGGAAGAAAAACCTTAACTTTCAATTTTTCAATTTTGAAATAGAAATTTAAATTTTCAATTCGTATTTTCAAATGGAAAAGTCCAAAGACCAGAACGCACACTGAGCAAACGACATCTGACTCGTCTCTCTACTGAATTCGCTTTGCGACATTCAGATAAGCAAAGTGGATCTCGCGCTCGGCGGGGCAGGTACCGGTGAACTCCACCCGCTGGTAGGCGCAGTTCAGATACCTCCACACCCCGACCATCTCGGCAGGGATCTCAAAGTCTCGGTACTTCTTGGCGACCACCTGACAAAGAGAGTGAACAGGAAAGTGGGGATGAGTCAGGATGCACTGACTAAATGACAAGAACCGATAAAAACACAAACTTTGAGCTACTTATAGATGCTGAGGACCAATGCTAGTATTAACCTTTAGCTACTTGCAATTACGGAAGACCGGTATGAGTACAAAACATGAGCTACTTGCAGATACTGGGATCTTTCTCTAACCCACGTGATATTTTGTAGGAACTCTCTTTGACCCTGTCTTGATATGTTGTAGGAACTATCTGTGGGAGGTGGAATGACCTTCAGGATGTGGAGTTTAGGCAGCAGGTTGCAGTCCGCCAGTGTCAGGTCAGGACCATCGAGAAAGTTTCTGGAGGACTCTGGCAGCTCTCCTGAGGCATCGCCATCGATCTCTTCAGTCAAAGGAGTCCTGAGGAACTCATCGAGGCGCCGCAGTGACTTCAGCAGGGCTTTCTCCAGAGCTGGAACCAAAGACAAAAGGAGCTGGAGTGATTCACACCATCACACATCACCATCACATTCCACCATAACATTCCACCATCACAGTCCATCATCACAGTCCACCATCACAGTTCACCATCACAGTCCACCATCACAGTCCACAATCACAGATCACCATCACGGTCCACCATCACAGTTCACCATCACAGTCCACCATCACGGTCCACCATCACAGTCCACCATCACGGTCCACCATCACAGTCCACCATCACGGTCCACCATCACAGTCCACCATCACAGTCCACCATCACAGTTCACCATGGCAGCCCACTATCACAGTCCACCATCACAGTTAACCATGGCAGTCCATCATCACATTCCACCATCACAGCCCACCATCACGGTCCACCATCACAGCCCACCATCACAGTCCACCATCACAGCCCACCATCACGGTCCACCATCACAGTTCACCATCACAGTCCACCATCACAGTTCACCATCACAGTCCACCATCACAATTCACCATCACAGCCCACCATCACGGTCCACCATCACTGTCCACCATCACAGTCCACAATCACAGATCACCATCACAGTCCACCATCACAGTTCACCATCACAGTCCACCATCACAGTCCACCATCACAGTCCACCATCACGGTCCACCATCACATTCCACCATCACAGTCCACCATGATGGTTCATCATCACAGTCCACCATCACAGTCCACCATCACAGTCCACCATCACAGTCCACCATCACGGTCCACATCACATTCCACCATCACAGTCCACCATCACATTCCACCATGACAGTCCACCATCACAGTCCACCATCACAGTCCACATCACATTCCACCATCACATTCCACCATCACAGTCCACCATCACGGTCCACCATCACATTCCACCATCACAGTCCACCATGATGGTTCATCATCACAGTCCACATCACATTCCACCATCACATTCCACCATCACAGTCCACCATCACGGTCCACCATCACAGTCCACCATCACAGTCCACCATCACAGTTCACCATGGCAGCCCACTATCACATTCCACCATCACAGTCCACATCACAAGTCCACCATCACAGTCCACCATCACAGTCCACCATCACATTCCACCATCACAGTCCACATCACAGTCCACCATCACAGTCCACCATCACATTCCACCATCACAGTCCACATCACAGTCCACCATCACAGTTCATCACAGTCCACCATCACAGTCCACCATCACATTCCACCATCACAGTCCACATCACAGTCCACCATCACATTCCACCATCACAGTCCACCATCACAGTAACTATAATTTTAATGTTGTTTGTTGTATTTGTTTTTCTGTATTTTAAATTTTAACAACTGTTTTTTTCGGTTGCCTATTGTCAACTGGCCTGAGACTACAGCTGGAAATTAACCATGAAGGCAAAAGCTGCCTTCATGTTACTGTGTGGTAAATTAAAGGTGACTGTCCACGTAATCCTAAATCAATAAGCTAAGCTACACTGAACAGTTTACCAAGATGGTTCACCATCACAGTCCAATATGACAGTCCACCATCACAGTTCATCAGGTTTCACCATCAAGGTTCACCATTACAGCTGACATGTTGTTCTGTAAACATGAAACATTTCTGATGCAAAACTTTAAAAAGTATGTATTTTCTCTTGAAACGTTGTCATGGAGGCAACGTGTTCCAGAGAACTTCACGTTATGCCTTGTCATAGAACATCCTGGTTTTACCATCATTGATGTCCTTCCTCGGGTTTTTGATGTATGCGGAGAACTTGGCGAAGACGTCGATGCCAGCTGTGTTGGCTTCCAGATGTCTGGGAGCCAGTCGTGGAAAACTGGGATGACACAAGGAGCCGGTGAGATGAAGGAAAAACAGAAGAATATGTGAAGCAGTGATGTTTACCGTGGTGGAGCCAGTTTCTCCTCCAGGAACTCTTCGATCTTGTTGACATCGACCTTGACTTCTCCATTGAAGGTCATGAAGGGGGGATTTGTTCCTGGAGCCAAATCCTTCAGCTCTGCAGGTTTCCTGATAACAAGCAGCTCAGATCATCTGACTGCAGACTTCTGGAACCTACACACGCTTCAACCTCACAAATACACCCCAGGAAGCTTGCAGATCAACAAGTCCATGGACGTTATGGATATTCTCTCACTTCATTGATATTTTTTGCTTTTTTTCTCTCTGGCCCTTTAAAAATACTTTTTCATTATTACTGGTGCTTTACTAATACTTTTCCACATTTATTAGTATTTTATACTTGTTTCTGAGTATGTGTGTGTCTGTGTACACGTTTTTCCATCCTTGTAGGGACAGGAAATTCCGGCACGATGTGCCTCATGGGGACATTTTTTGGGTCCCCGTGAGGGGAAACAGTGTTTTCTTGACCATGTTGTTGTTACTGAAAACAGTGAAAGGTCAAAAACATTTCTTTAGGGCTACGCTTTGTTTTGGTGTGGGTTAGGGTTAGGGTAAGGGTCAGGGTTAGGAGTTAGAGATGAATGGGAGTCAATGGAAGGTCCCCACAAGGATAGGAAGACAAAAGTGTATGTGTGTGTGTGTGTGTGTGTGTGTGTGTGTGTGTGTGTGTGTGTGTGAGCGTGCTACCTCTTGAGGTCGACTGTGGTCACATTGAAGACGACTCCTTTTAGCCACAGAATCATGAAGAGTCTCTGAGAGAATGGACAGTTACCAACACTCTCCCCATCACTTCCTGCCTGAAAACGCACACAGACACACACACACACACACACACACACACACACACACACACACACACACACACACACACACACACACACACAAACTGAATTATTAATAACAAATAACAATAAAAATCCTGAATTGTCAGATTCCAGGACTACACTCCAGTGTTCTGGAATGTATTTATCTAGTGTATTCAGTGCATGACATGACCATCAGGGGGCAGTGTTTCACTGTCTGAGCACAACTCTACATTCCCATTAAAAAAATGTCATGGTCAATCTGTTCATGGGAATGATTTACAGATTGATTATCTGTCACTGACCGAATCAAAGACTGAAACAATTCTGCTTTAAAATAAAACATTTGCACTCAAAGAGAATAAAACCCAGAAATCTGCAGCTTTCGCAACCTGAAAAAGGATGTTTCTACCACCTTCAAACTAAAAGAGCGCAGCTGAAATTAAACAGAAGAAATGTACAACATTTTTAAGATAATGGTGTTCGAGATGAGCAAATTCAAGGACTCTTTCACACGGCAACCACGCCACTTTTCCAAAACTCTCCAACTCTGTGGAAACAGGGGAAATGCAACTTTACTGAAATGTTGCTCCTGGATAGCTGGACTTGGTAGTTTTAGAGTCGACAGTTACCGTAACAACAATCCAACCTGGCGTTCTGGCCATATGAATGTCTGTGTTCTCCACTGTTGTTGCTTAGAGTGTATTGTTCTCTGCAGTATGTGTGTGTGTGTATTTCTAATGTTGCCATGTAAACAGGAACATTTTCTGAAATGAAAACAGGAAAACTTGTCAGTTGGAAATAGAGTCTGATCCAGACAAGACTCACCTTGACAAACAGCTCAATGGAGGGAAAACCAAGCTTTTGGATCGTGAGGTCGTACCAGGACATGTTGACTCCAATCATAGAAAATTAAGTCCTCACAACAGAAGATAAAGTCCTCACAACAGGAGATAAAGTCCTCACAACAGGAGATAAAGTCCTCACAACAGAGGATAAAGTCCTCACAACAGAGGATAAAGTCCTCACAACAGAGGATAAAGTCCTCACAACAGAAGATAAAGTCCTCACAACAGGAGATAAAGTCCTCACAACAGAAGATAAAGTCCTCACAACAGAAGATAAAGTCCTCACAACAGGAGATAAAGTCCTCACAACAGAGGATAAAGTCCTCACAACAGAGGATAAAGTCCTCACAACAGAGGATAAAGTCCTCACAACAGGAGATAAAGTCCACAGAGCAGAAGATAAAGTCCCACAACAGAAGAAAGTCCACAGAACAGAAGATAAAGTCCTCACAACAGGAGATAAAGTCCTCACAACAGAGGATAAAGTCCTCACAACAGGAGATAAAGTCCACAGAGCAGAAGATAAAGTCCCACAACAGAAGAAAGTCCACAGAACAGAAGATACAGTCCTCACAACAGGAGATAAAGTCCTCACAACAGAGGATAAAGTCCTCACAACAGAGGATAAAGTCCTCACAACAGGAGATAAAGTCCACAGAGCAGAAGATAAAGTCCCACAACAGAAGATAAAGTCCACAGAACAGAAGATAAAGTCCTCACAACAGAAGATAAAGTCCACAGAACAGAAGATAAAGTCCACAGAGCAGGGGATAAAGTCCTCACAACAGAGGATAAAGTCCTCACAACACAAGATAAAGTCCACAGAGCAGAAGATAAAGTCCCACAACAGAAGAAAGTCCACAGAACAGAAGATAAAGTCCACAGAACAGAAGATAAAGTCCTCACAACAGAAGATAAAGTCCTCACAACAGAAGATAAAGTCCTCACAACAGGAGATAAAGTCCTCACAACAGAGGATAAAGTCCTCACAACAGAGGATAAAGTCCTCACAACAGAAGATAAAGTCCACAGAACAGAAGATAAGGTCCTCACAACAGAAGATAAAGTCCTCACAACAGAAGATAAAGTCCACAGAACAGAAGATAAAGTCCACAGAGCAGGGGATAAAGTCCTCACAACAGAGGATAAAGTCCTCACAACAGGAGATAAAGTCCTCACAACAGAGGATAAAGTCCTCACAACAGAGGATAAAGTCCTCACAACAGAGGATAAAGTCCTCACAACAGAGGATAAAGTCCTCACAACAGGAGATAAAGTCCTCACAACAGGAGATAAAGTCCACAGAGCAGAAGATAAAGTCCCACAACAGAAGAAAGTCCACAGAACAGAAGATAAAGTCCTCACAACAGAAGATAAAGTCCTCACAACAGAGGATAAAGTCCTCACAACAGAGGATAAAGTCCTCACAACAGAGGATAAAGTCCTCACAACAGAGGATAAAGTCCTCACAACAGAGGATAAAGTCCTCACAACAGGAGATAAAGTCCACAGAGCAGAAGATAAAGTCCCACAACAGAAGAAAGTCCACAGAACAGAAGATAAAGTCCTCACAACAGGAGATAAAGTCCTCACAACAGGAGATAAAGTCCACAGAGCAGAAGATAAAGTCCCACAACAGAAGATAAAGTCCACAGAACAGAAGATAAGGTCCTCACAACAGAGGATAAAGTCCTCACAACAGGAGATAAAGTCCACAGAGCAGAAGATAAAGTCCCACAACAGAAGATAAAGTCCTCACAACAGAGGATAAAGTCCTCACAACAGGAGATAAAGTCCACAGAGCAGAAGATAAAGTCCCACAACAGAAGATAAAGTCCTCACAACAGAGGATAAAGTCCTCACAACAGGAGATAAAGTCCACAGAGCAGAAGATAAAGTCCCACAACAGAAGATAAAGTCCTCACAACAGGAGATAAAGTCCACAGAGCAGAAGATAAAGTCCCACAACAGAAGAAAGTCCACAGAACAGAAGATAAAGTCCTCACAACAGGAGATAAAGTCCTCACAACAGAGGATAAAGTCCTCACAACAGAGGATAAAGTCCTCACAACAGGAGATAAAGTCCACAGAGCAGAAGATAAAGTCCCACAACAGAAGATAAAGTCCACAGAACAGAAGATAAGGTCCTCACAACAGAAGATAAAGTCCTCACAACAGAAGATAAAGTCCACAGAACAGAAGATAAAGTCCACAGAGCAGGGGATAAAGTCCTCACAACAGAGGATAAAGTCCTCACAACACAAGATAAAGTCCACAGAGCAGAAGATAAAGTCCCACAACAGAAGATAAAGTCCTAACAACAGAAGATAAAGTCCTCACAACTCCTCACAACAGAAGATAAAGTCCACAGAACAGAAGATAAAGTCCACAGAGCAGGGGATAAAGTCCTCACAACAGAGGATAAAGTCCTCACAACAGGAGATTAAGTCCTCACAGTTGCTGTTTGTCTCTGGAAAGTTGAAGCCTCCCACACTGGCCAATGCAGAAATGTGTCAATCAGAGTTGGCGAATTGTGAAACAAGAGGTTACGCTCACATTGTGTGAGTTTGAGGGATGTTTTTTCGTTTTTCACATGGCACTCGTGGTCAGACGGTGAGGATCTTTGACAGAGGTCTCACTGTGGACCCTGTTGGAACTCCTCTGTGACTCTGTGACAGATGAATCAGAACACAGAACCCGTTCCTCCAGGACCCCTGGTGGGTGGAGGAGGAATCTCACATCACAATGGAGCCTGTGTCTCTGTGGAGACAATCTTTTGAAAACACTCCAGCATCTCCATGGAAACAGAGAGCAAATAAAACTTTTTGATTTTGATCCCTGGGGTAGCGGGGGAAGGGGAATGTCACATCACATTGGAGGCAGTGTTGGAGCGTGACTGGCAGGAAACATCTCCTCCACCTTCTCCACCTCCTCCTTCTCTTGCTCCGCCTTTACCCACATTCACTGACCAGTTCAGTGGAAATCACTTCACAGATCTAAGGCATGGGGATGCTATTGGACTCAAAATGCAGTGGTGGGCACAGCTAACCAAAAAATTCGCTTCGATAACTGTTCTTCCGCTAACTAAAAAGTTAGCTTCGATAATGCTAAACTGATAAACTGCTAAAAGATTGAGCTGAAGCTAACAATAACTGCTAACTGCTAATTGCCTCACCCACACCCCGGAGTTTCTGATCGCCTCCCATGTTAACCTATCTGACTGCCCACACACAACGCGCATGTCAAGCTGGATCAAGCAGATCGGACCAGACAGGAAGTTGGAAACAGAAAAGGCAAGAAAATCCGGTCAATTTTCAAAATAAAATAAATTAAATGAGGATTAGTTACGGATGGTGTTGCTCGTCCGTTTGTCACTTGGGTCTAATCACAAGAGAGATGGACACACACACCCACACACACCCACACACACACACACACACACACACACACTCAGCGACAGATATTCATGTGATGCAGAAAGAAAGAGGACAGCAGGAGAAAACGGTGGAATCTTGAGTTCCGGGGCTTTCTAACAGTTTTTGAATCATTTCAATCAGACAAACGGATTGGGAGTTATATGCATTACAAAATCCATGTTTTTTCAAAACAATTTTAGGCGATTTTTAACCGCATAGAAGAGACTTTTGATTACTTTGCACAGTAACGGAAGCACGTACGAAAGGCGTTCAAGTACCCTCGGAAACTAGAGCCAGCCTACTAATGGGCCCCAACTCGGCCCCTGGAAGTCAGGTACTCAGGCGCTGTGACAGCCGAGGCCGAGCCTCTCTGCTGGGGAGAGGAGTTCTGCAACGTTCTCATCCGAGCTAATTGTGGCTAAGTTAGCAAAAACTGTCAGCTAGTCGACCGTCTTCAGGTGGGTCATCTGACCCACCTGAAGACAGTGGATGGGCTGACTGGCGATGGATGAAAAAATACAGCTGAAATGAGCGACCTATCCAGGGACCGGCCAAAGGCTGGATTCTCTTCCGGGGGGGGGGGTGGTGTTCCTCTTCCTGACGTCAGAAAGAGGAAGATTTCAGAACCGCGCGTTTGAGTGTATATTTTCTTAAAAATGGAGCGCACAATTGAGGGAGGTGACTGAATTTTTCACTTCTGGGGGATCATACAGAGGCTCTGGGAGGCAACATGACTGTAAAGACTCCTTTTTAAAGTGAATTTTGCATAATATGACTCCTTTAAAATCTAAGACCCTGCAACCTAAAACCCACATCCACAATCCTAGAACCTAGATTCTGCATCCTAGAAACTGTGTCCTGGAACCTAGATCCTAAAGCCTACGAACTAGATTCTAAAACCTATATCCCAGTTTCTAGAACACATACATCCTAGAATCCAGAGCCTACCTAGATCATAAAGCCTAGATCCTGATCACAGCTTTAATAACGTAGACTCTAGAGCTTAAATCCTACAACCTAAATACAAGAGCCTCGATTAAGAACCTAAATTCTCACTTAGATTCAAGTATCTAGATATTTTAACCTAAATCCTATATACTAGATTCAAGATCTTCTATTTTAAATGCTAAATCCTTGATCCAAGGTCATTGATCGAGGCAGAGAGAACCTAGATCAGGGCCTGTCAATCCTGGTCCTCGAGGTCTCCTTCATGCTCTAGGTCTCTCCCTTCTTCAGCACACCTCAATCTGGTGTTGATGTCTCAAAAGAAAAGCCCAGAAACAAATCCTTTTTGCAATCAGGTGTTTTGCAACTGGGAGAGACCTGATATGTGCAGACCAGACCTCGAGGACCAGGACTGAGAAGCCCTGACCTGGATCATTCATCCGACAACCCATATCCTATTTACTTGGTCCACACACACGTCCCACCTGGTGAAGAAGGCCCACCAAAGGCTCTTCTTCCTCCAGAAGCTGAAAAGGACTGGACTTTCCCCTCAGCTCCTGACAAACTTCTGAAGACCTACAGCTGAGAGTCTCCTCTGTCTGAGAGCCTCCTCTGTCTGAGAGCCTCCTCTGTCTGATAGCCTCCTCTGTCTGAGAGTCTCCTCTGTCTGAGAGTCTCCTCTGTCTGAGAGCCTCCTCTGTCTGATAGCCTCCTCTGTCTGAGAGCCTCCTCTGTCTGATAGCCTCCTCTGTCTGAGAGCCTCCTCTGTCTGAGAGCATCCTCTGTCTGAGAGTCTCCTCTGTCTGTGAGCCTCCTCTGTCTGAGAGTCTCCTCTGTCTGAGAGTCTCCTCTGTCTGAGAGTCTCCTCTGTCTGAGAGCATCCTCTGTCTGTGAGCCTCCTCTGTCTGATAGCCTCCTCTGTCTGAGAGCCTCCTCTGTCTGAGAGCATCCTCTGTCTGATAGCCTCCTCTGTCTGAGAGCCTCCTCTGTCTGAGAGCATCCTCTGTCTGATAGCCTCCTCTGTCTGAGAGTCTCCTCTGTCTGAGAGTCTCCTCTGTCTGAGAGTCTCCTCTGTCTGAGAGCCTCCTCTGTCTGAGAGCCTCCTCTGTCTGATAGCCTCCTCTGTCTGATAGCCTCCTCTGTCTGAGAGCCTCCTCTGTCTGAGAGCCTCCTCTGTCTGAGAGTCTCCACTGTCTGAGAGCATCCTCTGTCTGAGAGTCTCCTCTGTCTGGGAGCATCCTCTGTCTGAGAGCCTCCTCTGTCTGATAGCATCCTCTGTCTGAGAGCCTCCACTGTCTGAGAGCCTCCTCTGTCTGAGAGCCTCCTCTGTCTGATAGCATCCTCTGTCTGAGAGCCTCCTCTGTCTGAGAGTCTCCTCTGTCTGATAGCATCCTCTGTCTGAGAGCATCCTCTGTCTGAGAGCATCCTCTGTCTGAGAGTCTCCTCTGTCTGAGAGCCTCCTCTGTCTGAGAGTCTCCTCTGTCTGAGAGCATCCTCTGTCTGAGAGCATCCTCTGTCTGAGAGCATCCTCTGTCTGAGAGTCTCCTCTGTCTGAGAGCCTCCTCTGTCTGAGAGTCTCCACTGTCTGAGAGCATCCTCTGTCTGAGAGTCTCCTCTGTCTGAGAGCATCCTCTGTCTGAGAGTCTCCTCTGTCTGAGAGTCTCCTCTGTCTGAGAGTCTCCACTGTCTGAGAGTCTCCTCTGTCTGAGAGTCTCCTCTGTCTGATAGTCTCCTCTGTCTGAGAGTCTCCTCTGTCTGGGAGCATCCTCTGTCTGAGAGTCTCCTCTGTCTGAGAGTCTCCACTGTCTGAGAGCCTCCTCTGTCTGAGAGCCTCCTCTGTCTGAGAGCCTCCTCTGTCTGAGAGTCTCCACTGTCTGAGAGCATCCTCTGTCTGAGAGTCTCCTCTGTCTGGGAGCATCCTCTGTCTGAGAGCCTCCTCTGTCTGATAGCATCCTCTGTCTGAGAGCCTCCACTGTCTGAGAGCCTCCTCTGTCTGAGAGCCTCCTCTGTCTGATAGCATCCTCTGTCTGAGAGCCTCCTCTGTCTGAGAGTCTCCTCTGTCTGATAGCATCCTCTGTCTGAGAGCATCCTCTGTCTGAGAGCATCCTCTGTCTGAGAGTCTCCTCTGTCTGAGAGCCTCCTCTGTCTGAGAGTCTCCTCTGTCTGAGAGCATCCTCTGTCTGAGAGCATCCTCTGTCTGAGAGCATCCTCTGTCTGAGAGTCTCCTCTGTCTGAGAGCCTCCTCTGTCTGAGAGTCTCCACTGTCTGAGAGCATCCTCTGTCTGAGAGTCTCCTCTGTCTGAGAGCATCCTCTGTCTGAGAGTCTCCACTGTCTGAGAGTCTCCTCTGTCTGAGAGTCTCCTCTGTCTGATAGTCTCCTCTGTCTGAGAGTCTCCTCTGTCTGGGAGCATCCTCTGTCTGAGAGTCTCCTCTGTCTGAGAGTCTCCACTGTCTGAGAGCCTCCTCTGTCTGAGAGTCTCCACTGTCTGAGAGCATCCTCTGTCTGAGAGCATCCTCTGTCTGAGAGCATCCTCTGTCTGAGAGTCTCCTCTGTCTGAGAGTCTCCTCTGTCTGAGAGTCTCCTCTGTCTGCGTCTCCTCTGTCTGATAGTCTCCACTGTCTGAGAGTCTCCTCTGTCTGATAGTCTCCACTGTCTGAGAGCATCCTCTGTCTGAGAGCCTCCTCTGTCTGAGTCTCCTCTGTCTGAGAGCATCCTCTGTCTGAGAGCCTCCTCTGTCTGAGAGCCTCCTCTGTCTGAGAGCATCCTCTGTCTGACAGCAGCAACGGTACGGAAACAGCACAGCACAGGACAGGAAGGTGTGGGCCAGGGTGGAGAAAACAGCACCCTGTGCACTAGTCACTTTTTATTCTGCTTTAAAACGTTTTTATTAAAACTTTGGTAACACTGTACTTGAAGCCCCCCTGTATAACACTTTATAAGTACATTCATAAAGCATTATAATGCCATTATAACACGTGTAGCTATAGTTATAAACATTCATAAATGATCACAATGCCAGGACCTAACCCTAACCCTAACCCTAATCCTATGCTGTATAGTGCTGTATAGTGAGTTATATAGCATTGTGATCATGTAGGAGTGATTATAACTACTTATAATGTGTTATACAGGGGGGCTTCAAGTAAAGTGTTACCAAAACTTTTTTTCTAGATGTCTTTGTGTGTGTGAAGGGCAGGGATGAAAAAGAGTACAGGGAGCTCATCGCGGGATTCACCACCTGGAGCAGGGACAATGGTCTCATTCTGAACACCTCTAACGCCGGGAACGCACTGGACGCGGAAGCGTAGCGGAGGCGCCGCGCGCGCCGCGCGCGTCTCTGCGCCGGCGCTTGGCTGTTCGCACTGGAGGCGTATCTGCTGGCTGCGCTCTCCGCGCTGGTCACACATCGGCTGCACTCGGCTCGCTCCGTCAGCTCTCGGTTTTCACGTTTGTTCCCTGTTCCCTCTGTCTCGCTCTGCCAGTATGGATGTGTGTGTTTTGGTGACCTGTGGAGAGACTTTTTCTCCTCCTGTCTTTTTTTCTGCATCAAGTGAATGTCTGTCGCTGTCTGTGTGTGTGTGTGTGTGTGTGTGTGTGTGTGTGTGTGTGTGTGTGTGTGTGTGTGTGTGTGTGTGTGTGTGTGTGTTTGGGTGCGTACATGCGTATGTGTGTTTGTGTGTCCATCTGTCTTGTGATTAGACCCAAGTGACAAAATATAGACGGACGAGCAACACCGTCCGTAACTAATCGTCATTTAATTTGTTATATTTTGAAAATTGACCGGATTTTCTTGCCTTTTCTGTTTCCGACTTCCTGTCTGGTCCGATCTGCTTGATCCAGCTTGACATATGGCGCTCCCTGCGCTCGCGGCTCGCGTGAAAAATAGAACGAAGCGGAGCGGGCGCGCTGCAGAGCGCGAGCCGCGGCGCGTGCGGCGCTCCACTGCGCGTTCGGTGCGGCCGGTCAGATAGGTTAACATGGGAAGCGATCAGAAGCGCCGTGCGCGGCGCTACCGCGCGCGGCGCTTCCGCGTCCAGTGCGTTCGGGCCGTAAGACGAAGGAGTTGATCATTGACTTTGGCAGGAAGCCTCTCATCAACCTGTCATCATCGACGGAGAGAGTATTGAGGTTGTTCACACCTACAAATACTTGGGTGTGCACCTTGACCACAAACTTTACTGGTCGGAGCAGGCCCGGGCCCTGTATAAGAAAGGACAGAGCAGGCTGTTTTTCCTGAGGAGACTTAAATCCTTTGACGTGTGTGGTGACATGCTGTACATTTTCTACCAGTCTGTTGTTGCAAGTGCTGTTTTCTTTGGGGTTGTCTGTTGGGGTGGCAGTATGACAAAAAGAGACAGCAATCGGCTGGACAGACTGATCAGGAGGTGTGCATCTGTGATGGGGAGGAAGGTGGACTCTGCTGGAGCAGTCCTGGAGAGGAGGATGAGGCTCTAATGCAGGGTAACTTGAGGAACCCCAAACATCCACTGCAGGACACAGTCGCAGCTCAAAAGAGTGACCGGAGTAACAGGCTCCTGTCACTGCGCTGCAGAACTGAGCGCTTCAAGAGGTCGTTCATCCCCTCAGCAATCAGGCTGTATTACAGATGTGCCTGAGCCAAACAGTACACTACGAGCACTTTATTGTACTGTTGTTATTTATTATTTGCGTGCGAATGATTTGTGTGTGCTGCTGGACACCTGAATTTCTCCCTTGGGAGATTAATAAAGTTTTTATCTATCTATCTATCTATCTATCTATCTATCTTTTTGCTGTGTGTTTGCGACAGCTGCTGATCAAAATTTTGTGATGCTTGCACAATGACAACGAAGATTCTTGATTGATTCTTGATTCTTGATTCTATTCACTACATCAGTAGTACTACATCACTGTACTACATCCTTAATCGCACAACCTGCAGCCTGGATCCTAAGTCCTAGAATTTGGAACCTCGATCCTACATCCTTGATCTAATAACAATGATAATTAGTTCTAATAATTAGAACCTAGAGAATTGTCACAACTTCATTTGGTTTGGTTGCTTTCAAACTGCACTTTTGAGATCGGATCAGTCTCACAGCCAACTCACACAATTACAACAGCTGCTCGTTTGAGGCACTGTTGCCCGAAACCGACACTGACCAGAGAGGAAGTAAAGCTTGATGAAGAAGAAAACCAGCTCATTTTATTGGTGTGGGCTGATCGTCCCCACCCCAACTCAAAGATAACGGCTAGCGACAAACAAATGTGAAATATACAAGCGCCAACCTCCGCTGGTGAAAAATGCAGTCATCCTAGAGATGCTTGGCCGGAGTAACCAAGAACCTCCATGGAAAAGAAAGCAAAAACCATGGCAACACGGAGAGAAGTCAAAAATCATCGCAACACAGAGAGAAGTCAGCTTCCTCGCAGAACTAAGCAGAGGGGTGAATCTCAAGAAAGAACTGCCCAAGAAATACAGAAAGCTGTCAATAACCGAGGCACTGGAGACTGATAAGCAAAGACTCACAGCCCTAGCTACCTGCCGAAAGAGATACACGAGAAAAGTGGAGACCAGGAGAATAAACAGGGTGTTCTTCAACAATCCAGCTAGGGTCTACTCTCAGTGGCAGGGTAGTAAGACCACAGCAGACCCACCCAGGGCTGAGACTGAGCAATACTGGAAGAGTATCTTGAAGAAAGATGTGTCACACAACACCAATGCCCAATGGCTGGCAGGCTTGCAGGCAGAGCACAGCAACCTCCCAGAACAAGACCCAGTAGTAATTACAACAGCAGATGTACAGGCAAGAGTGGCCAAAATGAAGAGCTGGACAGCTCCAGGGCACGACAAGATCCACACCTACTGGCTTAAGAAGCTAACTGCACTCCATGAACGCCTTGCAGCACAAATGAACCAGCTGCTAATATCAGGGACCCACCCAGAGTGGCTTGAAACTATACAACATCAACAGGACTCTAAGGAGGTTCATTCAGAACTCAATGGGGCTGTGGAAGACAAGTCTCGAGGCCAACTCAAAGCCAGTGGACAGGTGAGCATCAAATGCGGCATATACCAAGGTGATACCCTGTCCCCCCTGCTGTTCTACATAGGCCTGAACCCCCTCAGCCAGATCACTACCAAGAGCAGCTTTGTATACCGGTTCAAGAGCGGAACAACAGTCAGCCACCTCCTCTACATGGATGACATCAAACTGTATGCCAAGAATGAGCGTGGCATCGACTCCCTGATTCACCTCACCAGGATATACAGCAATGACATTGGGATGTCATTCGGACTGGATAAGTGTGGACGAATGGTATCTAGAAGTGGGAAGGTGATCACAACTGAAGGAGTTGAATTGCCTGAAGGGAACATAACAGATGTGCAGGACAGCTACAAGTACCTGGGGATCCCACAGGTAAATGGTAACCATGAGGAGGCAGCTGGAAAGTCAGTCACAGCCAAATACCTACAGAGAGTAAGACAGGTCCTGAAGAGTCAGCTGAATGGCAAAAATAAGATCCAGGCCATAAACACCTATGCCCTACCAGTAATCAGATACCCTGCTGGCATAATATCCTGGACACTGGAAGAAATGCAAGCCACTGATATCAAGACAAGAAAGCTCCTTACAATGCACGGAGGGTTCCACCCTAAGTCCAGCATACTGAGGCTATACACCAAGAGAAAGGAGGGAGGCTGAGGACTAGTGAGTGTCAGAGCCACTATCCAGGAGGAAACCAAGAGCATCCATGAGTATACCAAGAAGATGGCCCCCAGTGATGATCTGCGAAGTGAATGCCTCAGACATCAAAAGCCCAGTAAGGAGGAGCCAGAGGAGCTATCATGGACAGATAAAGTCCTGCATGGCATGGACCACCGACACATTGAAGAAGTGGCTGACATTGGAAAAACATCCCAGTGGCTGGAAAAGGTCGGACTGAAGGACAGCACAGAGGCACTAATCATGGCTGCACAAGAACAGGCCCTTAACACAAGATCAATAGAGGCCGGGATCTACCACACCAAACAAGACCCCAGGTGCAGACTGTGCAAAGAAGCCCCAGAGACAGTACAGACCATCACAGCAGGGGGTCAGATGCTGGCAGGCAAGGCACACATGGAACGGCACAACCAGGTAGTGGGCATCGTGTACAGGAACATATGTACCGAGTATGGACTGGAGGTCCCAGGGTCAAAATGGGAGACACCTCCAAAGGTGGTCCAGAACAATCAAGCCAAGATCCTGTGGGACTTCCAGATCCAGACTGACCAGCAGGTGATGACCAATCAACCTGACATAGTGGTGGTGGATAAACAGCAGAAGACAGCTGTGGTGATAGATGTAGCAATCCCAAGTGATGGAACATCAGGAAGAAGGAGCAGAGAAGCTGAAGAAATACCAAGGGTTGAGGGAAGAGATAAAGAGAGTGTGGGGCGTGAAGACAACAGTGATACCAGTAGTGATTGGGACACTGGGAGCAGTAACCCCAAATCTGGGAGGATGGCTCCAGCAGATACCAGGAACAACATCTGAGAGCTCTGTTCAAAAGAGCGCAATCCTAGGAACAGCTAAGATCCTGCAGAACCCTCAAGCCTCTGGTAGAGGACCCGAGCTGGAAGGAGACAGACACAATACCGCCGGGGTGGCGAGAACACAATGTTTTATATATATATATATATATATATATATATATATATATATATATATATATATATATACATATATGTATATAATACACTCGCCCTTGGCTTTCTTTGTTTTGCTACCCAAAATGCATTATGCTCCACATCTCGTCCTCTTACTACAACCACTGGAAAGTCTGCTTGAAAGTAGTGAGTGGTTTCAAGGGGACCAACGTTCACCAGTTACATCTGGATCTGAGTTACGGGGAGCATTACAGTAATACATGCACAGATGAGGCAGACTTTAAAGGAATACTCCGAAGATTTTGGATCCACGCCCTATCCCTATCATTTACAAAGTGAGATAAGCTCATAAATACCTTTGTTGTGTCTGTTCGTCGAGTGGCTGGATCCCAGCTGTTAGCATCGTAGTTAGCTTAGCTCAACTGCTGGAGGTGAAGAGGAGACAGAGCCGGACTGACAAAAGTGGACAAAATACTCCTTCCAGTGGTCCAGGGGACGGCGTATTAGCATGTGAAGTTAATCCGAATGGTTATAAAACATTTTAAAAGACGTGTTTTCTTTTCAATCCATTAAAATGCACAGTGCTCCGCGGAAGGATATACCGGAGCACAGCAGTAGAGGCCATAGACTCAGCTGCTGTGCTCCGGTATATCCTTCCATGGAGCACTAAGCTTGTGCAGATCTGTGTGTATCAAAACGTTATTTTAAGGAATTGAAAAGAAAACACGTCTTTTAAAATGTTTTATAACCATTCGGATTTACTTCACGTGCTAATACGCCGTCCCCTGGACCACTGGAAGGAGGATTTTGTCCACTTTCATCAGTCCGGCTCTGTCTCTTCTTCACCTCCAGCAGTTGAGCTAAGCTAACTACGATGCTAGGCTGGGAACCAGCCACTGGACGAACGGACACAACAAAGGTATTCATGAGCTTATCTCACTTTGTAAATGATTGGGATAGGGCGTGGGTCCAAAATCTTCAAAAGTATTCCTTTAACAGAAAGTCCCTGAAGTGAACTCTGGTCCACAACAAAAGGGACTGCTATGAAAACACCCCTAGAAACTGGATCCTGCAACCTGCAACATGGAACCTAGATCCTAAATCCTCTGACTTAAATCCAAGATTCCAGGGCCTAGCTCCTAAATAAAAAAAAAAAAAACTAGTTCCGAGATTCTAGGATCTAAAAAGGAGGAAATGTCTCTGTTGCTTCATTCAGTCCTGTTTGTGCATCATCTTGTGCACTTGTCCAATAGCCCTTTGAATTTCAAATCAAACCTTTAGAACGCTGCAGGGATTGTACTGATTTCGATGAGACTGCGGCGTGCAGCGCTGTGAGGTCTCCACAGCAAACAGCAGGATAATCAGCTTACGAAGTGAGAATGAAGAGATTAGCCCTGCGTGCTGCAGGAGGCTGCAACACACATTTCACCACCTGCTTCCCAGAGACCGGGTTCTTCAACCCGTAGTTCTAGAGCCACACGAGGGTCTTCAGGTGTTCAACCTATGGTTCTAGAGCCAAACGAGACTCTTCAGGTGTTCAGCCTGTGGTTCTAGAGCCAAACGAGACTCTTCAGGTGTTCAACGTGTGGTTCCAGAGCCACATGAGACTCTTCAGGTGTTCAACCTGCAGCTCTAGAGCCAAATGAGACTCTTCAGGTGTTCAACCTGTGGTTCCAGAGCCAAAAAAGGCTCTTCAGGTGTTCAACCTGTGGTTCTAGAGCCAAACGAGACTCTTCAGGTGTTCAACCTATGGTTCTAGAGCCAAACGAGACTCTTCAGGTGTTCAACGTGTGGTTCGAGAGCCACATGAGGGTCTTCAGGTGTTCAACGTGTGGTTCCAGAGCCACATGAGACTCTTCAGGTGTTCAACCTGCAGCTCTAGAGCCAAATGAGACTCTTCAGGTGTTCAACCTGTGGTTCCAGAGCCAAAAAAGGCTCTTCAGGTGTTCAACCTGTGGTTCTAGAGCCAAAAAAGGCTCTTCAGGTGTTCAACCTGTGGTTCTAGAGCCAAACAAGGCTCTTCAGGTGTTCAACCTGTGGTTCTAGAGCCAAACAAGGCTCTTCAGGTGTTCAACCTGTGGTTCTAGATGGACACGGGGTTGGTCAGGTGTTCAGCCTGTGGTTCTGAAGCAGCACAAGGCTCTTTAGCTGTTCAACCTACAGTTCTACAGCCACACAAGGCTGGTTAGGTGCTCAATCAGTGGTTCTAGAACCAAATAACGTTCTTTGGGTGTTCAACATGCAATTCAAGAGCTGTACAAGGCTCGTCACATATTCAACTTGCAGTTCTGGAGCCACACATGGTTAGACACTTTGAAACCTCTAGAAAATTATTTGTAAAGAAATATTTCAACCCTTTTTTTAATTTATTTTATTTCACTTCAATAGTAATTTTTTTGTGGGGGAAAAAACATGTTTACACAGCTAAATCAGGTAAAACTGTTAAAACATCCAGAATAATAAATAAAATCCAGAACAAATGCCTACAAGAAAAGGAAAATTGTCAAACTAAAATTATCCAAATTTCTCATACAGCTGTTATTGTGGAAAAGAAAAAAACGTTCTGGAAAAAAAGTATAGGAAAAAATGAAATGATAGTTCCTAAAAGAAAAAGTTTAAAAGAAAGACAAGGAAGATAAAGGAAAACGTTATGAAAATGTGTACTAGAAAACGACAAAAAAAGAAATGAGAGGAAAATGGAAAAGAACTTAAAAAGAACAAAGTTTGAAAGATATAAGGAATAGAAAAGAAAAGGGATTAACGATGAGAGGAACATGGGAATAAAGAAGAAAGAAAATATGGATTGAATTGAAAAATGGAAAAGAAAGGAAAAAGAAAAATGCGCAACGGGCCAAAAGATATTATCTTCAAGGTGAACTGTGCTCAACTTGAAGAAACATAGTGATACAAAAAGTGACTAAAGTGGTAAAGCTTTAAAAACGGTGACTAAAACAAAAAAAAATACAGTAACATATATCTAAATTGCTCCTGTGACACTTCATGTTTTTTTTCTTTTTTTTCTTTTGGATGGCTCCGTCGATCTCGAGAGATCATGGACTAGCCGGGGCGAGACTTCACGAATGCTCACTCTATTTTCATCATTTAATTTGATCCAGATAATTATCATGTTTTAGGCTCCAGACAAACTTGTTTTGTTGTGGTTTCTCCCTTTCTGGGCCTCAGGTAACGAGAGGGAAGCTTTCTGGTAGATTTCCATCCAGCTCCCAACAACAAGAGCTATTGTTTGGATTTAAGCTCTTTTTCAGTATGTGTGGCTTTTTTTTTACCCTCTTTGGACTTTAATCTCTTATAGCATAGGGTGAGGAATTTTCCGGATAGCAGATCAGCTTTACATGCTTTTTCCATGCATGTTATGGAACATATGTGGAGGTGAAACACCCCCAACAACGCCCGAGAACCAAAACCAACCTTCAAGAACTACTCTGGCCCAGAGTAACAAAGTCAGAGGAAGCCAGCTTATTCCTATGAGAGTGTGTTGTTCTCCGTGTTCTCCATTTTTAATGTTTAGAGTGTAATGTTCTCTATGTTTACATGGAACTTTTTATTTCTCTATGAATCCAAATCCTAATTCCACTCTAAAATGACCATGTACAGGCGTGAAAATTTGATTGAGAATTCAGTTTAAATCCTGATAGACCAGCGGGTTTATTCTCCTTTGGAAATGCAATTCTATACTAATCAGTTGACTTCATTCTGGAGGTTCTGCTCCGTTGTGATGACGTAATATTCCAAGATGGGGACCTCGAGTCCACGTTTCAACTCGTATGGAGATGATTTATTTAACAGCAGTTTTAGAAGAAATGGATATAATGAAACGAGCAGATCGACGGGCCTTTAGCAACACGGACATTTTCAAAGCTGCAGCGTCAAAGTTACTCCAGAAAGAAAGAGGAGAAAAGCACTGTTTACTTCCTGGAGATGTCAGTACGTCACGGAAGCCTCGTCCAATCAGAAGACTTCACAGACCCCAGCGTGAGAGACGAGTTAATCTGTTTTTGCCCATGTAAACACGACAGTCATGAATATAGTCCAAAAAGGTTCATATGGTCCTCAAAGTTATAGTCCAAATCGAAAGTTCTTTTTCACAGACCAGTGGTATTTGTTTATACCACTGGTCTGTGAAAAAGAACTTTCGATTTGGACTCATGAATATAATTCTGAATTACTTAATTCAGAATAAAACAAATCTGAAATAAAAACACCCTGTAACCACACTCTGTGTTCTCCATTATTGACGTTTGGAGTGTACTGTCCTCCGTGTTCTCTATGATCAGTAGTGATCACCACTGATCACTACTGATCGCCTACACTGCCATCCTTCTCACCCCCCCACTCATCAGTCAGATATGGTCCTTTTGTTCTGTAAAATAATCAACAGATAGTATACATAGTTTTAGAATTGATTAAGAGTTTGTGGCTTGGCAGGTTACCACCTCGAGCAGTGACATGGTGTTAACTTTCCGTCCATTTAATAGGTTGCTTTTCTGTTTTATGGTTTTAACTGCATTTCTGTTTAAATTGTATAGGATACAATGATCAGACCTTTATTTTGAGCATTTTTTTTCTAATGTGTTATGGGACTTATGTGTCTGTTTCTTTGTACTGACAGGATATTGATCTTTCCTATGGCTGTGCATAATACAATGAACACTGTTTAGACAGGACATGTGATGCTATCTCTGTGTTTGTTTAAGTATCTCCACTGTGAAGTACAGTTCAGCAATGAGTAGTGTTTTCAAATGCAGTAACTATTGAAGTAATCTCACTGCAATTTGAAAAAGTAATTGATAACTGTTTTTTTTTTTTTTGAGAAACGAGACCAACACTGTAATTCTAGTAATTCTAGAGCACTACTGCAACAACACATCATCAGTAGGGTAAAACTAACCTGTCTCATGACGGTCTAATCCCAGCTCATGTTCCCTTAACTTAGTACCTTAACGTGGTCTTTACCTCAATGTGTTTATTACCTCAATGTGGTCAATACCTTGGTGTGGTCATTACCTCAATATGATAATTACCTGTGATAATTAACCTTGGTGTTTTCATTACCTCAATGTGGTCTTTAGCTCGATGTGGTCATTATCTCAATGTTTCATTGTCTCAGAGTGGTCATTACCTTAATGTGGCAATTACCTCAATGTGGTCATTAAATCAATGTGGTTTTTACCTCAATGTGGTCATTACCTGAGAGTGATCATTACCTTGATGTGGTCATTACCGCAGTGTGGTCATGTGGGATGTGGCCCTTACCTTAATGTACATGGAGATCTGGTAGTCCTGGTCCACAGGGGTGCCTTGGGTTCTGCTCATGGGGGACAGAGGACTGTCCACTCTCCTGTGAGAGATCAGCTTGATCTCCTCTCTTCTCTCATCCTGTATTTCTCCTCGTTGAGGGATGTATGAATGTCCATCCTCCAGCAGCACCACTTGTTTCTTCTTCTCTCTCTTTTTGGGCAGGGATTCGTCTTTGATCACAGATTTGAGCTCCTTGATCCAGTCCTCCTTCCTGGGTGGACTCCGCTCGTCTGGGAACTTCTCACTCTCCCACATGTCTTTTCTGATCGGCCTCAGTTCTTTCCTCCAGTCCTTCATTTCTGCTTCCACCTTCACTTCCTGGTTGTCTTTCTTGATCCAATCGCTGTCTTTTCTCCTGGGAGAGAGTATTTGAGCTTTTCCCAGCTGTGGCTCAGGACACAATATCCCGTTCTCCATTGCTTGTTTCAGTCCTTTCACTCTTGTTTTGATTTCAGTGTTATCATCTTGTATGTTGTGACATTTTTGTGTTTCCTTGGTGTCCTGTAGCGGGTGTTTTTGAAGTTCTTGACGAATCTCTTCTCCTGTATCATTTATGGCTTTCTCAGATGATGTTGAGATGGTTGAAGATTTTTCTTCAACATATTGTCCAGTCGGACCCTCGATTGTATCTTCAATATCATCATCTAAAACAGTCACAGGCTCATCTGGACTCTCCATCAGTCCTTTCTCCAGTCCTCCTTCTGTTTTCTCTTCTTTTGTCCAGTTGTCTCCTTTTTCCATGTCTGGAGCTTCTCCCAAATCCTTCTGCTCCAGGTTGACTGTACCTCCCAGGAGGTCCGCTTCACGTTCACCTTCCAGTTCCAAAGCCTCCTGCAACAGGTGTGTATCTTCTTGTGGTATTTGTGCCTCATTCGACCTCACTGGTTCTGGAGGAGTTCCTCTCACCACCTCTTCTAATTCATCACCTGGTATGATCATCTCCACCTCCTTCAACGACTCTCCAACAACATCGTCACCCATCTTCTCCTCCCCAGCACTCCTTTCCCCATCTGTCCCCATCAGAGTACCAACCCCAACCTGTTGTACATGTTCTTCTTCCTGCTTCTGCCTCATCCACCCCATTCCATGTTCCTCTTCCTCTCCCTCTGGCTGTGGGCTTTGATTGACTTTCCATCCTGAATCTGAAAGATATTCATCATCTCCACCCTCCTGGACTTCTTCTACCTCCATGTTGCTCTCCTCCTGATGTATGACATCTTCTACAATGGACCCACATTCAGTCAAAGGCGATCTGTCGTCTTTCATGATTTGCTCGGTTGGATTGGTTTCTTCAGCCTGGCATACATTCTCAGGAGATAAATCGTAGGTATTAGAAAGTGGTGAATGGCTTATATCACCTGTAATGTTGAACACTGATGCTGGGTCATCCTCCACACTGTTTAGAGATGAGTGTATGACCTCCCTGAGCTCCTTCACACATACATCCTGAAGCTCTTCATCACCAGAGCCCACAGTGTTTGCATTTGTCATTCCTTCTTGAAGTTCAATTTCTTCCTCTGCTTTTTCTTTGTCGCTTTGGATTTTCTGCCGGTTGCTTTCCTCGACAAATATAACTACTGGAAAATGACATGGACCGTTATTATCATCATTCTCAGTAACCTCAATAATCTCCCCATACTCCTCTTCCTCAGTTCCTCTGTGTTCACTCTGATCATGCTCTTCATCTGCCATCATCAGAACATCTTCCCCCACCTCTTCTGCCAGCTCCACCTCGTCATCTTCGTCCTCTCTCCCCTCATGCTCTCCTCCCCTCACTGTATCCAGGTCCGAACGGATATCGAGCAGGGCATGGACGACGGCTCCATTTGACAGATCGGAGTGTGTGCAGGAGCTGGACTGCGCCATAACAGCAGTTCGGAGGACGTTCGGTGGGACTTACTCACAAGGAAGTGTGAAGAAGGTCGATTTCCGAGGTCCAAAGAACGGGTACTGAGGATTCAGAACAATTAAAGACTTGTAGAATTCCCACCAGGTTCCAAAACATTCAGACCAATGGAGCGAACCCAGGTTCTAAAATCTAAGACAGGTCCAATTCCTGTGACCAAGCAGAAACACACTGCAGCAAGTTTGACTGAAACTCAGATCAGGACTGAAAAACAGGATGACTGGAAATCTCTTTCTCTCTCTCTCTCCCTCTCTCTCTCTCTCTCCCCCTCTCACACTCTCTCTCTCTAAAGGATTAAATGAAGGCTGATCTCCACCTGACCAAAGACTTAAACCCCTCCGCATGAGACCTGCGCTACTTTAATTAAAGTTTCTGGAAGAGAACACATGGCCTGCTTCCACAGCAATGAGGGCAATAACGAGTTACGTTATTGTCCTGTTTACATAGTCAAGGTTAGGAGCATTTTTAAAAAGTAGTTTTTTCTCATTTCCATGGAAACAGAGTCACAGTGTTTTCAAAAAGCTGAGTTTTCCCTCTGCTTCCATGGGGATGCAGTGTTTTCAAGAGGCTGAGTTTTTGTCATTTTTCATGAAGATAGTGTTAGAACATTTTCAAAAAATTGCATTTTGGTTTTGTTGCCATGAAAATAGAGTTGAAGCCTTTTCAAACAGAGACAGAACATTCTCAAACGGCTGCATTTTCAGTGGCTCTAGCACCAGTATTTTGTTAACAGGCGTCTTTAACACAATGAAAAGTTTCTGGTTTTGCAGGACATCGTCGTCTAGAAGCAGAGCTTCAAATAAAAATACCATGAGCTTTTGTCTTGGATGGTTTCATAAATGCACAATCCAGTTTGCAAATCATTGTAAATGAGATCAAATTTTGAGTTTCCCTGTAGCTCTCTGCCGTCTCTTCTATTTCAGAGACAGTGAAAAAGTATCAATGAGGTAATATTAATAGTTAAAAACAATCAAAGTACCAATAAAAGCATCAATAAAGGCCTGGGACTCTTAAAAACTTATCGATAAAGTATCAGTCACAGCAAAAATGGAGCAATGAAGCAGGTAAAAAAGGGCAAAAATATCAATGAAGTTGCACATTTCCAAATTCCCCACACATTTTGAGTGTGTTTCTGTAGTCTCTACAGATTTGGATTCTCTTCTTAAACGTGGGTCCTTCCTGTTCTGTGTCCATTTTCTTTAAGTCCATGTGTCTCTTTATTACGTCTCTGTGTGGACCAACGGGTGTGCAACAATGTCCAGTCATGAATGTCTGCATTCCTTCATATGTAGCGTCTGGGTCTATATCCACAGACTGTGTGTCTGAATCCATTCTCTATAACTCTACTGACACTTGTCTATGCTCGCCTGTGTTCCGCACAGCGGAAGAACGTCAGCGCCCGCAGAGAACGTCACTTCCGCCCCCAGCTGCGCTATGCTAACACGATTAGCCGAGCAGAAGAGTTATGTTGAATAAGGACAGTGTTTTTAGTTGATTGGAGGCATTTTGGCGCAGACGGTGCAGAGCAGGACATCTGGTGCGTCTCTGCCGGGGGGACGGAGAGGCCTGTGGCCCTGGAGCGCTCCGGTACCGTCAGCTCCATGTTAGCGGTTTAGCGGGGCTAATAGGCTTTAAAGCTTCTGCTCATCTACCGAGAGGACATCTTCAGCCGGTGAGTTCTACCGGACCAGGGTCCGGGCCGCCTGTCTGTCCCGTATGAGTCTGGTTCTGCAGGAAGTCTCCTCTTGTTCTGGTTCTAGAAAGTCTCCTCTGGGTCTGGTTCTCCAAAGTCTCCTCTGGTTCTATAAAGTCTCCTCTGGTTCTATAAATTCTCCTCTTGTTCTGGTTCTAGAAAGTCTCCTCTGGTTCTGGTTCTATAAAGTCTCCTCTGGTTCTGGTTCTATAAAGTCTCCTCTGGTTCTGGTTCTATAAAGTCTCCTCTGGTTCTGGTTCTATAAAGTCTCCTCTGGGTCTGGTTCTAGAAAGTCTTCTCTGGTTCTGGTTCTATAAAGTCTTCTCTGGTTCTGGTTCTATAAAGTCTTCTCTGGTTCTGGTTCTATAAAGTCTTCTCTGGTTCTGGTTCTATAAAGTCTCCTCTGGTTCTATAAAGTCTCCTCTGGGTCTGGTTCTATAAAGTCTCCTCTGGTTCTGGTTCTATAAAGTCTCCTCTGGTTCTGGTTCTATAAAGTCTTCTCTGGTTCTGGTTCTATAAAGTCTCCTCTGGTTCTGGTTCTATAAAGTCTCCTCTGGGTCTGGTTCTATAAAGTCTTCTCTGGTTCTGGTTCTATAAAGTCTCCTCTGGTTCTGGTTCTATAAAGTCTTCTCTGGTTCTGGTTCTATAAAGTCTCCTCTGGGTCTGGTTCTATAAAGTCTTCTCTGGTTCTGGTTCTATAAAGTCTCCTCTGGTTCTGGTTCTATAAAGTCTCCTCTGGGTCTGGTTCTATAAAGTCTCCTCTGGTTCTGGTTCTATAAAGTCTCCTCTGGTTCTGGTTCTATAAAGTCTTCTCTGGTTCTGGTTCTATAAAGTCTCCTCTGGTTCTGGTTCTATAAAGTCTCCTCTGGGTATGGTTCTATAAAGTCTCCTCTGGTTCTGGTTCTGGTTCTATAAAGTCTCCTCTGGGTCTGGTTCTATAAAGTCTTCTCTGGTTCTGGTTCTATAAAGTCTCCTCTGGGTCTGGTTCTATAAAGTCTCCTCTGGTTCTGGTTCTATAAAGTCTCCTCTGGGTCTGGTTCTATAAAGTCTCCTCTGGTTCTGGTTCTATAAAGTCTTCTCTGGTTCTGGTTCTATAAAGTCTCCTCTGGGTCTGGTTCTATAAAGTCTTCTCTGGTTCTGGTTCTATAAAGTCTCCTCTGGGTCTGGTTCTATAAAGTCTCCTCTGGTTCTGGTTCTATAAAGTCTCCTCTGGGTCTGGTTCTATAAAGTCTCCTCTGGTTCTGGTTCTATAAAGTCTTCTCTGGTTCTGGTTCTATAAAGTCTCCTCTGGGTCTGGTTCTATAAAGTCTCCTCTGGTTCTGGTTCTATAAAGTCTCCTCTGGTTCTGTTTCTATAAAGTCTCCTCTGGGTCTGGTTCTATAAAGTCTCCTCTGGGTCTGGTTCTATAAAGTCTCCTCTGGGTCTGGTTCTAGAAAGTCTTCTCTGGTTCTGGTTCTATAAAGTCTCCTCTGGGTTTGGTTCTATAAAGTCTCCTCTGGTTCTGGTTCTATAAAGTCTCCTCTGGGTCTGGTTCTATAAAGTCTTCTCTGGTTCTGGTTCTATAAAGTCTCCTCTGGTTCTGGTTCTATAAAGTCTCCTGCTCATGCTGACTTGTTGGGTTTGGTCTGGATTGGATTGCTCCTGTCTGGAGGTCCAGTAACGGGTCATCCTGTCTCCGGCAGACGGGGGCCATGCAGCGGGCGGAGAACAAGCTGGAGGAGGAGGCCACGGTGGACGTCCAGTTCACCGACCTGCCCAACGCCCTGATCGCCTGTAAAGTCCCGGAGGACCTGTTCAACGAAGGCGGCACCAAGGTGAGTTCACACTGCTCCCGCTGACATGGCAACGCTCCGGAAGCCATGTCCGTTTCCATGGAAACGCTGAACAAGATGTAGTTCTCATGTGTGTCCACTAGTTTGTGTTGTTTTTTGTTTTTATAATGTCACCACGCCCACACACTGCAGACAACCTAAACATTAAGAACACTCTGAACATTACCAATGGAGAACATGGAGAACACTCTGCTCAGACAGTCTGGATCGGGATTGGGACCAGGACCGGGACCAGCAGAATATGGACCGGGACTAGGACTCATTCAGCATTCATGCTGATCCTGCATTGATCTCACCGAGGGCTGCACCACTGTGGTCAAAATGATCATCACAATTATGCTGATCAGTTTTGTAATCATGGTTATTTGTCATGTTTTTATTGCACTTTCTTCAAACAAACAATATGTGAACAGTTTCAAGTGCAGGAGGCCTTTTTATTTAGGAAATTAATAAAGCTTTAACCACCGTGCGCCCCCTGGTGGTCGGCTGACGACTGACAGTGCTTGATCAGAGAGGGTCTGCAGCAGAGCAGCATCTTAAATGTAAATATCGCCGAAGATCAGGTTCATTCCATCATGCAGCCAAAATCCTGATCACAGTTAAAACTGATGAACTGTGCAGCCCCAGTTTCACCTGCGTGATGGATCCTGTGTTCGCAACCAAGTGATCCTGAACCCTCTGGTTTTCGATAAGCCCGGACCAGTCATTCATCCTGGATTAATTAATCTTGAACCCTGTTGTTTTGGTTGAGCCTGGACCAGTCATTTATCCTGGATTAATTAATCCTGAACCCTGTTGTTTTGGTTGAGCCTGGAACAGTCATCTATCCTGGATTAACTAATCCCACAGAGCCCTGGAGCTGGACATGTTGTTGCGTGTCAGGCGGCTCTGTTCAGTGAAAACCAGCAGTGAGTGCTGACCAATCAGAGGCGA